>NC_044318.1:23108468-23417524 GCF_007474595.2 Lynx canadensis | reverse complement strand
TCTCCTGTCAGGGGAGGCAATCCGCCAGGGCGCTGAGCACCCCCGCACACTCCTGCTCGCATGCCAAGAACACAGGTCCCAGCTGCTCTACATCCGGGCCATTTCTTGGGGCTGTTCTCTGGGCTGAGTGACTGAGGGACACAGTAATGTTGCCCTGAAGAGCAGGCTTGCTTACCACCTGCTCAAACAGGGGGAAAGGCCCCAAGCTCAGAGTTCCTTAGCGGCAGGGCAAGCCCCTGTGTGTCACCCTTGTGGGACGTGGGGGCGAGGGGAACTGATGCAAACATTATGCTCCTGCCTGCTCTGCTGTGAGTGATGGATTCCCCTGTCTGGGACCCAGGTGTCTCATGTATCTGTGTCAGACGAACTCCTTAGCTTGTGCGTGGCATATAACCCCAGGCCTTCACACGGACCTGTTCAATCACTTATCACGTACATACACTTTTACATACACAAAAGTATACATATACTTTTACAACACAAAAATCAGTTTGGGGTCACCTGGGTGGCTTAGTCAGCTGAGTGTCTGACTCTTGATTTTGGGTCAGGTCCCAGGGTCATCGAATTGAGTTCCATGTAGGGCTCCGTGCTGAGAAGTGGAGTCGGCTTGGGATTCTCTCTTTCTCTGCCTGTCTACCCTGCTCATGCATGCTCTCTCTCTCAAAAAAAAAAAAAAATAAATAAAATAAATAAAAGTAAACGTGGTTTGATTTTTTAAAATATTTATTTTTGAGAGAGAGAGAGAGCACGAGTGGGAGAGGGGCAGAAGGTGAGAGAGACGCAGAATCTAAAGCAGGCTCCAGGTTCTGAGCTGTCAGTACAAAGCCCGATGCGGGGTTCCAACTCGTGAACCGGGAGATCACGACCTGAGCCGGTCGGATGTTTAACCGACTGAGCCACCCAGGCACCTCTGGTTTTGATTTTTTTTTTCTTTTAAAGAAAGGCAAAAAGCCAAAATCACACTCATGCAGAAAGTCAAAGCTTACAAATTAGAAGAGAGAAACAGAAATAAATAAATAAATAAATAAATAAATAAATAAATAAATAAATAAATAAATAAAAGAAGTGAAAAAATATGTGTATACACACACAAAAAGGAGGAATAGGAAAAAGAAAACAATTAGAGGAAATTCAGAAAACAGCAACTATCAAAAGAAGAAAATAAAGGACCCCCTACTCATACCTATCCAAAGAAACTTGGTTAATGCCTCGGTAGATGTTTTTCCAGACTGTTTTCCATATAGCTTCCCACATCTTTATTAGTTTCCCCCCAAATAAAATCATGATGAATGAGTGCTTCGTAACCACCTTGGTCTAGTTAAGCACCCCACAACTGGGATCCCGCGTGGTGGCCCCCCAAGCCACCAGTCTTGAGATGTCATCCAGAGCCCATCGGGACTGCACGCGGCCTGCAAAGGCTTTCGCGGGCCCCCCCCCGGCTTTCGCGGCCCCCCCCAGCCAGAGCCGAGGCTTCTTACCCTGGTAGTTCCGGGGAGCTCTCGGGGCAGGAAAGGGTGCTACCCTGCTCTCGGGGGCAGGAAAGGGTGCTACCCTGGGTTTGGGCCTAACAACTTGGGAACCACAAATGCAAAGGAAGCCACCCTCCCCTCTCATGTCCTCCTCCGCACCCCCTGTTCTAGAGCACGGCTTCGCATCACACCGGCTCTGACCCTTATCCCTCTGCCAGCCTCACCCCTCGCCGTCCCGGCTCCCAGCGAGGTCCCCGTTCCAGACCTCCCCCCGGCACCCGCCACGACCCCACTTGCCTCAGCCAAGACCCCAGAGCCCCTGGCATCATCTCAGACCCCAGCAAGAGCGAGTGATGGAGCTGTCATCACACAGCAGCTGTGGGAGCAGGGCGGGTGGGGCAGGATGCCGGGGTGGGGTGGGTGGAGCCAGGGCCACTTCCTTTCCCCCTGGGGCCCATCTGCCCAGTCCTGCCCCAGCCTCAGGAGGAGTTGGAGTGGTCTGGACCCAGCCCTGTGCCCTCATCAAGTGAGCTGGTATGGGGCGCGGCCTGGCGGGGCGGGAGACTTCGCGGCCGCGGGAGATGTGCTGTGGCTTGAAAAGGGCCTGGTAGATGACAGGAAAAGATCAGGAGCCACCGGGGCTGAATGGGGTCAGGGAGGGCCAGGGGGCTGGCCATCGCTGGAGCACGAGCAGCCAGGGCTCAGGGAGCCCGCGGATCAGGGCTGACGGCAGAGCGGCCAGCATCTGTGCCCTTGTTCTTTCTGATAATAGTAAAAGCAAGGGTGGAAAAAGCCGTTAAGCCGCAAGTTAGGCCTGGCAGTTAGCAGGGAAGTGGGCAGACGGGGAGGAGGGCCCGGCCAGGTTCTCCCCCTCAGCGCTTTGTGTGTTGGTATTTCTCCAGCTTCCCCTCCCTCAGGTCTCCGCTCCTGCTCACGCCTGTGGCCATGGGAATGATCCTGCTTCTCCTCCTCTTTGGGGGCGTCTGGACCCAAGAGACGAACCCAGAGCTTGTGGACATCGCGACCACTTTGGAGATGTCTGCACCCACAAGACCCTCTGCTTCTTTGACCCCAACTTTCTCTGAGCCCCCAGACCTCAGCGTAGTGACCCCCAGTCCTGCAACAGCCAGAGTCCGCGAGGAGAGCAACGGCACCGGGCCGCAGATCTCCCCACCTTCTTCAGCTTCCTATACAGACAATGAGGTGTTCTTTCTCGGGGCTTCCACTACTGCCGGTGGTGACCTCCATGTACCTGAGCCATCGGTCTCTGGGGAAGTTGCCACCAAGAAGTCATCAAACCTGGAAACTAATGCTCAATCACTAGAAGACTTTCTGGAACTTCACATTATGACTGATGGAACCACGGTAACCGGCTCTCTGGAGACCTCTGATGTCACCAGGGGGCCCTCCGCCACCATGGCGACTGGCTCTCCAGAGACCTCTGATGTCACGAGGGGGCCCTCCGCCACCATGGCGACTGGCCCTCCAGAGACCTCTGATGTCACCTGGGGACCCTCCGCCACCATGGCCACTGGCCCTCCGGAGACCTCTGATGTCACCTGGGGACCCTCCGTCACCATGGCGACTGGCCCTCCGGAGACCTCTGATGTCACCTGGGGACCCTCCGCCACCATGGCCACTGGCCCTCCGGAGACCTCTGATGTCACCTGGGGACCCTCCGCCACCATGGCCACTGGCCCTCTGGAGACCTCTGATGTCGCCAGGGGACCCTCTGCCACCATGGCAACTGGCTCTCTGAAGACCTCTGATGTAGCCAGTGTAACCCCTCTCACCATGTCAACTGGCTTTCTGGCGAGCCCTAAGGGGCCCAGGGGCTTCCCCACCTCCTCGGCAAAAACAACCCCCATTTCTACAGGCACAGGCAGTAGGCATCCCTCGTTAGTTCCCAAGAAAAATGGCACCCTGCTGGTGGCTGTGGTTGTGGCCCTGGTGGTGTTCACGATCCTTGTGACCCTACTCCTGCTGTGGCGCCGGCGGCAGAAGAGGAGGACAGGGGCCCTGATACTAAGCAGGGGAGGAAAGCGCAACGGGGTAGTAGATGCCTGGGCTGGGCCGGCCCAGGTGTCTGACGAGGAGGCCCTGACAGCAGCAGCAGGCGGGTCTGGGGGCGGGAAGGGCCCCGGGGTCTCCGAGGGGGAAGCGTCTGGCCAGCGGCCCACACTCACCACTTTCTTCGATAGACGCAAGTCGCAACCGGGCTCCTTGGAGCTGGAGGAGCTGAAGGCCAGGCCGCCCCCCATCCTAAACGGGGAGGAGGAGCCGCTGGTGGGCAGCAAGGATGAGGCTGTGGAGGCCCCTGCTTCCCAGGGGCCAGAGGCCGGGGATGTGGAGGCCCCTCAGTGCTTGTGAAAAACAGGAGCGCAGGTCAGAATGGCTCCCGGCCTTCACCACCTTCCCTCCTATCATCGCCTCCAGCTTCCTTGTCACGCAGCATCGTCTGGGTCCTCACCCTGTATGTTCATCCCGAGCCCTCATCCGGCTTCTCAACCCCAGGTCTCCCAGGCGGCACCCACACCCCCGGAACCAACAGACTTTGCTCATCAATCCCAACTGGTCCTCATCACCCTCTTCTCCACGTTTTTGTCCTTGAAATCAGCTGCTGAGTCTCCACAATGCCAAACTTCCTTGGCCAATGCCTTCTCAGGGGACTCCCCAGGGACACGGGAGTCTAGGAAGGAAGATGGGGACAACCCAGCAAACTCTCGAGGATTGCTCTGGAATGTGCTTTTGGCCCCATAGATTAGGACAGTCCTACCGGCTCAGCCCACGAACCTGCTTTGACACTGCGCAGTGCTCCGTGCCCGGCCACTGGCCATCAGAGCAGGGACTCGGGGGCGTCACCTAGATGTGCTCTCGGATCCTAGGCTGGTGCCTGGCCCACACTCCCCACCCCCTACATGTGGATTGAGGCGGCAGCTCCTTCTCCTCCCAGGGGCAGAGGTGAGAAAAGTTTCCTGGCGGGTGTAGTCCTCCAGAAACCCTGGCACCCGCGTGTGTCCTGTCACGGGCGCAGCTTGCGTGCAAGAGGCCAGGCCTTGGCCACGTTTGTGCAGGTGGCGGTGAGTAGGGCCGGCGTGTGGAGGGGACGGGAGCTGCCAATCCGAGGAGCCCCTGAGAACGTCTGTGTCCTCATCTTGGTTCAGGTGGGGTGGAGGCGGCAGAAGATTTAGCCGTGTCTGTAGCCCAATAAAGAGCGTGGGGCTTGATAGACTGCATGTGTGACCTGAGTGTGGTTCTTCAGCTCAGCCGCTGTTTCCCGTGCCCAGAGCCTCCCCCTACTCCAGCTGGCTTGCTCCCAAGGCAGGGGAGAGGAGGGCTGAGGTGGGGGGGGGGAGGGTGTTGCTGTTACCTGTTTAATGTGGATTTTAAAATTTTAATTATTTGAGAGAGAGAGAGAGTGCAGAAGGCAGAGACGGAGGGAGAGGGGGAGAATCCCAAGCAGGCCCTGCACTAGCCCAGTGCAGGCCTCAAACGCGGGGAGGGTGAGATCGTGAGATCGATCGTGACCTGAGCCGAAATCAAGAGTCGAGAGCACTCAACTGACTGAGCCAGCCAGGCGGCCCTCGTTTAATGTGTTTGTATCTCCTCTTCCACTGGGGGCGGGCTCCTTCCCTTCTCCGAGAAAAGTCCGTGAGACTGACAGGCCCATAGACACGGGAGCTTCCCCTGCGGTTCTGGGATGGGATGGTTGGGAGCGGGGAGAAGACCCCACCCCAGGCCAGAGCCCAAGGGGCCACAGGGCGCCAGAGATAGTTGGTATTTCCCCAGGACAAAGAGGAAATTTGCAAAGAGGAAGTTGTTGAGTCAGAGGGTGCAGTGGCTGAGAGGAGACAGGTTGACCCACAGAAAGGCCCTTGGGAAGTTGAGTGTGTGACTGCCCGTGGCCTGACCTGGAGGGGAGGGGAACAGCTCAGGGGTGCATCTGTTCCTGTGGTTCGGGGAGGGGAGGGGACAGAAGGGACAGAAAGTGGCCACGGAAGATGGGGGTAGAAAGTGACCATGGGTCCACTTGGCCACCGTGGCTTGTGCCACCTGTGCTTGGACTGGGGACAGGCTGAGCTGGGACGAATGCAGCCCTCGCCAGTCATGCCGCCATGGCTGGGTGGAAGGTGTTTGCCAGGCTGGAAAGGGGGGAAAGGCCCCCTCAGCAGAGGGGGCAGTAAACGCAAAGTTGCCATAAGGGCCGTGTGACTAATTTCATGGCGCACGTTGGAATGGGTGCAGCAGATACTATAAGACCAAAAGGGGGCTGGGGTGGGGTGGGGAGAGAAACAAAAGAAAGAATTATCTATCAAGTGTGGTAATGAAAGGGCCAAACATATCGAGTACGAAAATGTTTGTAAATGGCTTATTACACCATGTGCTCCAAAACTATGCAATAAAACGTCTATAATATAATGTCACCGGGGAACAAAGAGCTAGTTACTAATCTGTAAATACGTATGAATCTAGGTTTGTAATGAAAATGCAAAAACATGGACGTTTGTGGGAAAAAAAAAAAAAAAAGAACTTGAAGGAAATATCCCAAATGTCCGTTGTGGTTATCTGTCAGGTGAGAGGTTTACGAATGATTGTTACTTTGTTTCTACTTTTCTGTATTTTCCCAGTTTTATGTAATAAATACCTATCACTTTTACGATTAGAAAAAAATAGTACCAAGAAGGTATTCGCTGGGGGGATGGGGTGTCTGGTTCAAGGACATGAGGTGGGAAGGGCGGGTTGGAGCCCCACTGTGAAGGACTAGGGAGTTTGGATTCAGTTCTGAAAGCAGTGGGGAGGTCACCAAACCTAAGTCTGTTCTAGACTCTTCCAGGGCCTCTCAGACCCATCATCAAACCCCACTTCTTCCTGTCTTTGCCTCTTGGGTACCAAGTCCCCCTGACTCTGCGTCCATGGTCCCTTAGAGCCTTTCCTTCCCCCAGGCCCCAACACACCTTGCCTGGGTCCTGCCCAGAATTCTCTTTGGGTTTCTTGACCATAACCTCTTCTACCCTCTGCCCATGATGCTCCCAATGACTCTTCTACAAGGGTTCAGATTCCCTCCTAATGAGGTCAAGACAGAACCTTAGCTTGAAGATAAGACCCCTTCGACATCTGGCCCTGACTGGTCACATCAGTGACTCTATGCCCTCCAGCCACATCACATTCCTTGTAAGTCCCTGAATAGGCCATGTGTTTTTCTTGATGTGTGCTTGAGGGTGTAGTTCAAAATGTTAAAAATATTTATTTTGTCCAGACAGTAACAAGTTAATTACCAGAACATTCCAGTTTCTTAATAACAGGATTCACACACACACACACACACACACACACACACACACACACACACACATGATGTACTATACTTCATCTTATATTTTCTTTTTTCTTTAAATTTTTAAAGTTTTTTTTATTTGGAGAGAGAGAGAGTGTGCATGAGCATGAGCAGGAGAGGTGCAGAGAGCAAGGGAGAGAGAGAGAGAATCCCAAGCAGGCTCCATGCTGTCAGAGCCAACAGCCCGCTGTGGGGCTCGATCCCACGAACCATGAGATCATGACCTGAGCCGAGATCAAGAGTCAGACACCTAACTGACTGAGCCACCCAGACACTCCTCGTCTTATATTTTCAAATACGTTTCCATTTTGTTCTCAAAAGTGCACTCAAGATTATGGTTACAAATAAAGCTGTGTCATACAAAATGACATTTCCAGGTGGTAAAAGGATTTAGAGAAAGTCTTGAGAAATCTATTAATGCAATTCATTTTTGCAGACAGGAGAAAGGGCCCCCATGCATGCTTCTGAGGACATTTCATTTCTGAAAAAGGATATTTACACCTAAATGTCCTCTGCATCCCTATTTCTGACCCTGGACCATGTTCAGTTCGGCAGGCGGAACCTGTGATGGGTGGGATACAAGTAGAGGTGACACCTGTCGGTTCTGAGTCCTCTGAGCCCTTGGGCTGAGGGAATGAGAAAGACCCCAGCTCTGAGCCCCAAGCTCAGTGACTGTGCCAGGAAGCAGATTAAGCCTGGATTGTTAGCAAGACCAGAGAGGAATATAACCAGAAGATTCTAAGATTCCCAAAGTATTTGCAGGAGCAGACTCCAGCCAAACGTAGAGAGAAAACTTTCAAACTCTACGAGGGTATCCTACACAGTGGGTGGCTGTTGTGCTCTAGGGAGGTTCGGGGTAGAGCTTTTAGACAAAGGAAACCCAGGGTACTTTGAAGACAATCTCCTTGCTGGGGACAATGAGCTGCAAATGGGTGCCTGTGTGCCTCAGTTTCCCAGGGTGCTCAGTCCCTGCCTGGCCAGCTTGTGGCCTCTGGATAGCCTAGCTGGACTATGGGCCAGAGCCATCCCAGGAGGGCTGGTCCTGAAGAGAGCCACCTACTCAAGACTGCACGAAGCCAGCCCACCCCCGGCCTGCCCCATGACGCACACAGCTTGATTTCGCGCCAAACTCCTCAACCGTCAAGATTCAACTCAAATGTCACCGCCTTTGTGAGGCCGCCCTTGCCGCTTCCATCCCCAACAGACATGGTATTTCTTCCACGGCACCTCGTGTGACCGCACGACACCCGGGCTGTAACTGTGTGACGATGTCCCTCACTCATTAGAGTGTAGCCCCTCCAAGTCCATGTGTCATCTTTGTGATTCCAGGGTCCAGGGCCCAGCACAGCAGCTACCTGATATGTGTTTACTGAATGGAGGGATAAATGAATTCGTGAATGAAAAAATGACGATTTCAAGTACACCTGTGGCAAGCTTGGGTCTGTCTTTTGGGTAAACCGGGCATCCAGGAGGATGGCCTGAAGGGAGTGCGGCCCAAGGTGAGAGCGTTATTCTAGTTCAAGTTGGATACAGTGGGGGTCTGGCCTCAGGGGGGAAAAAATAGGTCAAGTGAGAAATACACTTATTCAGAAAATCAGATTTTAGAACTAATGGGGAATTGGGATCCGAACCTAGGACCCAAGCCCGCGATTTTTCCAGGGCACCCATCAAAGAAGCTTTCCAGCTGTCACCAGCAGCCTCACGGCCTGGGGAAGGCTGGGTGTGTGGAGGGAACGGGGTGAGGACTTGAGTTAGGCAAGAGCTCTCCCAGTCCAGCCGAAAGTGGAAGGAGAAGGAGAAGGTGTGTACCGCCCCAGGGGTCCTGGCAGAGGGGGGAGGGAGGGAGCCCCAGAGAATCTGGGAAGGGCTGGCTGGACCAGCCCCTTCCTTCTTCCTCTGTCAGTCCCACCCCCTCCGGCCTCCGAGGAGAAGGGGAACTGAGCAGTGCACGCCGCCGGTCCTGCAGCTTCAAGCGGTCATGGACCCTGAAGGTAGAGGAGGCTCCCAGGCCTGGCTTCCCCGTCCCTGTCTCACCATGTCCCCTATCCTGCCTCCCTCCCCATCCCAACACATCTCAGTCTCTTACCCCCTTCAACTGCGCCTGCCCCCTATTCTCCTCCCTCCCCACTACTCTCTGCCCCCAACCTCTCTGAACCCCAAGCTCTTCTTCTGTCTCCAGGAGTCTACTTCTTACCCTCATTTCTCTTTCTATGGTTCCCCAACGAGTTCTGGGGAAGAAAGGGGCAGAAAGGGGCCGGAGCCCCCGGAAAGGAAAGGTCAGGGTGGTCTGGAGGAGGCCGCTTTCGCGATCAGCTCTGGACTTTGCCCCTACATAGCTGGCGGGGGAGGAGGGGAGCAAAGTCCAGTCCTTTGTGCAGCCGGGTGGGGGAGGGGGCTGGAGCCCAGTGACTCTGCCTGGGGTGGGGGTGCCGTCGCTAAGGAGGCTGTGTGCACGAGGGTACGGGCCAGGCTCTGGAGTCCAAAGGCTCCTGTTTGAATCTGGGCTTCACCAGGAACAGGCTGTGTGACGTTGGGCAGGTCACCTGACTTCTCAGATCCTCATTTCTTTGCATCTGTAAAATGACAATGAGAGTTCCCAGCTCACAAACGACAGACTCCTGGAAGGTATCTGGCCAGTGCCTGGAAGACAGGAGGGCCCTTCCTGAGCTCTCTGCATTTTCTCTTTCCCCACCCTGGGCTGTTTCTCTCCGGCTCTGACCTGCCTCCCCTGGTCTGAGGTATCCGCTGGCCCCACACACCTGGCACCTCTGGGTTGGCTGTGGAGCCAGCTTTTGGGGTCCAAGCCAGCTTTTGGCTTAGAAATGACCTCAGAGTCAGAGCCTGGGTTCAAGTCCTATCCCTGCCACATGCTAACTGTGTGACCTCGGACAGAACCGGGACGCTTCCACTCACTGTGCCTCAGTTTCCTCATTGATGAAGTGAAAACACTGCCTTCGCTTGGGTTGTGGTTCGGATTAAATGAAATAATACTCATTGTGCCAGCTACACAGAAATCACTTGATGTCGTTATGCCGGTGATGGTGTTGATTCCCCATGTGTGTCTGTCCAGCTCTGAGCCCTCCCAGATCCTGGTCCCATCTTTGGAAGCCTTGGGGGTCCATTTGCACCTGGACATCTCCCTGGCGTGTCAGACTCAAAGACCTCCCCCGACATCAGCTCCATTTCTTTCTTTTTTTAATTTTTTAAAATGTTTTTATTTATTTTTGGGAGAGAGACAGAGAGACAGAGAGAGAGAGAGAGACAGAGCATGAGCAGGGGAGGGGCAGAGAGAGAGGGAGACACAGAATCCGAAACAGGCTCCAGACTCTGAGCTGTCAGCACAGCACCCGACACGGGGCTCAAACTCACAAACTCGCGAGATCGTGACCCGAGCCAAAGTTGGACACTTAACCGACTGAGCCACCCAGGCGCCCCACGTCGGCTCCATTTCTGTCCTTACCTCACCATCCTCCTACTTGACCTCAGGGTCATCTCTGCCCATCCTCCCTCGCACCCCAATATCCAGGCAGCTGCCGCGTCCTATGACTTGCCTTCACCAGTGTCACCTGAACCTCTTCCTTTTCTGTTCCCACCTCCCTCTGGGGGAGGAGCCTGGTGGAGGCTTCCTTTGTTTCAGTGCCTTCACTCTGGTGATGTTGGTGGACCTCTGGGCCAAGTCAGAAGGGTTGGCGGGGACCAATGCCCCGTGGAAATTAAGCCAGGAGGGAGCAGGCAAATTAAAAGGGTGAATCAAAAGCTGGGGACATGGGGGAAAGGGAGGGCAAGGACAGAGTTGGGGCAGAAGCAGGTGGCAGGCTGGTGGGCAAAGATGGAGAAGTCAGACTCGGCCAAAGTGTGAGCAGGGCGGGCCAGAGCGGGCCAGTCTGGGCGCAGGGTGCTGGTGCTGTGTTCTTTCCTTACAGCCTTGGGGGAGACACTTCTCACATACACTTCCCGGCTCGATGTTCCTTGCCCAGGCTGTGGCAACAGCCTCCCATCTTGCATCTTTCGAGAACTCTAGGCACAATGTAAATATTTAAATGTCAAAGTGACTTCCGATCGAAAGTTTTAAGTGCTTTTCCCATTGCCCGTTGAACAAAACCCGAACTCTTTTCTGTCATTCAAGGCCTGCTCGGTCTGGCCCCTTCCTGCGGTTCAGCTCTCTACTCTTGGGTCACTCTGAAATTCTGTAGATCGGTTTCCCACTTGTGCGGTGGGCGGTCCCATGTGGCCCTATTTGGAGGTAATTTCTCTTTCTAGGGAGAGAAGGAGATAAGAAAAGAACTTTATCTAGAAACTGCTGTGCTCACCAGCCTCTGTCTCCATCTGGCGTTGGACAAATGGATCAACAAATAAATAGATGGAAGAACGAAGCTGCCAGGGTCACACACATGGGTTCAGAGCCATCTGGCCAGGCATCGGCTCAGGCACTCTTTGTCAGTTGCTTCACCCCCTCCTCCCTGCAGCCCTGTGATTTCTTCTCTTTTCTCTTCTTTCTTTCTTTCCTTTTTTTTTTTTTTTTTAATCCTAAAGCTGTTTGTTGGGATGGTTCCCCACTCACGTTGACTCGGGGCTTTTAGTGCTGCTTCCATCTGAAGGAGCATCCTTCCGTGAGCCTTGCTTGTCCTTCTGTCGGCTGGCACAGGACGGTGGAGCAGCCCCCAGACAGCACCACGGTCTGCACGTGGCTGAACATGGTCGTGATTTTGTAGCATCCTGGGCACTTCACGCCCGTGAAGTAGGAGTTGGGGCTCTGCACCAGGCGCTTCTTCTTGGGCTTCCTCTCCTCCTCTTCCGGGGACGGGGACGGGGGCAGGAGGTCCTTCGAGGGGCATGTTCTTGTGGGCGGATCTTCGCCTCCGGAAAACCCGTGATTTCTGCATGAAATTGACCCTCAGAGAAGTTAGTAGATTGCCTCAGGTCGCTCAGCGTGTAGGTGGCGAGTAAGATTCCAACCCAGGTGTTTCTTTTTTGTTATTTTATTTTGAGAGAGAGAGAGAGAGAGAGAGAGAGAGCACACTCACGTGCACGCACGCACGCATGCACGCGCGCGTGAATTGGGGATGGGGAGAGAAGAGAGAAGGAAAGAGAGAATCCCAAGCAGGCGCCGCACTGTCAACCTGGAATCCAACTCGAGACTTGATCTCAGGAACCATGCGATCATGACCTAAACCGAAACCAAGAGTTGATACTTAACCGACTGAGCCACCCAGGCGCCCCCCTCCCCGCCCCCACCCTGGTGTTTCTGACGCCCTGATCCAGGGTGTTCCGAGGTCAGTAGGGAAGAGCCCTGGAACCGTGGGCGCGGTTTGCAGAGCTCTGAATGTTGACGTGATAAACATATGGCAATTTCAAAATATAATTTTGTGCTAGATTATGGCAGTGTGTGGTGAGGTGGGGTAAGTGAGGGGACTCTGGAGCCATCCTGCCTGAGTTTATGATCCTGACTCCCCATTCCCAGCTGTGTGAAATTTGTGAACTTTGGGTGCTACTTGCCCCTTCAGTGCCTCAGTTTCCGCAACTGTAAAATGGAGGAAATAATGGGACCTATCTCAAAGGGTCGTTGTGAGGATTGAATATGTCTATATATACATGTAAGATGCTTGGCACAGTGCTTCAGAAGGACTGTGGAAGTGTTAGCTGTTGTTTTATTTTATTTAAGTAATTTTTACCCTCAACATGGGGCTCAAACTCACAACCTCGAGATCAAGAGTTGTGTGCTTCACCGACTGAGCCAGCTAGGCACCCCCATCCTTTTTTTTTTTTTTTGTAGTATTTATTTATTTTGAGAGAGACAGAGCAGGGGAGGGGCAGAGAGAGAAGGAGAGACAGAGAATGTCAAGCAGGCTCCGTGCTGTCATCACAGAGCCCGACCCAGGGCTTGAACCCACGAACCGTGAGATCATGACCTGAGCCGAAATCAAGAGTTGGGCGCTTAACCGACTGAGCCACCCAGGAGTCCCCTGACTTGGGTTTAGGTGGAACACATACCACCCCCATAGCTGTCAACACAGTCCACATCGTCACACACAAAAATAAGAACACACTTGTTACACTCATCTTGGGTGTGTTCACAGGAGCAAGTTAAACGACCGAAGGAAAGAGGAAGGTGTGGAAGTTCTCATTTTGGCCTCGTCCCTCACGGCCAGGAGCCACCATCCACTTAGGGCCACACAGAAGCACAGTAAGAATCAGTCCACCGTCCAGACAAGAACAGCAAAAGTGCCCATGGGGGAAAAATCTTCATATATTCTGCCAGGGTCATCACTTTCTCTGTATCTTTTTACATGATTTGTAAAGAAAAAAGGTGCAAGAGGGATGCCTGGCTGGCTCAGTCGGAAGAGTACACGACTCTTGTCATGAGTTCGAGCCCCATGTTGGGTGTAGAGATCACTTAGATAAATAAAACTTCAGGAAGGAAGGAAGGAAGGGAGGGAGAAAGGATGGAAGGAAGTGGGAAGGGAGGGAGGAAGGAAGTGCAGGCAAGAAATATGCCATGATGCTTTGCATCCCCTCAGGAACAGGGATGCCAATTTTTTTTAATTTTATGTATTTATGGGGGCGCCTGGGTGGCACAGTCGGTTAAGCGTCCGACTTCAGCCAGGTCACGATCTCGCGGTCCGTGAGTTCGAGCCCCGAGTCGGGCTCTGGGCTGATGGCTCAGAGCCTGGAGCCTGTTTCCGATTCTGTGTCTCCCTCTCTCTCTGCCCCTCCCCCGTTCATGCTCTGTCTCTCTCTGTCCCAAAAATAAATAAACGTTGAAAAAAAAATTCTTAAAAAAAAAATTTTATTTATGTACTTATGTATTTATTTTTAATTTTAAATTTACATCCAGATTAGCTAGCATATAGTGCAACAAAGGTTTCAGGAGTAGATTCCTTAGTGCTCCTTACCCATTTAGCCCATCCCCCTTCCCACAACCCCTCCAGTAACCCTCAGTTTGTTCTCCATATTTATGAGTCTCTTCTGTTCTGTCTGCCTCCCTGTTTTTATATTATTTTTGTTTCCCTTCCCTTATGTTCATCTGTTTTGTCTCTTAAAGTCCTCCCATGAGTGAAGTCATATGATGTTTGTCTTTCTCTGACTAATTTCACTTAGCATAATACCCTCCAGTTCCATCCACTGAGATCATGTGAGATCAGTTGCAAATGGCAAGATTTCATTCTTTTTGATTGCCGAGTAATACTCCGTTGTATATATACACCACATCATCTTTATCCATTCATCCATCGATGGCCATTTGGGCTCTTTCCATCCTTTGGCTGTTGTCGATGGTGCTGCTATAAACATGGGGGTGCATGTGCCCCTTCGAAACAGCACACCTGTATCCCTTGGATAAATGCCTAGTAGTGCCATTGCTGGGTCGTAGGGTAGTTCTATTTTTAGTTTTTTGAGGAACCTCCGTACTGTTTTCCAGAGTGGCTGCACCAGCTTGCATTCCCATTAATTTTTTAATGTTTACTTATTTTTGAGAGAGAGAGAGCCCATGCTTGAGCGGGGGAAGGGCAGAGCGAAGGAGACAGGATCCTAGGCAGCCTCCACGTTGACAGCAGAGAGCCCGATGTGGGACTTGGAGTCATGGAACCACGAGATCATGACCTGAGCCAAAGTCAGACGCTTAACCTACTGAGCCACCCAGGTGCCCCGAGATGCCAATTTTAATGAAATTCTGGACAGCCAATGAAGAGATCTAAGTTACATCCCACAGGATAAAACTATGATCTCTGAAGTCTGGGCACCTTGAGAGGACTTTTACCTATGACAACCGCAAGGATAGAAGGCGGGACAGGGCGTGACAGCCGCCCTCTGGGTGGCAGTTTCTAGGCCAGCTCTCCCCTGGCAGTTGCCAAAACAGCTCTCCCTTCTCTGAAGTTCCTTTCAGTAACAGCTGCTTCCCTCAGGAATCCCTTTTGTTGGAAATGCATGGGGTGGGGAGGCTGAAGCAAACCAGAGGTATTTGTTTATTTTTCACAAACGGAACACGGAGCCTGTAACATTCTCACTCAGCGATTCGCACCGCGAACAATGGATCTCAAAGGCTCCGAGAGAGTAACCCCTGCTGGTGGAGGCTTCGTGGGGGTCCCAAAGCACCCGGCCTGGAGAGGGGAGACCTGGGTCCACCCTGGTCATTGTCCTGCTTTATCATTTCCTGGCTCTGCTCTGTAGGTAGTTTCCTCTACATTTCTGAGTCTCAGATCTCCACCTGTAAATATGAGTGAGCTCGAGCTTGAGGAACTGGGGGTAGGACTTGTGACAACGTGCCAGGCCTGCAGGCACTGACCCATGGTAGAGATGATTCTTTTCCTGCACTTCTGAAGCTCTCAGCTCTACGACAAATTGAAATTATGTTACCACATTGCAGTTAGAATCTTGGGGTGGGGGGAGGGCAGCCAAGGCATCAGCATTTTGCAGAGCTCCCCAGATGATTCCATTGTGCAGCCAAGGTTGAGCAGGACTGCCTTACCCATCCTAAAAGAACTTTCCTTGGGGCGCCTGGGTGGCTCCGTTGGTTAAGCATCCAGCTCTCGATCAAGCTCAAGTCCTGATCTCACGTTTGTGAGTCCAATCAAGTCGGACATTGGGGTCTGTGCTGGGCGTGAAGCCCACTTCAAAACAAAACAAAACAAAACAAAACAAAACAACCCACAACTTTCCTTGACCCTATGTCAAATGACGGTCCTCTCTTCCCCTTTCTCTCTCTTTCTTTTTTCCCTTCCTCTCTCTTTCTTTTTTCCTTCCTTCTTACCTTCCTTCCTTCCTACCTTCCTTCCTAACTTTTTTCATTATAAAGATTTTTCAAACAAAAATAAACAGAAAAAGATGATGAACCCTCATGTACCCATCATGCAAGCCTCAACAACCACCAACTTTTGGCCAGCCCAGCTCTAGCCACACCATTTCTACTTTCTACCTTTCAGGATTACCTTAAAGTAAAGCCGGCTCTCCAGTCTTTTCATACATGAACATCTTGCCGTGTATTTTCTAAGAAAACATAAGGATGTTTCTTTTTATTGCAACCACAATACAATTATCACAACTAACTTTTCTTTACAACGAAGTTAAAAAAAAAGATCCTTAATGTGGGGCGCCTGGGTGGCTCAGTTCGTTCAGCATCAGACTCTTGATTTCAGCTCAGGCCATGATCTCATGGTTTGTGGGGTCGAGTCCCGCTTGGGATTCTCTGTCCCTCTCTCCCTGCCCCTCTCCCCAGCTTGTGCTCTCTGTCTCTTTGAAAACAAATAAACTTAAAAAAAAAAAAGTCCTTAATGTTATCAAACATCCAGTCGGTGTCCAAATTTTCAGTTGTCTCATTAATGCTCTAATTTGGTTTCACTTTGTTTGAATTAGGATCCAAATAAGATCCGTATGTTGCAGTTGATTGGCATGTGTTTTAAGATTCTTTAAAAAACTTTTTTTACATTTTATTTTAGTTTTTAAAAATGTTTATTTTTTTTTAATTTTTCTTAATGTTTATTTATTTTTGAGAGAGACAGAGACACAATGTGAGTGGGTTAGGGGCAGAGAGAGAGGGAGACACAGAATCCGAAGCAGACTCCAGGCTCTGAGCTGTCAGCACAGAGCCCGACGTGGGGCTCGAACTCACAAGCTGTGAGATCATGACCTGAGCTGAAGTCAGACGCTCAACTGACTGAACCACCCGGGCACCCCTAAAAATGTTTATTTTGAGAGAGAATTTTGTTTGCCAGCACGTGAGCAGGGGGAGGGGCAGAGAGAGAGAGAGAGAGGAGAGAGAGAATCCCAAGCAGGCTCCACGCTGTCAGGGGCTCGATCCCACAAATCATGAGATCATGACCTGAGCCCAAACCAAGAGTCAGACACTTAACCGACTGAGCCACACAGGTGCCCTTACAGATTTTAGTTTTAAGTAATCTCTACACCCAACATAAGACTCAAACTCACGACCCTGAGATCAATGCTCTACTGACTGAGCCGGCCAGGCACCCCTGTTTTAAGATTCTTTTAACCTTTTCTTTTTCTTGCACTGTGTTGGAAAAATTAGACTGTCCTCTGGTAGAGTTTCCTATGGTCTGAATTTTGCTGGCTGTATTCCCATGGTAGAGTTTAACATGTTCCTTTGTCCTCTGGTTTTCTTGTAAATTGGTGGTTGCATCTAGAAGTCTGATCTTACTCTGGGTTGGCTATTTGGGCAAGAGTATTGCTGGATGGTGATGTGCTCTCCCGTCAGGAATGCCCAGTATCTAGTTGTCTTTCTTCCTGATTTTCAGTGCCCAGAGTTCACTGGGGTGCAAGGTGTTGCCTGCCTTTTTTTTTTTTTTAAGTAGGCTCCCCAGCCAGCACGGAGCCCAATGTGGGGCTTGAACTCACGACCCTGAGATCAAGTCAGATGCTTAAGAGTCAGATGCTTCACTGACTGAGCCACCCAGGCACCTGTGCCCACAGGTCATTGCCATCCTTCCAACCCTATGCCATTTAGAGTTTATTCCCAACCCCCGACAACCACTATTCTGATGTCTGTCTCTTTGATTTGCCTTTTCTGGACATTTCATATAAATGAAGGCAGGAGGTGTGGACTTGTGTGAGCACAAGTGGCATAGGTTCTTTTTTTCCTCTTCTTTTTTTTTTTTTTTTAAATAATCTCTACACCCAACATGGGGCTCGAACTCATGACCCCAAGATCCAGGCTCACTTGTTCTACTGACCAATCCAGTCAGGTGCCTTGGAGCATGGGTTCTTAGCCCTTGTGTGCATCTGAGTCACAGGAGAAGCTCTTCCAAAACTTGGATGCCTGGGACCCACCTAGAAAGATTCTGATTCGGTTGGTCTGGGCTGGGGCTGAGCAGCAGACTGTCTGAAAAGCTCCCCGGGGAGCAGGGCCCCCTGCTCTCTCAGCTTCTGCCAAGTAGAGTGGTCACACCCACCGCCACCACTTCCTCTCCTCCCATGTACTCCTTGACCATGACCATGTGGCTTCTGCCCCCACTACCCAGTGCTAAGACTGCTCTGGCAATGGCCTCCCAGCTGCTAAGTCTTATGCCCATTTGCAGCCTTCCTTCTATTTGCTTCTGCTCACATCCTACTTCTTGAAACCCTCGGCTCCAGACGCCCACTCCCTCCTGGTGCCACTTCTCTTTTTAAATACTGGTGCTTCCCAGAGCCCTCCTCTTCTTACCTGACCTGATGATCTTACGCGTTGCTATGCTTAGTCATCACCCATGTCTGCTGGTGGCTCCAAAATCCCCGTTCCTCACCCAGTGTCTCTCCGAACTCCAGGTCCCACCATCAGGACACGGCCACACACGTTTTCCTGCTGGCAGCGCAACCTTAACATCTGCAAAGCCGAAGCCACTCTTTCCCCCCAGCTCTGCTGCTTATTTATACGCTGTGGCACCAGGGCACGACGCAGGACGCTCCTTGACATCCAGCGTCTGTACTTGTAAAATGGTAATAATTCCCTGTGGTGGGTTTCCGAGGAGAGAGCCTGAGAGAAGTGCGGTGTCCACGGCGGGCACGCGGGCTGCTGGTTTCTGCTGTCCCCATCCTCCACCCTGAACTTCTCCTTATGTCAGTTTTCAGCTACTCACGGCAGAAACCCAAGGCTTCTGCATCTCATGAGCTGCTAATTCCGGTGGCTCCTACAGCTTTCACGTTTGCCCCTGTTTGCTATTCCTATGGTTCCTGCCCAAGTTCGGGGCTTCGTCTCTTTTTTTTGTCTGGCCAGTCGCCTCAGCCTCCTTTTGCCTCCCAACCGGTCTCCAGTTGGTGGATGAAGTTATTCTTCTAGAACAAAATCATAATTCTATAATTTTCTTGCTTGGGGCACCTGTCTGGCTCAGTTGCTAGAGCATGCGACTCTCTAATTAAAAAAAAAATTTTTTTTTTAATGTTTATATTTATTTTTGAGACAGAGACAGAGCATGAGCGGGGAGGGGCAGAGAGAGAGGGAGACATCGAATCCAAAGCAGGCTCCAGGTTCTGAACTGTCAGCACAGAGCCCGATGTGGGGCTTGAACTCGTCAACCGCGAGATCATGACCTGAGCCGCTCAGACGCTCAAGCGACTGAGCCACCTAGCCCGTCCTTAATTTTTTTTTAATGTTTATTCATTTTTGAGAGACAGAGTGTGAGTGGGGGAGGGGCAGAGAGCGAGGGGCTCGAACTCACGGACAGTGAGATCATGACATGAGCTGAAGTCAGACACTTAACCGACTGAGCCACCCAGGTGCCGCTTGGAGCATGTGACTCTTGATCTCAGGGTTGTGAGTTCGGGCCCCATGATGGGTGTAGAGATTACTTAAAAATGAAACCTTTAAAAAAAATGTAATTCTCTTGCTTAAAATTCCGTGATGGCCCCTAAGTTCTGTCCAAATTGCTGAGCTAAATAATTCAGTCCTTCTTCACTCTGGCCATCCCTTTTCTTCCCCGAAGTCCTCCCTTATAAACTTTCTCTCTTTTCTTACTTTTGAGCCTTGAACACCTGCTTTTTCAGCCTGAAATGTCTCCCCACCCCCTCCCTACCTCGTAACTCTGCCTGGAAAACATTACTCATCCTTCAAGGCCACTAAAACCACCTCCCCCTTCCTCCTGGACACTTAGTCATTTCTTCGTCTTTGCTCCCACGACCCTTGGTAAATGTTCAGCCACCTTTGGCAAACACATCTGCTATGTGCCAGACAGTGTTCCCGAGGGTTTTGCAAATATTAACCCACTTAATTTCCATACAACCCTGTGAGGCGATTATTTTTGTTATCCCTGTCACAAAGGAGGCACCCTTGAGGCCCTGGAGATGTTCAGACACTTGCCCAAGATAACTCAGCTGGAGGCGGCTGGGGCAGTATTGGAACGCAGGCCTTATGGCCCCAGTCTGGTTCCTCGAACTGGGCGGCCTCTCTACTTGGATGAATATCATTGAACACCTAGTGTGAAGCTAAATAACATGAAATCGCCAATACGTGACCATCTTTGACCTGTAAAAGCGGCACATTTGTATGGTTTGGTGTGTTAGGCACTTGAGACAGAGCAGAGAACTCTCTGGATGGACACACTTTTGTCCCTAGAGAGACAACAGTAGAGCGTGGATGAAGAACAAGGAGTCGACTGCGCATGTGGCCTGATTTAGGAGGTGTGCGAGCGCCCCTGCCGAGGAACTGATGCCCCAGAGAAGACCTGAAAGAGGTGTAGAGGTGGAGGAGGAGTTTGGGGTGAGGGGAAGAAGGGAAGGGACTTCCAGGCAGAGGCACAGGCTTGGAACAACATAGGCTGAGGCCCAAAAGCTAAGAGGAAGAGCTGCCCATTCTGTCACCCAGAAATTACTCCTTGGCGCAGAGCAGGTGTTCAATAAGGACTTGTCAAAAAAGTAAATGAAAACGGGGGTGCCTGGGTGGCTCAGTCGGTTAAGCGTCCGACTTCGGCTCAGGTCACGATCTCGCGGTCTGTGAGTTCAAGCCCCGCATTGGGCTCTGTGCTGATGGCTCGGAGCCTGGAGCCTGTTTTGGATTCTGTGTCTCCCTCTCTCTCTACCCCTCCCCTGCTCATGCTCTGTCTCTCTCTCTCTGTCAAAAATAAAAAATAAACATTAAAAAAAAAGACTCAATGAAAACAACGGAGAGAAGGGTCAGCTGGAACTGACACAACGAAAGCGGGGATCTAAGCAGGAGAGTGACGTACTTTTTTCTTGTCTTCAAGTCAGGTTTAATGAGGTATCATTACAGAGAGCAAAATTCACCCTGTTTTATGCTTAGTTCTATGAGTCTTGGCAAACGCATCAGTGGTGCAGCCACCATCAGAGACAAAATATAGTTCAGTCCTATCCAAACCCCCCCCCCACTGCCCTCCGGGGGGGGGGGCTGCTCCTTTGTGGCCCGCCCCTCCCCCACCCCGCCCCAGGAAACCACCAGTCTGTTCTCTTGCTGTGGTTTTTGCCTTTTCCAGAATGTCATGTGGATGAACTCAAATACCATGTAGCCTTTAGAATCTGACTCCTTTACTTAGAATACATTGGAAACGTGTCCCTGTCGTGTGTGTGTGTGTGTGTGTGTGTGTGTGCTCGGTTCCTTTCTTTGTTGCCCAGGAGAATTACCCTGCAGGGGAGTCTCACAGCTTGTTTACCATATACTCACCGGGTGATGGATTCAGATTCACTTTAAAAAGCAAACACCACTGCATCTGGTATGGATGGAGTGGGAGCTTCCGCGTCTCTGCCCTACGTCCGCTGGCTGGACGGTGAACGGTGGAGATGGGAACCATGTCTTTGTCGGTTTTACTGTCGGCTCCCAGCACCCGCCAGGGCACAGACGGTTCTGAGGGAGGAATGGAAGCCACATGGGGCAGAGTGTGGGACAGAAGGGCCAGGTGCAATCACTGAGAGTGAGGGTAGGGGGTGGGGGGCGCGGCGTGCAGATTGGGTGCTTGGCGTTGGGGGAGAAAGGCTGGGCAAGAAGGGCCTTATTCTGAGAGTAGAGCAAACCAGAATGCCTGGTCTTCGACTTGGAGCAAAATGAGGAAGCAAAACAAAACCCTGCAACGTGCTATCCAGCCTTCTCCCCCCTCCCCCAGAGGGGCCACGAGTTCTGTCCTTGGCTCGAGCACAGGAGGCTTCAGGTCTCCTCCTGGCCGACAGATGGCGATGTCGCACCGTGTCTGAGCTCGGCCTCTGCCGTCACCCACTCATTCAACAGACATGAGGGGCCCGTTAGCGGCTACACGCTGGCGGGAACTACCACCTTGTCCGCAACTTTTTTTTACAGGGAAAGGACTCACCCACACTCCTGAAGCTGTGCCTCATAGAGCAAGGGCTCAAACGCAATTTTCCCCTGCACCTTCCTCCTTGTACCGCCCCCATCTCTAGAGAGAGGACAGTTTGTGGAAACATCAGGCGTGGGAGGAGTCTACAAGCAAGAGAGCAAAGGCAGAGGGGCCCGGTTGGTCTGACCCTGCCACCAATTTGCTGTGTGACCTCAGCCGACCTGCCTCTCCCCAGTCTCCACATCTGTAAAAAGCCGAGCTTCCAGCTGGAAAACCCTTGGTGCTGTGGAGCACACACATTCTGCTGGAAGCTTCCACTCACAACTAATCCTCCTATGCCAGGCAGACTGGAAAGGCTGCCGGTGACTTTTAGGTGCCGTCTCTTCCAGTTGATAAATAGCTGTTGATCTAGCACTAGGTTTGACACATAAAATACAGGCCACTCAGTTAAACTTGAATTTCAGATAATCGGATAAATTTTAAGTGTAAGTATGTTCTAAATATCACGTAGGATATATTTATACTAAAAAAAGGGGGGGGCACCTGGGTGGCTTAGTTGGTTAAGTGCGCAACTTGGGCTCAGGTTCATGATCTCACGGTTCGTGGGTTCGAGCCCTGCATGGGGCTCTCTGCTGACAGCTCAGAGCCTGGAGCCTGCTCTGGATTCTGTGACTCCCCCTCTCTCTGCCCCTCCCCTGCTCACTCTCTGTCTTTCTCTCTCAAAAATTTTTTTAAAAAGTTAAAAACAGGGGCACCTGGGTGGCTCAGTCAGTTAAGTGTCCGACTTCGGCTCAGGCCATGATCTCACGGTTCGTGGGTTCAAGCCCTGCATCGGGCTCTGTACTGACAGCTCAGAGCCTGGAGCCTGCTTTGGATTCTGTGCCCCCCCCCCGCACCCCACCGCTCACACTCTGTCTCTGTCTCTCTCAAAAATAAATAAACATTAAAAGTAAAAAAATTTTAAAAATTTAAAAACAAACTTGATGTTTGTCAGAAATTTAACTAGGTGCCCTGTATTTTTATTTCCTTAATGGGACAACCTTGTCCTGCCCACAAACCCCTCTTCCAGGACCCCCACGTCTTCGTCCTGATTGGCTAGTCCCCAGTGTAGCTGGTTGTTAAAAGTTCTTTCCCCCCCTAAGGTTTTATTTTTAAGTAATCTCTACACCTAGCACTGGGCTCCAACTGGAAACCGGGAGATCAAGAGCCACAGGCTCCCTGGACCGAGCCAGCCAGGCGCCCCACTGGTCCTTACATGTTTTGACAACCACCCCTGACTACGGGAGAGGGGGCCAAAGCATAACCTGTTCTCTGTCTTTCCTTCCCAGGCCTGGCGCTGCTGCTGCCCCCCGCCACTCTGGCCGCCCTGGCAGACAGCTGGCTCCGAGAGGACTGCCCAGGTCCCAACCACGCAGCCTTGGTGACGGGGGCAGCCCCCGCGCAGGCGGCGCTGTGGGCCAAGTCCCCCGGGGTACTGGCCGGGAGGCCTTTCTTCGATGCCATCTTCGCCCAAGTCAACTGCCAGGTCTCCTGGCTCCTCCCCGAGGGCTCCAAGCTGGCGCCCGTGGCCCAGGTGGCCGAGGTCCGGGGCCCCGCCCACTGCCTGCTGCTGGGGGAGCGGGTGGCCTTGAACACGCTGGCCCGCTGCAGCGGGGTGGCCAGCGCCGCGGCCGCGGCAGTGGAGGCCGCGCGGGGGGCCGGCTGGGCCGGGCACGTGGCGGGCACGAGGAAGACCACGCCAGGCTTCCGGCTGGTGGAGAAGTACGGGCTCCTGGTGGGCGGGGCCGCCGCCCACCGATTCGACCTGGGAGGGCTGGTGATGGTGAAGGACAACCACATCCTGGCAGCCGGTGGTGTGGGAAAGGTGCGTGTCCGGCCGGGCCCCTGCCCGGCCCAGCTCCCACCTCCCCGGCCGCAGCCCTTCCCCTCTACCTGAGACTCCCCGACCACGCCCTGGGGGGTTGGGGGGGGTCTGCTAGACCCCTCACGCGGTCCCCCCCCCCCCCATGTAAAAGAAGCCATCCTGATGCCAGACGTTCTCACGAACCCAAGCTTGTTATCCCCCCGGGGCCCTTCCAACGCCAGGCCCAGCTCACTGTGCCCCGTGTCAAGTGCCCCTGTCCTCGCCCTCACCCTCCCGTCCCCTCTGCCCCCTCTGCCCGACAGGCGGTTCGAGGCGCCCGGCAGGTGGCCGACTTCTCCCTGAAGGTGGAGGTCGAGGTGGGCAGTCTGCGGGAGGCTGTGGAGGCGGCCGAGGCAGGCGCAGACCTCGTCCTGCTGGACAACTTCAGGCCCGAGGTAAGGCGGGGTCTGCTTCCCGGGAAGGGGCCGCCGTCCGGCGCTCTCACCTCCCCCCCGGCTTGTGTTTGTGTCCCGCAGGAACTGCACGCCACGGCCGCTGGGCTGAAGGCCCGCTTCCCGAGTGTGGGCGTGGAGGCCAGCGGGGGCATCACCCTGGCCAACCTGCCTCAGTTCTGCGGGCCCCACATTGACATCATCTCCCTGGGGATGCTGACCCAGGCTGCCCCGGCCCTGGATTTCTCCCTCAAGCTGTTTGCGGAAGGCGCCACTCCAGTGTGCCACGCCTACCGGACCTAAAGCCAAAGAGGGCGCCCCTGGCAGGGGAATCACAGTTTTTTGGGCCCCTCGAGTCTGCGGTACAGGACTATCGGGGCGTTAGCCTGGGCTGACGTCTGGCTCTGCCTATGTAGGGGTGGAGGGGCTGATTTCACCTCTGCTCATCTGTAAAATGGGTCTGATAAATGATCAACCTTATGGATTTCTTTGGGTGATAATTAACACATAAGAAGTGTTCAGTAACTCTTAGAAATTCCCATAGTCCGTTGATTCTGAGATAGGCCTTTTTTCACATACTACCTTCTCCCGCGTCAAAGTGCATCTTTAACCAATGGCGTCTAGTGGTCACCATCAGCCAGGCGTCAGTAATCACATAGCCATGCATCATGGCCCTAGCATGCAGCTTGTAGATAAAACATGATAACAATCTATGTTTGAAATAAGTCCCAGACAGCTCTTTTAGCAAATACCAGAAAGAACTGGTACATGATAAGAAAACATTGGTCGTAGTGTAATTGACAAGTCTCTTTTCCAGTAATAGCGTGTGTGTTTTAAGGTCAATGGCAGTTTATATTTGAGGGTATATGGCATCAGGTCTGGTATTCAGCTAGAACATTCCACTGGGTCGATGCCCGTGTTGTACTGGGTATTCAGTATGTTCCCTCTCTCCTCTGACTCCTGTTACCACCTCCTTGAAGGAGGTGAGAACCTGACCATTCACTTCCAGGGTTTCCAACCTAGATGTGTGTCGCCATTGGGTGCCGAGGGTCTTTTAGGTTCTGGTCCCATAGCGCTATCATCAGCTGGGAAAGGAAGGTGGGCAGCTGGGGCCAGAGCAGAGGTCACCTGAGGGAGGAGGGATGGGGCAGGTGGAAGTCCCATGTTCAGACATCAACTTTTCCTGCTAAGTCAAGACTCAGGGGTCTAAGCAGAGGATCTAAATCCAGCTTCCCAAACACACTCACACACCTGAGGTATCACTCACTTGTTTGGCTACTGTACCCTCACTTCAAGCCCGGGGAGCTCGCCTCTCTCTAACCCTTCGGGCAGGAAAGGACATGAGGGGTCCCTCAGGGCAAAGCGGCTCCTGAGGTGACTTTCCAGAAGGGCTCCCTTCTGGAGCCACCTCTTCCCTCCTAGAACCCACTGTCTTCTCTGCCCTTTGCCAGGGGGAGAGAAAAACAGCTTGTCCACAAAGCCCCTTCCCCAGGGAAAGCCTGGGGGGGTCCCAGTCTGCCTTGAGGGAGGTAACCTACCCCTTCCCCCCTGTCAGTGCTGGAGACCCCTTGCTGGGAAGGGAGCAGATCAAGAAAACAATGAGCTCATCTCAGATGTGAAAGCCCCAGACAAGCCGAGACCATCATTCACACACTAATTATGCACTGAGTGCCTGCTGTGGCCAGGCTGAGAGCACAGAGTGGAGAATAATCTAGCAAAGATGCCGGGCGGAAGTGGTAAGCTGCTGCCTTTGGTGATGCCCTGGTCTGAAGGGACCGTTCTCACAGGACACAGCCCAGTCGTGCCACCTGGGGCCGCACCTGTTCTCTTTAATACACACTTCCACCCCTGGGTCCTCCTGTCCTTTCTCCAGGGAAAACAGTCAAGCTCCGCTAGGCAGACTTCCCGGCTCTGGAAGAATTTAGATCTCTGAGCCTCAGATCCCCAGACCCGGAGAGGCATAACTGAACACCGATAGAACTGGGGGGATGGGGGGGCACTTCTGAGTATCAAAATAAGGAAGTCAGGATTCCTGGATGCGCTGGGAATGGGAAGGCAAAACACTTGGGGTCCAGGAGGGAATCAGTGCCTGACAGAGGCAGAAGGGAGAAATGTACCAGGAATCTCAAACTCAAAGCCTCCGGGACCTAAGCTGATAAAATACTTGGGAGAAGCTGGAATACGACAAAGCTGAGTGGGCGGCGACCAAAGCTGAGTGGGCGGCGGCCAACGGCACCCACCAAATCCCAATTAAGACAGAAAAAAGAAATCTACCAGGCTGAGTCTCAGACTGCCTTGAAGGCAGAAATGGGTCAGCCCTACAGGCACCTCCAGATCGGAGAGCTGGGAGAGGATTCCATTACCAGAGGAAAAGGAAATGGATCCTGAGCAGGCAAAAACAACACATGCCTTCCTTGCCAGGGAGTGGATTTCCAGGCAGAGGGGAGGGCAAGGGCAAAGGCTCAGAGGTGGGAAATGACTTGGATTGTTTGGTGGAAGATTTGAAGATGGGATCAAGAGAGGCGAGATGGCTAGGAGCTGGGCTGGGTCCAGACCACGAGATGGTAGGTCAGAGGACTTGGACTCTGTCCCGAGAACAATCAGACCGAAGCTGGAAAGTGAGATAAGCACATTTGCAGTTTAGACCGAGTCCGTGGCACAAAGATGCGTTCGAGGGGGCTGCAGTGGCTGCAGGGAGCCCAGGAGGAGGCGGATGCAGCCCCTCAGAGCTCTGAATGTGGGTTGTGGCAATGCGGGTGGAGAGAAGGGACTGCGGTCAGAGGGAACAGCATGCGCAAAGGCTCAGAGGGCAGATGGAGCCCCATGGGTTCGTGGCAGTAGGAAGAGTTGGGTGTGGCTGTGGGAGTTGGGGGGTGGGGTGGAAGGAGCCGGGGGGGGGGGCAGGATTGGGAGGAGAGAAATCTCACACCTCACCTGATATCACCCTGTCTATCGGGTACACTTCCTTCTTGCCTGGCCAGCCTGGGATTGGGTTTGGATGATTTCTCCCAAGCTGCCCATGCCCAGTAAGACCCATGCTCATCATGGCGAGTGTGCCCATCAAATCGGGTGCTGCAGTCAGCATATAATGCACCATCAACGCTGGCTGGTGGGTGGGCGGGAACACCCATTGCCTGAGTGCCGTTGCTCAGCCCGGGTACTCTTTCCCTCAGTGCTCGTGAGGGGTGGGGGTGAGCATCTCTATTTTACCCGTGAGGAAGCTGAGGATTTATGAAGTTAAGAGAGCTGCTCAGGGTCGTACATCAATAAAGTGGCGGAGCCGGGTTTGAAATCCGTCAGCCACTCATTCAATAAATCTGTATTCAACACCTACTATGGTACCAGGCACAATTCGAGACGGTGGATATACAACAATGAGCAAACAGACAAAAATCCCTGTCCTAGTGGAGTTTATATTCTATCAGGGGGGTGCGGGGGGGACGCGGCGGGGGGGTGGGGGTGGGGGTGAGGTGGAGACTAGACAATGAAAATATTTGTATCTAAGAATACCGCATGTCGAGTCCCCTCTTGACCACCAGAGGGCACTGCGATCACACCACCTTTCCTTTCTCTGCTTCCATCTTCCTTTCCGGGCTCCAAAGATACCGGCCAAGGAGGCTATGAAGACACAGTGCAGCTGCTCAAGGATGGAAACGGAGGAGAGGTGTGCCACAGTTCCTTCTTCCACCCACTTCCCCAGCTTACTCCCCTGACCACATCTCCATCCAACCGCTCAAGGCCTCTCAGCGATTTTATAAGGCCCTGTGGACTCCAGAGGTTACCCAAGTGTTATTCACTCACCAACCCATCCACCCTGCTTCCATGGCCTCGTCCCTGTTCCCAGCCCTCCACCCGCCAACTGGGGCATCGAGTCCAGCGGGGGCCGGGGCCGGGGAAGGCAAAAAGGTCACACCAGGCTGACAGAGTCAGTGAACTCAGTGGGCATGAGTTTTAGCGTGCCAAGGCCAGTTAAAAACTGAAGGCATTTAAAAACGGCAGGACATTATTAGCAAACCAAACCGTATCTGAAAGCAATTCAACTTCGGATCTTTAAAAGATCCCACTGTGGCATTATGCGGTGTGGACACGTATATTAATTTATCGCCAGCCCTTCAAGACAATATAGTAGGTAAAATTCCATAAATATTTCAGTACCTGTGGACTCTGTTCCAATCACTTCCCGAGTAATAGATCATTTTGGCAGTTACTTGGCAACATTTTAAGACCTGCGTTCTGAGGCCCTAAGTAGCTCAGCTTGTAAAACCAATCTACAAAGTACTGAAGGGAATCTGACCGTAAGGCTGTGAATAACGTCTCCATTGATCCCTGTACACCTCAGATTTATGCCAGATGATGAGGGCTTTCTTCATTTCAGGTATGTAGCGCTGTTTATTTTTTTTATTTTTTTATTTTTTTAAATTTATTTTTTTTCAACATTTATTTATTTTTTTGGGGACAGAGAGAGACAGAGCATGAACGGGGGAGGGGCAGAGAGAGAGGGAGACACAGAATTGGAAACAGGCTCCAGGCTCCGAGCCATCAGCCCAGAGCCTGACGCGGGGCTCGAACTCACAGACCGCGAGATCGTGACCTGGCTGAAGTCGGACGCTTAACCGACTGTGCCACCCAGGCGCCCCTGTAGCGCTGTTTAGACCACTGGAATCCAGTACAGCGCTCCTGGAAAATGATCAAAAGCAGAGATCCTCAAACATATCTCTATTTGGTGGGTTGCCGGGTAACCTCTTTTCCTCTCTCCCAGCAATTCAGCTGAGAGATTCCAAAGCCTTAGACAGTACCAACGAAGAGCTACCCCGCAAGCCACTTGCTTCTTGATATTTGGTTGCTTTTTAGCCAAAGGAGAGCAGTTTTGTTCGAATAATGTACCAGTATGTGAAGGACAATGCTGATTTCCTAAAGGCTGGATAAAAATCGTTCTTCCCATATGAACAAACAACAATAAAAGCCCCTTAACTGTAATCTCACCGAGAACCCAAACTATGTCATTTTTAGTTTTTGCACGATTTGCTTTGTTTTCTCGAACGTTGCGAGCCGGACGGGGAATTTATTGAGATTTGGCAGTTTTTTAGGTAAAGGACTGTACTGGACACAGTTTTGTATTTGTGGTAAAGTAACTACCCAAATAGATGGATGATTTCGGGGGCTAAACCAAGACTTGAATTTTTTTTAAATTCCAATCTAATGAATTCTAATGAATGAAAAGTGTATTGGGGACGACAGAGAAGGTGCAAGAAAACTGTTTTCCATGACCTGTCTGTGGCAACCATTCAGGGAAGCTCTGCATACAATAATTAAAGGAGAACCAACAGTTAATTTATCCTCACCTTTATTTTTCATTTGTTAATTAATTCAGTTACCATGGTATAAAATGAAGAAGTGAAAATCTCTATGCACTCCCATTCCCTGGAGAGAACCACTTTTTTTTTTCTAATTTTTTTTTCAACGTTTATTTATTTTTTTTGGGACAGAGAGAGACAGAGCATGAACGGG
Source organism: Lynx canadensis (assembly GCF_007474595.2). Lineage (NCBI taxonomy): Eukaryota > Metazoa > Chordata > Mammalia > Carnivora > Felidae > Lynx > Lynx canadensis. Next base: position 23,388,194 of record NC_044318.1, on the reverse strand, counting down.
GGAGGGGCAGAGAGAGAGGGAGACACAGAATCGGAAACAGGCTCCAGGCTCTGAGCCATCAGCCCAGAGCCCGACGCGGGGCTCAAACTCACAGACCGCGAGATCGTGACCTGGCTGAAGTCGGACGCTTAACCGACTGCGCCACCCAGGCGCCCCTGGAGAGAACCACTTTTAAGAAGTTTTTAATTCTTCTGGTGGCTCTCTTGAATTGTAAAGATGATCCTTTATAGTTTTTAAAGCTCTATGGACTCCTTGTGTGAAGGAGAAAGAATTTAGCTTATACACACTTTTCTTTATTTTTGTTAGTTTTGCTATTTTTAAAAAATGTTTATGTTTATTTATTTTTGAGAGAGAGGGAGAGACAAAGTATAAGCAGGGGAGGGGCAGAGAGAGAGGGAGACACAGAATCCAAAGCAGGTTCCAGGCTGTGAGCTGTCAACACGGAGCCTGACGTGGGGCTCGAACCCTCGAACTGAGAGATCATGACCTGAGCTGAAGTCGGATGCTTAACTGACTGAGCCACCCAAGTACCCCTTTGTAAAGTTTTTTTTTTTAAGTTTATTTATTTACTTTGAGAGAGAGAAGGAGCACTCATGGGAGGGACAGAGAGAGAGATAGAGGGAGAGAGAGAATCCCAAGCAGGTTCCCACTGTCAGCGCAGAGCCCGGTGTGGGGCTCAAACTCATGAACCATGAAATCATGACGAGTTGAAATCAAGAGTTGGTCACCCAACCGACTGAGCCACCCAGGTGCCTCTGAAGTTCACTTATTTTTAGAGAAAGAGAGAGTGTGCGCACATGAAAGCAGGGGAGGGACAGGGAAAGAGGGGGGAGGAGAGAGGGAATTTCAAGCGGGCTCCACCCTGTCAGCGCAGAGCCCAACGCGAGGCTCAAACCCACAAACCGTGAGATAATGACCTGAGCCCAAACCAAGAGTTGGACGTTCAAATGACTAAGCCACTCAGAGGCCCCATACAACTTTAAATAGCAGATCTAATCCCGTGTTCTTAATGTATTAACTTTTGAAAATTGAGAATGTAATTTGATCCCATAAAATTCACCCTTTCAAAATGTTCCATCCAGTGGTGTTTAGTGTATTTATGGAGTTGTGGAACCATCCCCACTGTATAATTTCCACTATATAATACCCGTTCCCCATTCCCTCATCCACTGGCAACCTTTATTCTACTTTCTGTCTCTGTGGATTTTCCTCTTCTGGACATTTCATGTAAATAGAATCATACAGTATATGGCCCTTTGTGTCTGACTTATTTCACCTGGCGTATTTCCAAGGTTCGTGCACGTTGTAGCACACATCAGTAATTCATTTCCTTTTGTGGCTGAATAGTATTTCATTTTGTGAGTAGACCACATTTTGTTTATTCGTTCACCATTGATGCACATATGTCTTGCTTCCACTTTTTTGGCTACTATGAATAACGAATGCTGCTGTGAAGATTCATGGGCAGGTTTTTTTTTGTGTGTAAACTTATGTTTTCAATTTCTCTTGGGTATATACACCCAGAGAATTTCTGGATCATGTTAAACTTTCTTGTTGCTGTTGTTGTTTTAAGTAGGCTCCATGCCCAGCATGAAGGACTGAATTCACGACCCTGACATCAAGACCCGAGCTGAGATCAAGTGTCCAACGCTTGACCAACTGAGCCACCCGGGCGCCCCAATGTTTAACTTTTTCAGGCACTTGTCAAACTGCTTTCCAAAGCTGTTGGGCCATCATTTTACATACCCACTAGCAATGTACAAGAGTTCCAATTTCTCCACATCCTCACCAACACTTCTTGTTATCTGTCTTTTTTGTTCTAGCCACCCTAGAGGGTGTAAAGTGGTGTCCTTTCCAATCTAGCCTGGACTATTTATGTTTAATGTAATCATTGATACAGTTAGAATTGAATCTATCGTCTTGCTACTTGTTTTTTATTTGTTCTTTGTTCCCCTTTTCCTCTTTTGTTGCCTTTAAAACATGTTTTTAATGTTTCTTTTCAAGAAAGACAGGGACCGAGAGCAAGCAGGGGTGGGGCAGAGACAGAGGGAGACGCAGAATCCAAAGCAGGCTCCAGGTTCTGAACTGTTAGCACAGAGCCCGACGCAGGGCTTGAACTCATGAATTGTGAGATCATGACCCAACCCGAAGTCAGATGCTTAACCGACTGAGCCACCCAGGTGTCCCTTCTTATGCTTTTTGTTGGAGGTATTTTTTTAAATGTTTTTTCCCCCTCCTTTGTTGAGCTATAACTCTTTGCTTGTGTGTGTGTGTGTGGTTGCTTTAGGGTTTATAGCATTCATCTTTAACATTCATTAGTCTGCTTTTGATGGGCATACACCACATCATATATATTATAAAAACCTTACAACTATAGACTTCCATTTCTCCCCTCTTGGCCTTTATGCTATCATTGTCATGTATTTAACTTTTATATATATTCAACCCCCCACAATATATTATTCTTTTTGTTGAGAAAATCAATTATCCTTGAAAGGCACTTAAATAATAAGAAAATAAGTCATATATGTGCATGCGTGTGTGTGTGTGTGTGTGTGTATCCATATGTCTACTATTTACTTTTTTAAGATTAAAAAAAATTTTATGTAATCTCTATATCCAATGTGGGGCTTGATCTCACAACCCAGAGATCCAGAGTCTCATGGTCTACTGACTGAGCCAACCAGATGCCCCTACATCTAAGTTTATTTATTTTGAGAGACAGAGAGAGTGGAGGAGGGGCAGAGAGAGAGAGGGAGAGAGAGAATACCAGGCAGGCTTTGCGCTGTGAGCAGGGAGCCTGAGGCAGGGCTTGAACTCACAAACTGTGAGATCATGACCTGAGCTGGAACCAAGAGTTGGACGTCTAACCAACTGAGCCACTCAGGCGCCCCTACAATTTCTACTATTTCTGGTGCTTCTCATTCCTTTTGTAAAACCATATTTCTTCTAGGATTATTTTTCTGCTGCTCAAAGGATGTCATTTTACAATTTCATTGAGTGTGGGTCTTCTGGTTCAGCTTTTGTAAATCTGAAAATGTCTCTTTTTTTGCCTTCACTTTTTTTTTTAATTGAGATGTAATTGACATAGAACATTATATTAGTTGAAGTGTATAATGTGATGATTCGATATCTGTGTATATTGCAAAATGATTACCACAAGAAGTCTAGTTAACATCCATCCCCACACCTAGTCACAGTTTTCTTTTCTTGTGATGACAACTTTTAAGATCTACTCTCTTAGCAACTTTCCAGCATAGATTACAGTATTGTTAACTATAGGCACCACGTGGTACATTACATCATCAGGACTTATTTATTTTGTGACTGTAAGTTTGTACCTTTGACCCCCTTCACCCACTTTGCCTACCCCCCACACCCCACCTCTGCCAAAACCAATCTGTTCTCTGGATCTATGAATTTGGGCTTTGCCTTCTTCTTCTTCTTCTTCTTCTTCTTCTTCTTCTTCTTCTTCAGTAGGCTTTATGCCCTGCACGGAGCCCAACATAAAGCTTGAACTCACAACCTCAAGCCCAGACCCACGCTGGGCTCCACACTGAGCATGGAGCCTGCTTAAGAGTCTCCCTCTCTCCCTCTGCCCTTCTTCCCCACCAATGTGCTCTCTCTCTTTCTCTATAGAAAGAAGAAATTTAAACAATTTTTAAAAAGTGATCTCCAGCTGATGGGTCATGAATCACACGTGGCCCACAGCCTTGCTTCATTTGGCTTTGGTGGTATGAGGCGTGGCAGCCTTGTTCCCAGATGGTCTTAAATCAGGGGTTTCCCCACCTTCACAGTATTGACTTTTGACCCAGATAATTCTTGGTGGGGGGAGACTTTCCTGCATGCTGTGGGATATTCAGCAGCCTCTTTGGTCTCTATCCGCTAGGTACCGGTAGTATCCCCCTCGATGTTACAGCCAAAAATGTCTCCAGACATGCCAAGTGTCACCTGGGTGGGGGGAAGGGGAACAAGAAACCCTGATCTATCTATATCTATATCTACATCTAAATCTATATCTATATAAAGTGACCAACATTTTGCTTGATTTTTACCTAAAAATCTGGATTCTAGCTTCTGCTGGAAAATCAAGACAGACATGATTAGTAGAGCCTAGTGGCTGCTGTCCTACAGACAGGCATATGATCCCTTCCCACCTCTGTCCCCTGGTCCACGTGGTCACCTATGAGCGCGATGTGGGGCTCAAACTCACAAACCGCAAGATCATGACCCGAGCTGAAGTCGGACATTTAACCAACTGAGCCACCCAGGCGTCCCTCTTTCTTTCTGGTTTTATCCTGGGGATGAATACTGACTCTGTACCCAGGGATAGCTGTGGAGTGGTTCTAAGATAATCCTTTAGTTGATCGTTCTGTCTCTCCACCGCTGTTACTAGGAGTTGGGAATAATGGCAGAACATGGACCGTATCTGCCACCGTTGGAGGTGGAGAGTCAGGGACTCTCAAGTATGAGACAGATTGCCCAGGGGAAGTGCGTCAGACATCAAAAGCAGTCCAGGACTGACCTCCGAAGAACACAGACCACAAAAAGGCCAGAGAGGATGGCCAGAGGGAGGGAAGGGAGATCAGATTGTGTGTGGAGTCACAGAAGCCAAGCGAAGAAAATGTGTCAGGAAAAGAATCAAAATGTCTAACGCTGCCGACGGGAGCGTATCCAGTGCCCTTTCATTGAAATATGCAGGCCGTGATTTTGGTGAAAGCGGCCTCTCTAGAGTGCTGGAAGCAGGTGGGAGCCTGCAGCAGGGCGCAGGCGCTCCGGAGAGGAGAAAATGTAGGCAGTTAGGACAGACAGCTCTTTCTGAAAGTTCGACTGTGCGGGAGGTGGGAGGCAACGTGTGGTGAAGGATGGAGAATGAGAGGCTGGATTGGTTGGTTGTTTTATGGTGGAAGAGATTTGAAGTTGTTCACAGAGGAAATAGTCTGGGCTTTGTGATATTGTGAACGGTATAACCTGACAAACACATGCCCACCTTGACGCGTTTAGAAATTCAGCATAAAATCAAGTAAACATCCTTTAAAATGCTTAACTGCGTTTAGTAAGGGGAATCCCCGCCCACAAAGAGGAAATTGAAAACCAGAGCTGTGAGGGGGCTGTGTGGTTGTGCAGATCTTGGCAATGCAGGGGCTTGGGTTTTATACCCGCCTGGAGATTGGAGATGAGGCCTGGCCTCGTTGGGGCATTGAAAACCGAGACCCTAATTTAAAGCTCAACCCCTTAAAGGGAGACACCTTCAGTGAAAGAACAGACTAGAAATGGAGCAGCTGGGTGGCTCAGTCGGTTGAGCGTGTTCAACTCTGGCTCAGGTCGTGACTCTGGGTCCCACGGTTCGTGGGTTCGAGCCCTGAGTCAGGCTCTGCGCTGGCATTGAGGCCTGCTCGGGATCCTCTCTCTCTCCCTCTCTCTCCGCCCCTCCCTCACCTGCGCTCTCCCTCTCAAAATAAATGAGTAAACTTTAAAAAACCAAAAGAGTAGACTAGAAAAAAAAAATCTTTCCATTTCCATCAGCTTAGCGAGTATAAAAGAACCATCTGGTTCACCGAGATCTGATGGCAATAGAAAATCTCTCTTGAGAATCCATTATCAGTGGCTTGTCCTTACCTGGATCACCATCTGCATAAAATGATAAATTGAATCGTCAGCACTGATACAATGAACAAATAACATAGCTCAGGGTTCGTAATACCTTTGAAGCATAGGTAAGGCCCTGCTGACTCTGAGTTCACAGCCCCAAATTAGCACAAGAGGAAGCCATCTGTCATGGATGAGAGTAAGTACCCTCGAGCTCCAGACAACAGAACCATCAAGCAAAGGACGGTACAGTGAGTATATTTTAAGCACCGGAAGACTTGAAAGAAGGACTCAATGCGCGAAAGTAATTAACAGGTGTTAAAAATAAGCGGCAGAGAGGTTTAAAACAGAGAAAGCAGTGGGGCTCCTGGGTGGCTCAGTAATTAAGCGTCAGACTCTTGATCTCCGCTCGGGTCCTTATCCTACCGGTCGTGAGTTTGAGCCCCAAATCGGGCTCTGATGGCGCGGAGCCTGCTTGGGATTCGGTCTCTCCTTCTCTCTGCCCCTCCCCCGCTTGTGCACAAGCGCTCTCTCGTTCTCAAAAAAAACAAAAACAAATAAACAAATAAACTTAAAAACAACAACAGAAAGGAGAAAGGGTAAAACTAACTCCTCTGTTAATCCACCCCTCAGTCATCCGTTCATTTTTGGGGGCTGCTAGTAACATGTGGCCCCTGGTCTGGGTTTGGGAATGGAAGGGGACTCTGGGCTTTACATCAGGAAGATCACATTCAGCACTGCGGGCACACACCCCTCTCTCATTTTTTTTTTTTTAAGTTTGTTTTTGAGAGGGAGACAGAGAGACAGAGGGTGGGGGAGGATCAGAGAGAGGGAGACAGAGGATCTGAAGCAGGTTCTCAGCCGACAGCAGAGAGCCTGATGCAGGGTTCGAACCCAAGAACCTGATCGTGACTCACAAACGTCGAGATCGTGACCTGAGCCGAAGTCGGACTTAATCGACTGAGCCACTCAGGCACCCCACCCCTTTTTCATTTTATAGCATCCTTAGAGGTCACAGCTAGAAAAGTTCCCGTAGGGCATCCTGTTCACCTTTCGACTTTCTTGTACAGAAAAAGAATGTGAGTCCCAGCAACGTAAAAATCACTTTTCTGAAGTCTCCGAGCGAGTGGGCGGCCAAGCCAGATGGAGAGCCGGAGCCCTGCCTCTGCCGAGCGCTTGGCAGGCCAGCATCTAAGCTCTGAACGCTGTATGTCTGTTTTGTTTCCCTGGTGGGCTGTGTGTTTGCTCCTGTGGGCAGAGTCCCCACAACCCAGTCCCGTCAGCTGATGGCGACAATGAGAAGTGACAGCCTTATGCAGCTCCTGAGTGACCGAGATGGGAGGGGGGCTCTGATCTCTATCTTGTGTCAGTTATGTGTCCCTATCTTATGTCACCTCCTTCAACCCCTGCTCCTGTCACCAGAGAGTCTGAGCTCCTTGAGAGCCGGGGCCAGGGCCGGGCTGACGCCTCCACCCCCAGGGCCTGGCTCAGAGACGGTGCTCCGGTGTTACTTTGACTTCTGGCACCCAAAGAGCGAGCGGGAGGTCCAGGCCCTCCTGAGCAGGAAGGAGGGGCTGACTACAGGTCCCTGCCCAGCAGCATTTCCTGCGTGTGAACTTGGGAGGTTCCTGGCCATCAAATAGCGCAGGGTGGCTGCTCCCCGTGCAGAATTCTCAGTCTGTCTCAGTACTTCCGGGGGGAATGTCTCAGGATGGTACTCGAATGTCTAACACTTTCTTAACACTTGCTGACCCATCAATTCTCTTTTTTTTTTTTTTTATAAAATTTTTTTTTTTCAACGTTTATTTATTTTTGGGACAGAGACAGAGCATGAACGGGGGAGGGGCAGAGAGAGAGGGAGACACAGAATCGGAAACAGGCTCCAGGCTCCGAGCCATCAGCCCAGAGCCTGACGCGGGGCTCGAACTCACGGACCGCGAGATCGTGACCTGGCTGAAGTCGGAGGCTTAACCGACTGCGCCACCCAGGCGCCCCAATTCTCTTTTCTTTTAACATAGAAACAACATGGGGCCCGTGGGTGGCTCAGTCAGTTGAGCATCCAACTTTGGCTCAGGTCATGATCTCACAGTTGTGAGTTCGATCCCCACATCGAGCTCTGTGCTGACAGCTTAGAGCCTGCAGGCTGCTTTGGACTCTGTGTTTCCCTCTCTCTCGGTCCCTCCCCCACTCACCCTCTGTCTCTGTCTCTGTCTCAAAAATAAATAAACATTAAGAAATTAAAATAAAAAATTAAAAAAAAAAGAGCAGACCTCTGGGTCAATGAATGCTACTAGCAGGGAGGGAACAATATCTACTTAGAACGTAATATCTTTGTTTAACCTTGTATTTATTTTCATGTTTTACTTTCTATTTATGGCATGTGATAACTGGTTTTCCATTTGCAGAAGTGATACAAAAAAATGTTCCTTCTAAAATAAATTTATTCAGCAAATAGGAAATCATCTTAAGGAAAACTATGAAGTAAATAATAGTACAGGTGGTAAAGTGATAAGGCAAAAATCCTAACATTCGTGACTGAAGTTTGGGAAATCGGGCCCCCCTTCCCTCCCCGTGCCGGGAGTGCAGCTCCTTTTCTTCTCCCCAGCTCCTGGCTCTCCTCCCAGGGGGCGGCCAGCTGATACAGATGGCTGTGGAATCAAGGACATCTCTGGGCTCCATTTCTACCGGGTGAGGCATTATAAATAAGCCTGTCATGGGGCAAATCTGTCTGGATTGATCCAGCAAGCTGGGAGGGAGGATGGCCAGAGGCCGCACACTGGGAGCTGCTCTTCCCCAGGGACAGTGTTCCTTTCCACATTGGATCAAACTCCGATCGCTTCGGCGGGCCTCCCTCACCCCGGAGGGGTCAGAGTCAGCGGGCTGCCATGTTCAACCTTAATGGGACGGCTGCCCCCTGACCTCCCTTGACTCGAGGTCCTAGCTGGAGGCAAGGAGGGGCCTCTCCAATTTGGCTGCCCAAGTTTCCTGTGGCAAGTTGGGGGTCAAAGCTACAGTTTGGATGCAATAAGATGCTCCTTTGCCTGGCCTTGACCTCTGTCTGTGTTTTCCTGGAGGCATGATCCGTGGCTCTGGGAGGCTGGCTTCCTGTCCTCTCCTGCTGGCAGGACTGACCCTGGTCATCTACACTCAGTCTGTTCTTCGGCAGCCACAGGACCCCTGCGCGCCGATGTTGGCATCTTAGGTGCACAATGAAGGTGGAAGCTTCTGTGATGATCCTATTTCCTACCTGTTTGGTAGCTTGAGATCTTTCTTAATCTAGAACGTGATTTTGGCGACTTCTGGCCCGTAGTCGGCCCCACCTCCAATTGTCTGTGCCGCGACCCTGGGCAGCCAGAGAGATACTTCTGGGCTTCCCCTGCAGCACAGGCTCTGTCCATGCGGTGCCTGCCCAACCCCAGATCCAGGGAATTGAAATCCAGATGTAAAAGGCCTTGGGAGGGGTGTTCTTCCCTGTGGGCCCAAGTATGAACTTGGGCTCTTAGGCTGGAGCCTCAGGGTCTTAAGGCCTCAGAGAGACCCTCTGAGGTAAGGCCTTCCTCAGTGTCTCGGAGAGGCCAGTCCTCCAGGCCCTGGGGAATCAGAACCCCACGCTGGTCCGACCTTCACGCCTCCAGAAAGCAGAGATCTGCTCCAGGGTGACCCGAGGTTGGAGGCCCCACTCCAGATCAGAGCTCCCTAGCCGCTGCCTCCGGGTCTGGGGGCTCCCCAGGTGCATGCTGGCCTCTGGCCTCTGTTCAGGCTCAGCCCAGCTCACCAGGCCCGGAGCATAAGGCCTCTCCTCCAAGGCCTGGGGCCCCCAGAAGGTGCTGCGGACTGGGGCCCTGGGTGGGCTCTGGAGGCCCAAGGAGCTGGGAGGGGAGAGTGGGGCTATAGGGGCAGGTGGGGCTGTGGCTCGGGCCTCCAAGGTGCCTCCAGAGATGGGAGGGTCTGGGGCCCCATCCATCAGCAAGGGGACCGCAGAGCCATACCAGTCTTCTGAGCGCTCTCGGGGGGTGCCCCTGGGCTCGATCCACAGTTCTCCTCCGGGGCGCCAGACCAGGGTGGGTGCACGGTTGCTGGGGTCTGGGTGCAGAGAGCGGCGGAAGAGGCGTTCGGCCAACACAGCTGTCGTTACGAGGAAGAGGGCGGCGAGGGAGGCCAGGGCCAGCATGATGGGGATGCAGGGCCCACAGGGCAGCGGGGGCCATGTAACCAGCTCCGACTCAGGGAGTCCCTCCACATGCCCAGAGGGCTGCTCTGGAGTTGAAGGCATCTGAAGAGACAGGGGTCAGGAGAGGAAGCACATGAGACAAGGTCAGCACAACCTATAGGAAGAGAGAGGCAGCGTGTGTCCAAACAAGAATGAGGAGAGGGAGGCCCGAGCGGCTCTGCATCCGGCCTGGGAAACAGACCCCGGCAGACAGAGGAACAAAGAGGGCCCAGAACGGCGAGAGATAGGCAGAAGGTTGGAGAGCCAGGATCCCACCTTGGTCGGCAGCCGGCCCTCCTGCTCTGGCTCCTGAACCTGCTTCCAGACGCCCTGTCCCCCACCCCTACGCCCGCCGCCCAGACCCCGGGGTGCCTCCGACAAAACTGTAAGGGCCCCCAGAGATTCCTTCCTGCTGTCTCGGCTCCCCCCACATCTTGCTTGGGCCTCAGAGGAAGTGGTGGGTGCAGAAACGAGAAGCTCCCCTCCCGACTCCCACCCTGCCTGTGCGCCCCCTCCCACCGCTTGGCTGGCACCTTGGGTGCTCCTGGGCCCTCACGACTCTCCTTGGATTTGGTCTTGCTCTCTGCAGGTTCCACTGAGCTTGCTGTCCTGCCAGGTCCCGGCGCCACCTCTGCACCTGTCCCCGCCTCTCCTCTCCGGCTCTGGCCCCGGGCCTGGCCAAACGTGCCTCCCTGGTTTGACTCTGCCTGCTTCTCTCTGCCCCCCAGGTCCGCCACCTGCAGGGGCCCTCACCACGCCTCACCTTAACTCAGGGCGGCCCCAGGGCTCCTGGCTCTCCCTTCGGAGCACTCCTCCTTGTGCAGGGTGTCAGGCAGTTGCCTCAGACGAGGCCGGAAGGGAGGGCACCACCTGTTGCTGGGCAACAGTGCCCCAACTCCTCTTGCCCCTGGGGAGTGTTTCCAAGGCAACCTGGGGGGATGTGGTCAATGTGGTGGGGAGGCGTTTCCTGGCGAGAGGTGGGGCCGGAATGGGCAGTGGTTGTGTTGAACTCAGTCTCACCCCATAGCCAGGCCCCAGGCCCCTCGCTCTGCCTGATCTCGAGGGGTGGCCCTGGCCCTGGCCTGCCCACTGCACCCCTCAGAACCCGCCCCTGCCATCCAGCCCCCTCCTGCTTGACCCAGCCTTCCCCATACTTTTCATGAATATACATCTCTTCGTCTTTAGGCCAGTTAGCCTCAGTTTTGGTTGGAAGCCATCTGTGAGGTGAGGCGTGGGCACCAACAAAGTAGGCCTCCTGGGAGAATCCTGTCTCCAAGACCCTGAACATTTGCCCTCCAGCCTCCCTTCTCCTGGGGTGAGGCTCGGAGGAACCTGGGAGCAAGGAGTGAGGAGGGAGTGTTGTTCAGCCACTCGGATCCCTTCGGAGATTGTCTAGTTCCACTCGCTCGCTGACAGATGACAAGCAGGCCCCGCACACGGGCGACGTTGTACCCAAAGTCACACAACCCATGTATACGGGAGGGACCGGAGAAGCATAGGTATAAATTCCTGGTCTGGCAAGCAACCTGAACACAATCCTTACCAGGTATTAATATTTGCTTTTGCAAAATGACAGCCATTTCATGAGAAATGCTACAAAAATATGTTGCAATGTTAGTGTCTTACAAGATGGTCACAAGGGCAGCCTGACTCACATTGGTCTGTCCCGGTGGTTTTGAGGAAAGGGCCAGAAGGAGCACAAAATGTGGCATGGGATGGGGGTAGGTGGAAATGGAGAGTCCCGAGGCTCCTGGCTTTACGACATATGCCGAAACCTGATGTGATTATAATTCGATGAGATCATAAGCCTTAAAATAAAACTGGAACTTGGGGCGCCTGGGTGGCTCCGTCGGTTGAGCATCCAACTTCAACTCAGGTCATGAGCTCACGGTTTGTGGGTTTGAGCCCCACATTGGGCTCTGTACTGACAGCTCGGAGCCTGGAGCCTGTTTCAGATTCTGTGTCCCCCCCTCTCTCTCTGTCCCTGCCCTACTCTCTCTCTCTCAAAAATAAATAAGCATTAAAAAATAAAATAAAATAAAAAATAAAACCTGAACTTGATACCACTGAGATGGACACAAAAAATGGTTAAGATTGGGGCGCCTGCCTGACTCAGTCGGAAGAGCATGTTACTTTTGACCTTGGGGTCATGAGTTCAAACCCCACGTCGAGTGTGGAGATTACTAAAAAAATAAACTTAAAAAAAAAGGTTAAGGGAACACCTGGGTGGCTCATTCGGTGAAGCATCTGACTCTTGATTCGGCTCAGGTCATGATCTCCTGGTTCATGGGTTCAAGCCCCAAGCTTGGGATTCTCTCTCTCCCTCTCCCTCTCCCCTCCCCCACTTGCTTGCACACACTGTCTCTCTCAAAATATATAAATAAAGTTAAAAAAAGGTTAATATAATAAATTTTGTTGCATGTATTTACAACAATAAAAAATTTTAAGTCTAAATAAATAAGTAAATAAAATCTGAAAATTATGTATGTTCTGTTTTAATTAGTGATCCCTTAAAAAAACACTAAGGGCACCTGGCTGGCTCAGTCGGTAGAGCATGTGACTCTTAATCTCAGGGTTGTGAGTTCAAGCCTTATGCTGGGGGTGGAACCTACTAAAATAGAATTTAAATTTAAAATTTAAACAAAACAAAACACTAGAAGGGTAAACATTATTAAAACCAGGAAGATCCGACATGATCTGGAATCCAAATGGGATGTTTTTGATTCTTAACTATCTCTTACCACTTAAAAAATAGCTTAACATTTTTGGAGGGTGCCTGGGTGGCTCAGTTGGTTAGGCATCCAACTCTTGATTTTGGCTCAGGTCATAATCTCATGGTTCATGAGCCCCGTATTGGGCTTTGTGCCAACAAGCGGAGCCTGCTTGGGATGCCTTCCTTCACTTCTGCTTAGATCCCCCTGTCCAATCTAGCCACCTGTATACCTTAACAGTTCTCTGCAGCCAAAGCTCACAGGCCCCATCAGAAGATAAAGGGACCTGGGGTACCTGGGTGGCTTAGTCGCTTGAGCATCTGACTTTGGCTCAGGTCATGATCTCACAGTACGTGAGTTTGAGCTCCGCATCGGGCTCCTCACTGACAGTGTGGAGACTGCTTGGAATTATCTCTCTCTGCCCCTCCACCACTTGTTTTCCCTCTCTCTCTCTCTCTCTCTCTCCACTCTCTCTCAAAATAAATAAATAAACTTAAAAAACGAATAAGTAAAAAAAGAAGGTAAGGGGACCAGAACGATCTCAAGGAAGCTAAGTATGTGTAGGGGTGACTTCCCACATGCCCACTTGTGAATGGCACATGGGTCCCTTTTCTCTGCCATGATGCCACTTGGAAAGTCACTGAGGTCCATTCTATACTGAGGCTTTCTGTAGCCAGCATCTGACCCCACACTCTGTGATACATGGCCGCCCACCAGATGTTCCCAGGAGAAAGGAGGGCCCAAGGGGCTGCCACATCTTTTCCCAATTCCTACACGAAATGGGCCTGCCCGTACGAAGGTTCTTAGTCTGATTCTGGTGGAGATGGGTGGTCTCAAGAAAATGTTAAGCTTCATCCCCTCCACAACATACTTGGCTGTCACAGCCCCACTCATCACAAGAGTTTTACTACCTCCATGGGCAGTTAACCACTGGTGATCCAATTGGAGGTTCCACTTGTAGCCTGGGTGCAGGAGACTCATCCCCATCCAAACCCACCCATCTTCTAACACCCCATCCCAATGCCAAAGGGTATCAACAGGAGCCCAAAGGCATCACTCCACTGCTGTACTTTCTACATGCACAGGACTCAGTGGCCAAACTTCGTTTATTATTATTTCTATTGAACTTCACATGCTATGAAGTTCACCCAGTACAGTAGTAGTGAGTTTTAATATATTCATAAGATTGCACAACCATCACCACTATCTAATTTCAGGACATTTTCATCACCCCAGAAAGAAACCCTGTACCCACTAGTGGTCACTCCTCATTCCCTCCTCCCCCAGACCTTGGCAACACTGTTTTCTTTTTTCAAAATATTTCTAAATGTTTATTTTTGAAAGAGAGAGAGAAAGAGAAAGAGAAAGAGAGAGACAGAGCAGGCGAGGGGCAGAGAGAGAGGGAGACAGAGAATCCAAAGCAGGCTTCACGCTGTCAGCGCAAAGCTGGATGTGGGTCTCCAACCCGTGAGCCGCCAGATCATGACCCGAGCTGACGTTGGATGCTCAACTGACTGAGCCACCAGGTGCCCCAACAACTGTCTGTTTTCTGTGCCTATGCATTTGCCTCTTCTGGACATTTCATATAAATGAAATCACATAACCTGCAGCCCTTTGTGCCTGGCAGCTTTCACTTCACATAATGTTTTCAGGGTTCATCCATGCTTAATGAATCAGTACCTCATTCTTCCTTTTTTTTTTAATGTTTATTTGTGTTGAGAGAGAGACTGTTGGGGGAGATACAAAGAGAGAGGAGAGAGAGAATCCCAAGCAGGCTCCACACTGTCAGCACAGAGCCAGACACGGGCCTCGATCCCACAAACCATGAGATCATGACCCGAGCTGAAGCCACGAGCCAGGCGCTGAACCAGCTGAGCCACCCAGGCGCCCCAGTACTTCATTCTTTTTTTTGTACAAAAGCTGAATATTTTAGTGTATGGCTATACTACATTTTTATCCATCCATCAGTCGAGGGACACGTGGATTGTTTCTGCTTCTTGGTTATTGCAAGTAATGCTGCTGTGGACAGTCATGTATAGGTTTTTGTGTGGATATGTTTTCAGTTTCTCTTGGGTCTATAGCTGGGAGTCAGACCTCACAGTCGGATGGCAACACTGTGTTCACCTTTTTGAGGAAGTGTGGGTGACCAAATTTACAACTGCTGAGTTCATCCACCTCTCCTTACTCTCTGCTCCGGGCCCACCCTCCGACAGCAGCAACGGTTCCACAACTTCTTCCTGCACCGTGTTGGGTCCACCATGCACTTGGCTTCTAGGAAACGTGTGGAGGCCACCAACCTCAGGCAAGAGGAGAATCGACCGTCAACAGGCATGAGGGAAGACAACCCTTCAAGAAGATGGCTGCGGTCCTTCCATGCTCATGCCACCTGTCCTGGCTGAAGCCTAAAGACCTCTTCTTATGCAATGATACTGTGACCAGAGTTCTAGGTTTTGTGTTTCAAGCTGCCTTCATCCACGCACACCCAACCCTTGTCTCACCCCTGCCTGCGGAGCATGGTGTGCTCGGATCTTGCCACGCTCCCCTGGCGACAAGAGGGAGTAGCCAGGAACAGTAGGGGAGGGGGGGCAAGTAGAGGAGCTCATGACTTGGAGTCCGTGTCACAACATGAGCTACAGTCTGAGGTCTCCAAGCAGAATGTCAGTAAAACGTTGCTTTGCAGGGGCGCGTGGGTGGCTCAGTGGATTAAGTGTCTGACTTCAGCTCAGGTCATGATCTTGTGTTCTGTGAGTTTGAGCCCCATGTTGGGCTCTGTGCTGACAGCTCAGAGCCTGGAGCCTGCTCCGGATTCTGTGTCTGCCTCTCTCTCTGCCCCTCCCCTGCTCACACTCTGTCTCTCTCAAAAATAGACATTAAAAAAAAAGTTGCTTTGCACTTCAGAAGGAGGCTTCAGCGGCTTCAGTGGATGAAGGAGCATACAGCCAACCTGTCAGCCAACATCTCCTGGCCAGATGGAATTAACTCGTGTTCTCTGCTCTTGTGTTCTCTGAAAGGCACAACCCCAGGTGGTGAGGAGCAGAGAAGCAGACGGCCTATGACCACATTTTATACTTGGAAACTGAGACTTAGGAGGATTGAGTAGCCCAACCGGGGTGACCAACCATTCCCATTGTGCCTGGGGCCATCCTTATTTTCATTCATTCATTCATTCATTCATTTTAAAATGTAAGCTCTATGCCCCACGTGGGGCTTGAACTCATGACCCCAAGATCGAGAGCCACATGGTCTGCTGATGAACCAGCCAGGCACCCGGGACCGTCCTGGTTTTAGCACTTGAAGTTCCACATCCCAGAAAACACTTTAAATCTGGGTCAACTGAGAAAGTTGGTTGTTGTCATCCAAAGTCACACAACTCAAGTCCCAGAGCTGAATCGGAACCCAGATCTGACCGTCTCCAACCTCCTGCTGCTGAATGAATGACTTACTGAGCAGGTCAGTCATAAGAAACGCCTTCAGAGTTTCAACAGAAAGGTCCAGGCACTTCCGGTTGTTCTTCCCTTCACCCTCACCCCCTCTGCAGTGGGGTCCACCCTGCTGAGAGTCCCAGCCCTCACCCGGAGCTATCTTGCTGCCAGACAGGGGATAAACACAGGGCTGAGCTCAGGAGCTTTTTATCACTGCTCAGGGCCTGCTGGGTGGCACCTACCGGCTGCTCAGGATCCCAAGAGGCAGAGATTCCAACCTTGAGAGCTGTGAAAAATGATAAGATTGGGGGTGCCTGGCTGGCTCAGTCAGAGGAACATGCAAGTCTTGATCTCAGGGTCGTGAGTTCAAGCCCCACGTTGGGTATTAGAGATGATTTAAATAAATAAACTTTAAAAAATGATAAGAATGAATTAGAAAGGTCCCAAGTGCCACCTGTGTGGGGAAATCGGGGAAGGTGGAAAGAATCCGGGCTTTGGAACCAGGCAGCCCTGGGATTAAATCTGAGGTTCCTGGCTCCACAGCTGTTGAGACCCTTGGCAATCTATTCGATTTCCATTTTTTCATGAATTCCCAACTTGAAGGGTTGTTGGAGGGTAATATTAGTTTATATAAAGCACCTCTTAAAGTAGGCATTCAGCACTTCTGTCCCCTTCCATCTTGGTCTAGCATTGTTGCTCATCTTTGAAAGGCCCTAAAGGATCTGTCCCTTCACATCTGTTCACCCACCTGAAATCTTGTTACCACTCAAGATTGTTCTATACCAACCGTCAGATTCCCCCGGGCTCTGAGCCTCCCTCCCTCTTCTCCCACTCCACCTGCTGGTCCATCCCATTGTACTTCTTTTCCTGGAGCCCACATCCTGGAGTCCCCTCCTGACCAGCCCTCCCCAATCTCACTCCACTTCCTCTATAACCTTGACTTTGTGCTGTATTGTTCCAACCACTCTCTTCCTGGCATTTGCCAGCCTTGTCCCCCCCCCCACACACACCTTCCTCATAAAGCTTCTGCCTGGAACCAGTACAACTACTTTCCTTTTGTCCTGTTAACAGGTTGGTGAGCCACATTGGAGAAAATCACACAACTGACCACGTGTAGTGCCCCCACCTCCACCTGGTCCCTCAGTCATGCTGTCATGTGGATCTGGGCAACGCTCTTTCTCTCTCTCCCTTCCCTACCAGCTTTGCCCAACCTCGACTCTAACCATCAGCGCGGATACACTTTCTCTTGTGCAGAAAGCTGAGGCCTTCAGGCAGGAGCTCTCTGCCTTGTTCATTCTCAGCCTCTGAGAGTGGGGTTGGCCATGCTCACTCTTGGTTCTGTTCATGGCTTGCCTGGGGATTCTCACTGGCTTCCTCCAGTCCTGTGGGCCCTGTCTGCCCTGGTACTTTCTTCCCTCAGTGAAGGATGGTGTGGCCCACTTACTTCGTCCTCTGTGCTGATCTTCCTACTTTGTTCCAATGTCTCTATTCCTCCTAAGCTACTGCTCCTGGCCAAGGAGCAGTGCCTAGCAATTTACTAACCCCTCTTCTCTTCTCTTTTCTTCTCTTCTCTCTCTTTTCTTTTCTTTCCTTGTTAAGTAATCTCTATACCCAACATCAGGCTCGAAGTGACAAACCCAGAGATCAAGAGTCAGATGCTTCACCAACTGAGCCAGCCAAGCGCCCCTAAGCACGTTGCTATGTCTCATTTAATCCTGTAAAGCAACCCTTGAGGTGGATCTTATCCTTCCTTTTGCAATGGGGAAACTGAGATTCAGAGACTTTAATTTGCCAGGGGAAAGCGGCAAAGCCAGGCCTCAGCCCGCTTCTCTCTTTTCACTGTGCAATTCTGCCATCTGTGACCACACTTCCTGGCCACAGCCAGGATCCTTGTCCCCTCCTCTGGGTTTGACTGAATCCCTATGCACCCAGCTATGCTCCTTCCCTGCACTCTGAAGACCAGCTTGATTAGGTTTGCCCTTCAGGAGAGTGTGAGCCCCTCCGGGGCAGGACACTTCATTTCCCTTTTCCCAGGGCCCTCAGTAGGTGCTTTTGATGTTCAGTTCAAGCTACCTTGGCCTGTGTATCCGTATTCTCCGGTTACTTGACCATTTTGCCCTTACTCTTTTATAAGATGCGTAGACATGATGAGGTGATGATACCAGAGAAGACACGTGACATCCTCATAACCTTGATATGATAAGGCCAGAGTTGAGAAGTACTAAAATCAGCAAGTCTGGCCTCAGGCGGACACACACCTTTAGTTTGCCTGCAATATATTCAATTGGGGGGCGGGGGCGGAAAACCAAACCTCACGATGTTAGCAAATGTATGGAAGGCTAGGAAAATGTGATTTAGGTTTACCACAAAAACATGAGGGGTATTTAGAAATTTTATGATTTTCTTATTTCCACAGGATGGAGCCACTCCTTAGACGATGAGAAACAAAGAACTTCCTTGGCATCAGGCAGTGTTGTGGAACTTTACTTCCATTAACTATATCATAACCACAGCAACCTGAGGAGGTAGGCAAAATTATCGCCTTTTTGTTTATGTGTGTGTTTTCAGACGAGAACAGAAGCAGAGAGAAGTGAAATACCTTGCCCCAGGCACCCAGCTTCTGAGTCCTGCCCCGTCTGTGCACCTCTCAAACACTCCACCCCGCGTCTGTCTTAAAAATAAACAACAATATGTGTATATATATATGTATATATATATGTATATACATATATATATATATAACAGGTTTCCAAGTGACTTTAACTTTAGTTGTCCAAATCAACCTACACAAATATCTTTCTTTGAGGGGTGCTTGGCCGGCTCAGTAGGACAAGCATGTGACTCTTAATCTCAGGGTCGGGAGTTCAAGCCCCATGATGGGTATGGAGATTACTAAAAAAAAAAAAAAAAAAAAAAAGCATAAACTTAAAAAAAATCTTTTTGCAAGGGGGCGCCTGGGTGGCTCAGTCGGTTAAGTGTCTGACTTTGGCGCAGGTCATGATCTCACAGTTTGTGAATTCGAGCCCAAATCAGACTCTGTGCTGATAGTGCGGAGCCTGCTTCTGATTCTCTGTCTCCCTCTCTCTCTGCCCCTCCTCCACTCGTTCTCTCTCTCTCTCTCTCAAAAATAAAGAAATAAACATTAAAACAATTCTTGTGTCAAGTTGTATGATGCATTTGACAAAGATCTCCAGGATCTGAACTAAGCTAAACCATAAAAATAAAGCTAACTGCAGATGAGAAAGACAAGGCCTGCCCTCATCAACTTTATCTGAAAGAAATGAAAAAGAAAGACCATATTTTGTGAGAATTGAAGACAGAGAAAAAAATAAACATTTACTCAGTACTTATGTGTGCTAGATCTGTGCCAGGGGCTTGACACAAATTGGTTAGACTCATTATCTCCTATCGCAGATGAACAAACTGAAGTTCGAGGATCATGGAGGAAGGGCACGAACCAAGCTTTAAGACAAGTCTCTTGCTGGGGTTCCTGGGTGGCTCAGTCGGTTAAGTGTCTGACTTTGGCTCAGATCATGACCTGGTGGTCAGTGAGTTTGAACCCCGTGTTGGGCTCTGTGCTGACTGTTCACAGCCTGGAGCCTGCTTCGGATTCTGTGTCCCCCTCGCTCTCTGCCCCTCCCCCACTCATACACACACACACACACACACACACTCTCTCTCTCTCTCTCTCTCTCTCTCTCCCTCTCTTTCAAAAATAAATAAACATTAAAAAAATAAAAATCTTACCCTTTGAAAGAGGTAGGTTTTTTTTTCAAGGATTTTTTTTTTTTAACAGCAGTTCAGAATAGGGAAGAACCTTTTATATTGTGAGCCAGTACATGCAGTATAGAGTATTTGACTGAAACAGTATTTTAGGAAATAGTATTTAGTCTTGTTACATGTGATGCTCTTACTTTCTCTATTTCACTTTTCAAATGTGTTGGTCTTGGGGCACCTGGGTGGCTCAGTTGGTTGAGCATCCGATTTGGTTTTGGCTCAGGTCATGATCTCAGGGTCGTGGGATTAAGCCCCGAGTCTGGCTTTGCGCTAAGCATGGAGCTTGCTTAAGATTCTCTCTCTCTCCCCTCTACCCCTCTCCCCGACTCACTCTTTGAAATTAAAAAAAAAAATGTTGGTCTTGGGGCACCTGGCTGTTCTAGGGGTCATAGGTTTGAGCCCCACGTTGGGTATAGAGATTACCAAAAAAAATAATAAACTTAAAAAATATGTTGGTCTTGAGCCGTTAAAATGATTTTGTGGTCCACTAGTGAGTTAAGACCTACAGTTTAAAAAGCACTGTCCTGGGGCGCCTGGGTGGCTCAGTCGGTTAGGCATCCGACTTCGGCTCAGGTCATGATCTCACGGTCCGTGAGTTCGAGCTCTGTGCTGACGGCTCGGAGCCTGGAGCCTGTTTCGGATTCTGTGTCTCCCTCTCTCTCTGACCCTCCCCCGTTCATGCTGTCTCTCCCTGTCTCAAAAATAAATAAACATTAAAAAAATTTAAAAAAAATAAATAAAAAGCACTGTCCTTGAGGATTTTGGTTGATCTCGAGTCCTTTAACTTCTCATGTTCCAAATGCAGAAATATAGACTCAAAGAAACAGTGACTTCTGTTTTTTAAAAATGCTTATTTATTTTTGAGAGAGACAGCATGCATACAAGTGGGGGATGGCAGAGAAACAGAAAGGGAGATACAGAATCCAAAGCAGGCTCCAGGCTCTGAACTGTCAGCACAAAGCCCGATGCTGGGCTTGACCACACGAGCGGTGAGATCATGAACTCAGCCGATGAAGTTAGATGCTCAACCACCTGAGCCATCTGGGCGCCCCTGAGCTGCCATCTTTGATATCCAGTGTTTGGTTCCATCCTGTGGGATATACTCCTCATAAGGAAGACAAAAGACAGACAGTAGTAAGAGGAGACAGAGGAGAGAGTTAGAGAGAGAGCTTGGGGGAGGAGAAGAGACAGAGAGAAGAGGCAAAAGGGAAAAGGTATGGAGACAGTGAATACAAAGAACAACCCTTAGAGCAGGAGATGATGGGGAAAGATCAAGACAAACGGAAAGAGAGAAGTAGGAAAGAAAGAAAACCAGAGAGGACAAGAGAGACAAAACAAAACAGCTGAATGAGGAAGTTATCTCACCAGGACATGCTTGTTTTGAACTTGAAGCAGAGATCAAACAATGCAACCTTGGCTGCCCTCCTTGCTCCCAGAATCTCCAGGCCAAGAGCCCTGTCCTATTTCCGGCTCCTTAGGTTGGGGCTCCCTAGCTTTCCTGGGAGGAGTCCTCAGTCCTAGATGGTCTATGAGGGGTGGATACTCTATGTGTCCAGCTACTAGTCATTAATCACCAAGGCTAATGACTCCAGCTCTTCCCTGGGCTCCACCCATCTCTCTGCTTGGGAGGGCCCGCTGACTCAGAGGGTCAAAGAGCCAATCCTAGAGGAGTCAAGAAGTAGGACTCAGGAGTCCATCCTAGAGACTTGGGTGGAAGAGAAGAGCCTCAGAAGAGAAGAAATCTATGACATCAAGCTAACCTATGGGAAGGAGGTGTTGCCCCGTGTGGGCTTTATCCCCCAGAAGATTCAGCCATGGCTCCCAGGAGCCCCGAGGGCCTTGAGCCCAACTTCCCCCAAGGGAGGAACCATGTACCGTTACTTCCTCAGCGTCCCACATGCCTATTGGCCTGACTGCCTGTCTCTCAGGAGGGAGATCGACAGGTGTTCATTGTCCACCTGCAGCAACACATTACCCTTCTCAGAAAAGTTTTGTAAACAGTCTGGCAGATTGAGGATGGATAGATGGGGAAAAAAAAGCCAAGTACGGCAAAGTATTAACCATGGTAGAATCTACGTGGTGTGCATATGGGTGTTCACTGTACATTTCTTTCAATTTTTCTCTATGTTTGGATTTTTTTCATATAAAATAACAGGAAAGAGGAAGAAAAAAAATTGTCTGGAAAATAGTAGACACTCCTAAGTACAGGGCATAGGGTGTATCATTCCTTCCCACGAGAGTTTAGATTTCAAATGTAGGACAATGAGGACAATGTTTCTCCTGAAAGATGACAGATTGCAGGTAGGAGCACCTGTAGAACACCCAAATAGGGGGGCGAAAACCTTAGACTACACCCAGAAGAAATTAGTTACTTTGGCCACCCAAAGCTGCTAGCTCTTCCGTTGGTGACTGTTTCCTCAAGTTTATCCTGTCCATCCTGATACCTGGGCCTTGGCCCAGAGAGGACACCACTCTGACAACTGACCCCACGAGGCTGATCATGTTTGCTCAGGAGGTGAAGTTCACACGATAAAGAGCAGGGGGAGGGCTTGGACCTGATATAAAAGATCTGGAAGTCTCAGAGGGGTTATTTTGCACCTGGAACTGCCAGGTGAGGGGTGACAGAGGCCTGAGCTAAGGGGTGAAAGATTGGCTAGATTTGAGTTAGGGGGGAATTCAAGCAGAGCTGGACTGCCTGGAGTGAGTGGCAGGGGAGACCTGTGTGACAGGTACCTGGGGCATCTGAGGGAGGTGCAAAGATATCTGGGTCTCAGAGGAAAGACTGGAGATACCTGGGATGCTCGGGGTATCGATACAGCCAGATTTGTGTTAGTGGAGAAAGAATTATGACAAATAGACCAGGCATCTGGAATCTGATATCTTGAGCTGTGGTCCAAACTCGTTGTGCAGTTTCTCAACTGTTCCGATGCTGGTATTGGCAGTCTCATCTATAATCACCCTCACTGCCCGGGTGACACAAAGACGAACCCCTAAAATGCTCCTTTCCTTCTGATTTGAGACCTGGCTGAAACTAGGAATTTAAACTCTGCCCCCGATATACCCCAAGCCGGGCCCGTGTATCACAGGCAGGTTGCAGTTAGGTTTTGCTCAGAATCCTGGTTTGGTAAACTCAACCATCTCTATGGTTTGGAGATGGCCTCCACTTCTTTGAAACTCTTTTCCTGCTTTGTGCCAGGAGGGATCAGGACTTACATGGGTTGGTCCAGACAGAGGCTTAGGATTGATCTTCTGACTCAGGATGGAACAAGGGGCCGGCTTCCTCGAGACCAGGGAGGACAGAGGGGTTAAGGACACCGTACCTGCCAGGAGCAGGACTAGAGACTAGGGGCAATCCTTTCTGAGCCCAAGACTGGGTCAGTTAGGTCTGAGTTGAGGGACAAAGAGGGCCGAGTCTCAATTGGAGGTCTAAACCAGGGAAGCCTGGGTAAATGAAGTCCAAAGGAAACAGGGTGAATGAACCTTGACGTTCTCCTTTCTTTCCCCTCCAGCCCCAGAATGTTGACCATTACTCTTCTTGCCCTTGTCTGCGCATCAGCCTCGGCCAATGCCAGTAAGTGAGAGGCCAGGAGACCACTATTAGCATCAATGAAAGACAGCTTCCTGCTCTGCCAGTGGCCAAGGCTCACAGGGGCTGGCTTGGGGTGGTGGGCGTTGAGTTGTGGGAGGTGTAGGAGTGGTGAGGAGGGACTGGAGCTCTTGAGATCTCTCCTTCTGACGCCTACTGTCCCCTCCAGTTCAGGCTAGGTCCTCCTCCTACAATGGAGAGTATGGAGGTGGTGGAGGTGAGCGATTCTCCCATTCTGGTTACCAGCTGGAGGGTCCCATCACTGCCATCCGTATCCGGGTCAACAGATACTACATCGTAGGGTAAGATTCTTTGTGTGTCTGTGGTTTGGGGATCCTCTCCGATCTTACCACACTGGAAAGTTCTCAGTCACTTTGGGTCACATCTGTTTCAGTCAACAAGTCCCAGGCATAACTTGGGATGTGAAAGGTATCAGGAGGCTGGGGTCTGAGGCCGGTGCTGCTACAGCCCTACAGCCCCCAGCGTGCACGTCTTGGGCAAATCTGTAGCACAGCCGCTGAGGCGCTGGGAAGCTGGCTACTTTGGCCCCACCTGAGGTGTAGATCCCCTTGGGCATCCTCCATCTTGGATGACACCTCTTCCCAAAACATGTATCCTTCTGATCCTGGGGCAACAGAGTCTCTTCCCTCATGAAAGCCATCCAGAAAGGCCCATCTGCTTCTTTCACGTAGGGGTTGGGGGCACAGCCGGAACCTAGATTTCAAAGTGAAGCTCTACCACTGTCCGGGGGGGCTCCAGCCAAGCTACTTATCCTCTCTGAGCCTGTCGGCAAAAGGAGTTGAATTTCCCAGTAGGACCTCAAGGGCTCCCTCATCCCTCACACACCTTGGGACTGGCAGAGGACCTGTCATCTCTGCCACCAGTTTGCAGGTCTCTCGGCTTGTAGGCCAAGAGGTCCTGAATTCCAATCACCCTGCTCAGTCTTCCCTCCCTCACCACCTCCCTCCCCCCAGCCTCCAGGTGCGCTATGGCAAGGTGTGGAGCGACTATGTGGGTGGCACCCAGGGAGACCTGGAGGAGATTTTCCTGCACCCCGGGGAGTCAGTGATCCAGGTGTCTGGCAAGTACAAGTACTACCTGAGGAAGCTCGTCTTCGTGACTGACAAGGGCCGGTACCTGCCTTTTGGGAAAGACACAGGCACGAGTTTCAATGCTGTCCCCTTGTACCCCAACACCGTGCTACGCTTCATCAGCGGCCGATCTGGTGCCCTCATCAATGCCATCGGCCTGCACTGGGACGTCTATCCCAGTGACTGTGGCAGTTGCTGAACCGCAGCCTTGCCCTGGGCCAGGCACTGCAGTGGGGCTGTGAGAACTACCTTACCACCACCCCACCTACAGGGTTCAATAAAAATAATAATAAAAGGACGTAGCTGACGCTGGAGTGTATGTGGGTGTGTGCAGCTGGGACCCGCCTCCTGACTCTGGCTGTGGATGTGTGAATCTCCTTTCTGGCTATCTGTTGGACGTCTTTCTGGTGAAGAGTGGGAGGGAGAGAGAGAGGTGTAATGTCTTGGGCTTTTCTTCATAGTTTATCGAGAAGAGGAAAGATTCTGTCTTGCTCCAACTCTTTTTTTTCAAGGATAGCTCCTGACACTAGTTTATCCAAACTGGGGTTCCAAGCCTGAGAGTGCGGCCTAGCTTACTGCCCAAACCCCAGATGTCCAACTCTCTAGACCATGTCTCCCTTGAGATAGTGTCTCCCCACCAAAAGGCTGTCACCTGGCTCTCTTGGCATTAACCCACTTGCTGTCTCTGGGTGGCCTAGGCCATTTTCCTTCGTGCTTTCTCAGAATCCACCCAACTCCTGAAGCTTGGCCCACGTTTGTGTCAAGAAATCTGTCTCTTACTCCAGCCTGGTTCCTCCCCACCTTTGCCCATAAGCACTGATGCTCCCTGCTTAGCTCAGCTCGCTCAGAATTGGGCTTCTTTCCCTAGGAAGCCGCTACCTCCTCAACAGCTTCTACTCTGCCAATACCATCCTCAAAAATGGACATTCCAAGAGGGATAGATGTCCATGGTGGGTTTCCATGAACGTCGGGGGTTGGTTACCATTCAGGGGAAGCAACAGAGTGGCTGGATAGATTCAGCAAGGATATAAAGTTGCTTTGGAAATAATTCTTGGGACTCTAGTGCCCAGTCCTAAAATTACCACAGTGTTTTGTTTTTGCCTTTTGGTGGTGGTGGTTGGGGGTGAGGGAAGTCACTCATTGCTCCCCAAAGATTTATTCACATCATGGGGAATGCCAGAGTCACATCTCTTCCCAATGAGACAAAGATAACATTGTTTACATGTAATTTGAGGAAGAAATATTAACATTACAGAAACAAACTCATGCCTAGATACTTTTTAGAACAATTCCTTTATTTCTCTCAAAGAATTCCATGGGATGGAGTATCATGTCAGATTAATTTGTTTTGAGATATAAAGTACATAAAATCCACCCATTTATTTATTTATTTATTTATTTAAGTTTATTTGAGAGAGAGCATGAGCGGCGGAGGGGCAGAGAGAAGAGAGACAGAGACAGAGAGAATCCCAAGCAGCCTCCACACTCAGTGCGGAGCCCAAAGCGGGGCTCGATCTCACAACCGTGAGATCATAACCTGAGCTGAAATCCAGAGTCAGCCACTTCACTGACTGAGCCATCTGGGTGCCCCAATATTCGACCTTTTAAAGTGTGCCATTTCCGTCGTTTTTAGTATCCACAGATTGTGCAACCATCACCACTAATGCCAGAATTTCGTCATCAGCTCAGAAAGAAATCCCATCCCCATTAAGCAGTCGCTCCCCATTCCTCTCCCCCAGCCCCTCGTAACCACCCATCTACTTTCTGTCTCTATGGATTTCCCTGTTCTGGGCATTTCATGTAGATGGAATCGTCCAGTAGTGTGGTCTTTTGTGTCTGGCTTCTCCCATTTAGTGTATTTTCAAGGATCATCCACGTGGTAGCACGTGTCAGGACTTCGTTCCCTTGTGCGGCTGAATCTGACACATCAGATACCTGGTCAACTTCAGGATCAGCTTTGCACCAGCGGGTCTCACCCTGGGCCAGTGAAGTCGCTGGCACCTGACAGGCAGCTGCCGCAGAAGAGGACGATGTCATGGGATTCCCGGCTTTTGTGTAGTCGACATATTAGGCTTTTGTAAAAGATTTTATTTAAAGAAAATTTTCCTTTCCTTATAAAGTTCTAAAATTACTAAATTGAGCTAATCATACGTTTATCAAATGCTCTCTGCTAGGTGCTTGGGAATACAAAGACCACTGAAGAATTGTTTCTTTTCCTCTAGTCAAAGGGAAGACTTGGTGAAGGAAGGGCTGTGTGTGTGTGTGTGTGTGTGTGTGTGTGTGAGCGTACGCATGTGCGTGTGTGATAGGGGCACAGTACTGGGCTCAGGCCACAGCCTATGCAGAAATATGAACACATTAAAATCACAATCGCACAGTTAAAATGCAAAGTTCTATTGGGTAAAGACGAAGCCTCATGGAAAGGCAGGGACCATGCATGTCATGCTAAACTGTTGAAACTTTATTTTATGGGCTACAAGAAGCCACTGAACCAAGATTTCACCCAGGGGATTGATAAGATTTATACGAAAATCATCTTTTCTGGTATAAGTGGGGAAAATGGATTGATGGTGAAGCAGGATGAGATAATAGTTAAGAGACTAGGTCTAGATCAGAAATGATGGATGTTTGAACAAAGGCAGTGATGTGATGAAAAAAAGAGAGGGAGGGATTTGAGAGATTTGAGAGATTTGAAGACTCAGAAAAACTTGATAAAAGAACACATGAGGGTGAGTGAAAGAGGAGAGTCTAGAAAACTATCATGTCTAGTATGGGCAACTGGGAAGAGAGAGATCCTCTCTAAGATGAGGACTACAGGAGAAGAAATTAGCTTTTGGAGCTGTTGCATTTTTAAATAATACTTATTTATTTTGAGAGGGAGGAAGAGAGAGAAAGAGAGCAAGAGAGTGCAGCAGCGGGTAAGCAAGAGACAGAGAGAGAGAGAGACCCAACCAGGGTCCGTGCCACTAGTGCAGAGCTTTATGCAAGGCTCGATCTCACAAACCTGACATCATGACCCGAGCCGAAATCAAGAGTCAGACACTTAACTGACTGAGCCAGACAGCTGCCCCAAGGACCTGTTGCATTTTGACATATCTGTGGCACATCCTGATGGAGACCCAACATTACACAGAGGACTATTTAGCAATAAAGGCTTGGATACAGCTTTCAGGTAAGCCTTAGATTCAGGAGTCACAAGCACAGAGACAATGGACTTCCAGTGATGGATGTGGAAGAAGTCACGTGGGAAAACTGTGGGCATATAAAATGAGAAGAAGGCTGGTGTCAGAGGATTGGAGAATACCAAAGAGGAATTGGTTAGAGAAAAGAGACGGGAGGGGCCGGGGAGGGAACGCACTCAGGGGCAAGAGAGAAATTTCATGGAGCTGTTACTGCCATCTAAGCAAGAAAAAGACGGACTTTAGATTCTTTGCCTTTGGCAATCAGAAGGTCATGAATAATCCCGAAAGAGCTTTGGGGGATTGGGGGAAGCTGAAACCAGGCTGCAGTTGGCTAAGGAATGAATGGGAAATGAGGAAATACAGGCAGCAAGACTTGAATATTCCAAGATGTCTGGCTCCAGAAAGCCAGAAAATAGGCTAGTCACAGTTATGGGAGATGTAAGGAAAGAGAGATTGGGTTTTTTCCTAGACAGGGGAGACATGAGCATGTTTATATGATGAAGAAGGAGTCAGAGGGAGGAAGAGGCTGAGGATTCAGGAAAGAGGAGGGAACTGATGGAACAAGGTCTCGCAGGAGATTGGGGGAATGTTTTACGTAGCTGTTGGGGCAGGAAACCTTAAGAAAGAAGAAAATGAAGATGAGTGAAGGTACAGGTTAGTTTGTAGAGGGAGTGGGTATGGAGCAAACCTTGAGGGAATTAATACCCAACCTTGACTTGTTCGGTTGCATAAGTAAACCTGCCTGTTCTATGAGTCACATTCTTCCAGAGGAAAGCCAGCAGGAGACATACGAACATATATACATAAAGAGTTTTTTTCTTTTAAGATTTCATTTCATTTTATTTATTTAAATACTTTATTTTTGTGAGAGAGGGAGAAAGGAAGAGCACAGGAGGAGGAGCAGCAGAGAGAGAGAGAAAGAGAAAGACAGAATCCGAAGCAGGCTCCAGCTGTCAGCACAGAGCCGACTAGGGCTTGAACTGGTGAACCGCAACATCATGACCTGAGCTGAATTTGGATGCTTAACCGAAGGGGCCACCCAGGCGCCGCTTTAAGGTTATTTATTTATTTAAATATTGTATGTTTATTTTGAGAGAGAGAGAGAGAGAGACAGAGAGAGAGTGCACACACTAGCAAGCGTGAGTTGGGGAGGAGCAGAGTGAGGGAGACAGAACCCTAAGTGGGCTTCAGGCTCTGAGCTGTCAGCACAGAGACAGACACGGGGCTTGAACTCATGAACTTGAGAGCATGACCTGAGCTGAAGTCAGACGCTTAATTGACTGAGCCACCCCGGCGTCCCTTCTTATGCCTGTTGTTGGAGGTATTTTTTTATGCTTTTTTTTCTCCTTTGTTGACTTATGAGCTATACCTCTTTCAGTGTGTGTGTGTAGTTGCTCTAGGGTTTATAGCATTCAACTTTAACCTCTCTCAGTCTGCTTCTGAGAAACATTACACCACATCATACATAGTATAAAACCTTGCAACTGTAGACTTCCATTTCACCTCTCCTGGCCTCTATGCTATCATTGTGATGTATTTAACTTTTATATATATTGTAACCTCCACAGTATACTATTCTTTTATTTGAAAAAAATCAATTATCTTTGAAAGGTACTTAAATAATAAGAAAATAAGTCATATATATATATATATATATATACACACACATATATATCCATTTTTCTACTATTTTTTTAAATTTTTAAATTTTTATATAATCTCCATATCCAACGTGTGGCTCGGTCTCACAACCCAGAGATC
This sequence comes from Lynx canadensis, assembly GCF_007474595.2. Taxonomy (NCBI): domain Eukaryota; kingdom Metazoa; phylum Chordata; class Mammalia; order Carnivora; family Felidae; genus Lynx; species Lynx canadensis. The sequence continues at coordinate 23,358,865 of NC_044318.1, read as the reverse complement.
AAGAGTCACGTGGTCTACTGACTGAGCCAGCCAAGTGCCCCTATATCTAAGTTTATTTATTTTGAGAGACAAAAAGAGCAGAGGAGGGGCAGAGAGAGAGAGGGAGAGAGAGAATCTCAGGCAGGCTCTGTGCTGTGAGCATGGAGCCTGATGTGGGCTCAAACTGACGAGCCGTGAGATCATGACCTGAGCTGGAACCAAGAGTTGGGCGCCTAACTGACTGAGCCACCCAGGCGCCCCTACAATTTCTACTATTTCTGATGCTCCTCATTCCTTTTGTGAATACAGATTTCTTCTAGGATTATTTTTCTTCTGCTCAAAGGATGTCATTTTACAATTTCATTGGGTGTGGGTCTTTTGGTTCAGCATTTGTAAATCTGAAAATGTCTCTTTTTTGCCTTCACTTTTTTTGAATTGAGATGTAATTGACATACAACATTATATTAGTTGAAATGTATAATGTGATGATTTGATATCTGTGTATATTATAGCACAATGATTACCACAAGAAGTCTAGTTAACATCCATCTTCACACATAGTCACAGTTTTCTTTTCTTGTGATGACAACTTTTAAGATCTACTCTCTTAGCAACTTTCCAGTATAGATTACAATATTGTTAACTATAGGCACCACATGGTACATTACATCCTCAGGACTTATTTATTTTATGACTCTACTTTGTACCTTTTGACCCCTTTCACTCACCAATCTGTTCTCAGGATCTATGAATTTGGGCTTTGCTTTTTTTTAAATTTTATTTACTTATGTATTTATTTTAAGTAAGCTTCACGCCCACCACGGAGCCCAACATAAAGCTTGAACTCACGACCCCAAGATCAAGATCCGAGCTAAGATCAGGAGTTGGATGCTTAACCACTGAGTTGGACACTTAACCATCTTAACCCCGTTAAAGATTTACTTTTGTTTATTTTAAAGGTTACTTACTGTTGAGAGAGGGAGAACATAGGGAAAGGGCAGAGAGAGGAGGAGAGAGAGAGACAATCCCAAGCAGGCTCCTCACCATCAGCATGGAGCTAGACTTGGGGCTTGAACTCATGAACTGTGACATCATGACCTGAGCCAAAGTTGGAACTTAACCAACTGAGCCACCCACCCAGGCGCCCCTAAAGATTTTAGTTTTTATTTTTATTTTTTTTAATTTTTTTTTCAACGTTTATTTATTTTTGGGACAGAGAGAGACAGAGCATGAACGGGGGAGGGGCAGAAAGAGAGGGAGACACAGAATCGGAAACAGGCTCCAGGCTCTGAGCCATCAGCCCAGAGCCTGACGCGGGGCTCGAACTCACAGACCGCGAGATCGTGACCTGGCTGAAGTCGGACGCTTAACCGACTGCGCCACCCAGGCGCCCCACGATTTTAGTTTTTAAATAATCTCCATACTCAATGTGGGGCTTCGGGCTTGAACTCACAACCCCAAGCCCAAGAGGTGCGTGATTTACTGATGAAGCCATCCAGGTGCCCCTTTGGGAGTGCCTCAGTGGAGATTCCTGTGGGTGAGATTTGTTGAGCTTCTTGTATCTGTAGGTTTATAATTTTCATCAAGCTTGGAAATTATTCAGCCATTAGTTCTTAAAATATTTTTCCATCTCTCTGTCTCTCCTCTCCTTCAACTCCAATCATTCACACACTAGGCCACTTGAGGTCATCCCACAGCACACTGATGCATTTTTCATTTAAAAAAACTTCCTTTTGCCCCTCCCCCGTTCATGCTCTGTCTCTCTCTGTCCCAAAAATAAATAAACATTGAAAAAAGGGGCGCCTGGGTGGCGCAGTCGGTTAAGCGTCCGACTTCAGCCAGGTCACAATCTCGCGGTCCGTGAGTTCGAGCCCCGCGTCGGGCTCTGGGCTGATGGCTCAGAGCCTGGAGCCTGTTTCCGATTCTGTGTCTCCCTCTCTCTCTGCCCCTCCCCCGTTCATGCTCTGTTTCTCTCTGTCCCAAAAATAAATAAACATTGAAAAAAAAAATTTAAAAAAACTTCCTTTTGGACCTATGGTGGGGAGGAGCCAAGATGGCAGAACAGCATGGAAGTTTTTTGTGTGTCTCGCATCCATGAAATACAGCCAGACCAACACTAAACCATCCTGCACACCTAGAAAACTGACCTGAGGCTTAACACAACAATGTGCACAACCTGAACCACAGAATTCAGCAGGCACGCAGCACAGAGAGATGAACTGGAAGGTAGAGAAGCCAAGGAGGGTAGGGACCCACTTTTGTGTGTGGAGAGAGGATGGAGACGTGGGGGTGGGGGGAGGAGGTGAAAAGCACCCCCCTCAAAAGCAGCTGGAGAAAAAGTGGAAAAGTGTAAACAGCCACAGGGAATGAACTAAAAAAGGAGAAGGAGAAAGGAGAGGGTTTAAATTCCATTAAGACTCTACAAACAGAGGGAGTGCAGAGGCTGAAACTCCGCAGCTGATACCTGGCGGTGCTCTGGTGGGAAGGGCAAATCTCCAGGAGCAGAGTGGAGCCCGGGGTTCTTCAGGCCACATGGGAGAGGCGGTTCCCCTGCTGGGAGGACACCTGTGTGGTTCCCCAAAGGCAAGGCCCCAGTGGACCCGGGAAAACAACCACATTCGCAGTTACTGGAGCAGGGTTGTTGGGGGTAAAGCCTGGTGCCAGACACGTGTTGTGATTTTCCATAGTCCCTGAAATGCTGCTGCTACACTATCGTGTGAACTTTTTCTAGGGCAGGCTGGCACCCAGCCGCAGTCTCTGGGCATCGGCAGCAGCACAGTCTCTCAAACGTTCCTGAGTGTGGCCGGCACCAGGCCATTGTTCGGTGAGGCCCTCCACAGAGGGGCAGAACGGGTCAAAGCCCCAGTCCCTCAGAAGTAAGGGGCCAGAAAAACAGCTGCATCAGAGACAAAACTCAGGAGGGAGGTGCTGCCTGGGGCTTGGTCACCCACTGCATAAAAGCGGGGAGTGGATGGAAGCCGAATACAAAGGACGGGTGTGTGATTGCTGATCAGGGAGAACAGAGTTCTGATACTAGAGACTGGGTGACTGGGTGACGCCATTTTCACCACTCCCGCGCATGCACATATACACCTACAAGTGCCACAACCGTCCACCCAGCAAGCTAAGCAGTGCCATCTAGTGGTGAATGGAGCCATTACACTAAGTTCCGCCCAACTGGGCCAACCTCGCTCTTCAGGAACAGAAGACTGCTTAGTTTACGGACTATAAAGTACTTCATAGTTTGACTACTAGGAGAAAACGAAATAATTTCAGTCGTATTTCAGTCTGCTCACTATTCCATCTGTTCAATTTTCTTTCTTTTTTTCCCTTTCTTCTTCTCTTTTTCGCTTCTTTTACTTGAATACAGAAAAAAAATAAAAATCATTTATTTTCAATTTTTATTAAAATATTTTTCTTTAATTTTTCTACTATATTTTTTAATTTTCTGTATTTTTTCAAATTCTATTTTACTTCCATCATTTCATTTTAGTCTACTTCAGTGTATTCATTTTTTCAAATTTTCAAATGATTTCCTTTTTTTTTCCTTTCCCCTTTTTTCTCTAATCTATCAAGCCCCTTTCAACTCCCTTACCAAAACACACCTAGGATCTTGGATCATTTATTCGATTTTGTGTGTGTGTGTGTGTGTGTGTGTCTTCGTTTTTAATTTTTTAAGTTTAATATTTTTTAATATTAGTATTTTTAAAATTTTATTCTTTTACCTCATTCATTCTTTTTCTCCCTTCAAAATGATGAAACGAAGGAATTCAACCCAAAAGAAAGAGCAGGAAGAAAAGACAGCCAGGGACTTATCCAACACAGAAACAAGCAAGATGTCTGAACCAGAATTTAGAATCATGATAATAAGAATACTAGCTGGAGTTGAAAATAGATTAGAATCCCTTTCTGGGAAGATAAAAGAAGTAAAATCTAGTCAGGATGAAATAAAAAATGCTATAACTGAGCTGCAATCTCGAATGGAAGCCACAGCAGCAAGGATGGATGAGACAGAACAGAGAATCCGTGACATAGAGGACAAACTTATGGAGAATAATGAAGCAGAAAAAAAGAGGGAGATTAAGGGAAAAGGGCACGATTTAAGAACTAGAGAAATCAGTGACTCATTAAAAAGGAACAACATCAGAATCATAGGGGTCCCAGAAGAGGAAGGGAGAGAAATAGGGGTAGAAGGGTTATGTGAGCAAATCATAGCGGGAAACTTTCCTAACCTGGGGAAAGACACAAACGTAAAAATCCAGGAAGCACAGAGGTCCCCATTAGATTCAACAAAACCGACCATCAACAAGGCATATCAGAGTCAAATTCACAAAGTACTCTGACAAGGAGAGAATCATGAAAGCAGCAAGGGAAAAAGAGTCCTTAACCTACAAGGGAAAACAGATCAGGTTTGCAGCAGACCTATCCACAAAAACTTGGCAGGCCAGAAAGGAGTGGCAGGATATATTCAATGTGCTGAATTGGAAAAATATGCACCCAAGAATTCTTTATCCAGCAAGGTTGTCATTCAAAATAGAAGAAGACATAAAAAGTTTCCCAGACAAACAAAAATTAAAGGAGTTTGTGACTACTAAACCAGCCCTGCAAGAAATTTTAAGGGGGACTCTCTGAGGGGAGAAAAGATGAAACAAAAAACACAAATAAATAAATAAAGACCAAAAGCAACAAAGACTAGAAAGGACCAGAGAACACCACCAGACACTCCAACTCCACAAACAACATAATGGCAATAAATTCATATCTTTCAGTACTCACTCTAAATGTCAATGGACTAAATGCTCCAATCAAAAGACACAGGGTAACAGAATGGATTAAGAAAACAAGATCCATCTATATGCTGCTTACAAGAGACCCACTTTAGACCTAAAGACACCTTCAGATTGAAAGTAAGGGGATGGAGAACCATGTATCATGCTAATGGTCAACAAAAGAAAGCCAGAGTAGCCATACTTATATCAGACAATCTAGACTTTAAAATAAAGACTGTATCAAGAGATGAAGAAGGGCATTATGTCATACATAAGGGGTCTATCCACCAAGAAGACCTAACAACTGTAAACATTTATGTGCCAAATGTGTGAGCACCCAAATATATAAATCAATTAATCACAAACATAAAGGGCCTCATTGATAGTAATACCATAATAGTAGGAGACTTCAACATCCCACTCACAGCAATGGACAGATCACCTAATCAAAAAATCAACCAGGAAACAATAGCTTTGAATGACACGCTGGACCAGATGGATATAACAGATATATTCAGAACATTTCATCCTAAAGCAGTGGAATATACATTCTTCTCCAGTGCACATGGAACGTTCTCCAGAATAGACCACATGCTGGGACACAAATCAGCCCCCAACAAGTACAAAAAGATCGAGATCATACTGTGCATATTTTCAGACCACAACGCTATGAAACTCGAAATCAACCACAAGAAAACATGTGGAAGGGTAACAAATACTTGGAGACTAAACAATATCCTACTAAAGAATGAATGGGCTAAGCAAGAAGTTAAAGAAGAAATTAAAAAGTTCATGGAAGCCAATGAAAATGAGAACACCACAACCCAAAACCTCTGGGATGCAGGAAAGGTGGTCATAAGAGAAAGTATATCCAGGCTTTCCTAAAGAAGGAAGAAAGATCTCAGATACACAACCTAACCTTGCACCTTAAGGAGCTGGAAAAAGAACAGCAAATAAAAACCACAACCAGCAGAAGACAGGAAATAATAAAGGTTAGAGCAGAAATAAATGCTATTGAAACCAAAACAAAAAACAAAACAAAAAACCCAGTAGAACCAATCAATGAAACCAGAAGCTGGTTCTTTGAAAGAATCTTAAAAATTGATAAACCACTAGCCAGTTGAGTCAAAAAGAAAAAGGAAAGGACCCAAATAAATAAAATCAAGAATGAAAGAGGAGAGATCACAACCAACACAGCAGAAATAAAAGCAATAATAAGAGAATATTATGAACAATCATATACCAATAAAATGGGCAACCTGGAAGAAATGGACAAATTCCTAGAAACATATACACTACCAAAACTGAAACAGGAAGAAATAGAAAATGTGAACAGACTCGTGACCAGAAAAAAAAAAAAAAAAAAAAACAGAATTAGAAATCAAAAATGTCCCAAAAAACAAGAGTCCAGGGCCAGATGGCTTTCCAGGGGAATTCTACCAAACATTTAAAGAAGAGTTAAGACCTATTCTCTTGAAGCTGTTCCAAAAAGATAGAAATGGAAGGACAACTTCCAAACTCTTTCTATGAAGCCAGCACTACCTTGCTTCCAAAACCAAAGATCCCACCAAAAAGGAGAACTACAGACCAATTTCCTGATGAACATGGATGAAAAAATCCTCAACAAGATACTAGCCAAACAGATCCAACAATACATTAAGAGAATTATTCACCACAACCAAGTGGGATTTGTACCTGGGATGCAGGGCTGGTTCAGTATCCACAAAACAATTAATGTGATGCATCACGTCAATAAAATAAAGGACAAGAACCACATGATCCTCTCAATAGATGCAGAGAAAGCATTTGACAAAATACAGCATCTTTTCTTGATAAAACCCTCAAGAAAGTAGGGATAGAAGGATTATACCTCAAGATCATAAAAGCCATACATGAAAGACCCACCACTAATATCATCCTCAATGGGGAAAAACTGAGAGCTTTCCCCCCCTAAGGTCAGGAACATGACAGGGATGTCCACTCTCACCACTGTTATTTAACATAGTATTGGAAGTCCTAGCTTCAGCAATCAGGCAACACAAAGGAATAAAAGGCATCCAAATCAGCAAGGAGGTAGTGAAACTCTCACTCTTCACACATGATATGATACTCTATATGGAAAACCCAAAAGATTGCACCTAAAAACTGCTGGAACTGATTCATGAATTCAGCAAAGTTGCAGGATAGAAAGTCAATGCACAGAAATCAGTTGCATTCCTATACACCAACAATGAAACAACAGAAAAATAAATCAAGGAAACAATCCCATTTATAATTGCACCAAAAGCCATAAAATACCTAGGAATAAGTCTAACCAAAGAGGTGAAAAATCTATACACTGAAAATTATAGAAAGCTTATGAAAGAAATTGAAGAAGACACAAAAAACGGAAAAAGATTCCAAGCTCCTGAATAGGAAGAACGAATATTGTTAAAATGTTGATACTACCCAAAGCAATCTACATATTCAATGCAATCCCTATCAAAATAACACCAGCATTCTTCACAGAGCTAGAACAAACAATCCTAAAACTTGTATGGAACCAGAAAAGACCCCGAATAGCCAAAGCAATCTTGAAAAAGAAAACCAAAGCAGGAGGTATCACAATCCCAGACTTCAAGCTATACTACAAAGCTGTAATCATAAAGACAGTATGGTACTGGCACAAGAACAGACACTCAGATCAATGGAACAGAATAGAGAACCCAGACATGGACCCACAAACGTATGGCCAACTAATCTTTGACAAAGCAGGAAAGAATATCCAATGGAATAAAGACAGTCTCTTTAGCAAGTGGTGCTGGGAAAACTGGACAGCAACATGCAGAAAAAAAGAACCTGGACCACTTTCTTACACCATACACAAAAACAAACTCAAAATGGATGAAAGACCTAAATGTAAGACAGGAAGCCGTCAAAATCCTCGAGGAGAAAGCAGGCAAAAACTTCTTTGATCTTGGCCGCAGCAACTTCTTATTCAACACGTCTCCAGAGGCAAAGGAAACAAAAGCAAAAATGAACAATTGGGACCTCATCAAAATAAAAAGCTTCTGCACGGCGAAGGAAACAATCAGCAAAACTAAAAGGCAACCGACAGAATGGGAGAAGATGTTTGCAAACAATGCCGATAAAGGGTTAGTATCCAAAATCTATAAATAACTTATCAAACTCAACACCCAAAAAACAAGTAATCCAGTGAAGAAATGGGCAAAAGACATGAATAGACACTTCTCCAAAGAAGACATCCAGACGGCTAACAGACACATGACAAAATGCTCCACATCACTCATCATCAGGGAAATACAAATCAAAAACACAATGAGATACCACCTTACACCTGTCAGAATGGCTAACATTAACAATTCCGGCAACAATAGATGATGGCGAGGATGCAGAGAAAGAGGAACTCTTTTGCATTGCTGGTGGGAATGCAAGCTGGTGCAGACACACTGGAAAACAGTATGGAGGTTTTTTTCCTCAAAAAACTAAAAATAGAACTACCCTACAACCCAGCAATTGCACTACTAAGTATTTATCCAAGGGATACAGGGATGCTGTTTTGAAGGGACACATGCACCCCGATGTTTATAGCAGCACTATCGACAATAGCCAAAGCATGGAAAGACACCAAATGTCCATGGATGGATGGATGTGGTATATATATACAATGGATTATTCCTCAGCAATCAAAAAGAATGAAATCTTGCCATCTACAACTACATAGATGGAACTAGAGGGTTATTATGCTAAGCGAAATTAGTCAGAGAAAGACAAATATCATATGACTTCACTCATATGAGGACTTTAAGACCCAGAACAGATGAACATAAGGGAAGGGAAGCAAAAATAACATAAGAACAGGTAGGGGAACAAAACATGAGACTCTTAAATATGGAGAACAGAGGGTTACTGGAAGGGTGGTGGGAGGGGACATGGGCTAAATGGGTAAGGGTCAGTAAGGTATCTACTCCTGAAATCTTCGGATGTAATTAAAAACAACAAAACAAAACAAAAACTTCCTTTCTCTGTGTGTTTCATTTGGATAATTTCTGTGGCTATGCCTTCAGCTTCACTAATCTTTTCTTCTGCAATGTCGAATCTACTGTTGATTCCATTCAGTGTAGTTTTCATCTCTGACACTGTAATTTTCTGTATTTTTTTAAGATTTTACTTTTTTAAGTAATCTCGACACCCAACGTGGGGCTCAAACTCACAACCCCGAGAGCAAGAGTTGCGTGCTCTACCAACTGAGCCAGCCAAGCATCCTGACATTGGAATTTTCATTTCTTTCTTATATGTCCATGTCTCTATTTAACTTTTTAAAAACATATGGAATACCATTATAGTAGCTGTTTAATGTCCTTTTCTGCTCCCTCTAGCGTTTGTATCAGTGCTGGGTTGGTTTCAATTGATTGATGATTCTCCTCATTCTGCGTCATGCATAATCTGTGGCTGATTGGCCAGCGTTGTGAGTTTTACCTTGCCGAGTGCCGGATACTTTGGTAATCTGTGTGATTTGTTAGGCATGTGCATAGTAGTGCTCAGCTTAGGGCTGATTATTCCCCACTACTAAGTGAAACCCTTCCTGAACACTCTGCCCTCCACTTTGTCACATTGCTAGTCAAATTGCTAGTCACATTGCTAGTCACATTGCTGGTGTGAAAAGGCCCTGAGCACAGCCGCCTGCAGAGATGGCTCTCGCCCTGGTGTCCTCAAAGGACAAATCTCACTTGTTTTCCTTTCTCTCTGGGATTGCGAGCCGTGTTACTGCCTTTCATTGCTTGGTGTCCACTGTTTTGAAAACCATTGTATCGTGTGTTTTGTCTGGTTTTGTTGCAGTGGTGGTGGTGGTGGTTTCTGGCGGGAAGGTAAAACTGGTCCCTGTGACTCCACCTTGAGGAGAAGCAGGGATCTTGGTGTGTGTGTTTCTAAGAGCTCTCAGGTGATCCAGGGTGCAGCCAGGTGAGAGCCACTTTATAGACCTGTTTTCTCTGCTTGAAATGTTTTTTTCTCAGTCAAATAGAATCTTTGATTATCTCCTCTCCTCCATTTTCTTGGTGCTCTCTGGAACTTCTGTTAGATTAATATGGAATACATTGGCCCTCCATCTCTTAACTTTTCTTTCATACTTTCCATTTTGTTGTCATTTTGTTCTACATCCTGAGAGATTTTTAAACTTTTCGTCTCATACCTTCCTTTGATTAGCTTTTTCTTTTTTTCTTTTTTAACTTAAGTAGCCTTCATGCCAAGGATGGAGCCCAACGCGGGGCTTGACCTCACACAGGTGACACTTGGCAATGTGTGGAGACATCTTTGGTTGTAACATCTATGGGGTTACTAATGGTACCTAGTGAATAGAGACCAGAGAGGCTGCGAAATATCCTACAGCAGGCAGGAAAGTCTCCCCCACCAAGCATTACCTGGGTCAGATGTCAATACTGTGAAGGTGAGGAAACCCTAGTTTAAGACCATCTGGGAGCAGGCTGCCACAACTCACACCACCAAAGTCCAAGGCAAGGAGGGATCCTCCATACCCACTTCAGGAGACTTCCTGGGCACGTATTCAAGTTTGTTTAAAAGAGCTCGGGGCACCTGGGTGGCTCTGACTTGGGTGGTTAAGCGTCTGACTTCGGCTCAAATCATGATATCGTTCATAGGTTTGAGCCCCATGTTGGGCTCTGTGCTGACAGCTTGGAGCATGGAGCCTGCTTCAGATTCTGTGTCTCCCTCTCTCTCTAGCCCTCCCCTGCTTGTGCTCTGTCTCTCTCTGTCTCTCAGAAGTAAATAAACATTACAAAATTCTCCAAAAAAATTAACAAATAAATAAAATAAAATCTTAAAAAAAAAAAAAAAAGAAGAGTGCCTTGGTGGCTCAGTCAGTTGAGTTTCTGACTCTTGATTCGGCTCAGGTTATGATCTCCTGTTTTGGGGGTTCAAGCCCCAAGTCCTGCTCCCCACTGAGGGTGGGGCTTACTTGAGATTCTCTGCCTTCCTCCCTCTCTCCCCTCCCCCAATTGCTTGCTTGCCCGTGCACACACTCTCTCAAAATATATATATAAAGTTTTAAAAAAGGTTAATATAATAAATTTTTTTACATGTATTTACAACAATAAAAAATGTTACGTCTAAATAAATTAATAAATAAGTAAAATCTGAATATTATGTATGTTCTGTTTTAATTAGTCATTCCTCAAAAAAAAAAAAAACACTAAGGGCATCTGGCTGGCTCAGTCAGTAGAGCCTGTGACTCTTAATCTCAGGGTTGTGAGTTCAAGCCTCATGCTGGGTGTGGAACCTACTAAAATAAAATTTTAATTTAAAATTTAAACAAAACAATAGAAGGGTAAACATTATTAAAACCAGGAAGATCCGACATGATCTAGAATCAAAATGGGATGTTTTGATTCTTAACTATCTCTTATCACTTAAAAAAATAGCTTAACATTTTTGGAGGGTGCCTGGGTGGCTCAGTTGGTTAGGCATCCAACTCTTGATTTTGGCTCAGGTCATGATCTCATGGTTCATGAGCCCCGTATTGGGCTTTGTGCCAACAAGTGGAGCCTGCTAGGGATGCCTTCCTTCACTTGTGCTTAGATCGTCCCTGTCCAATCTAGCCACTTGTATACCTTAACAGTTCTCTGCAGCCAAAGCTCACAGGCCCCATCAGAAGATAAAGGGACCTGGGGTACCTGGGAGGTTAGTCGCTTGAGCGTCTGACTTTGGCTCAGGTCGTGATCTCACAGTTCGTGAGTTTGAGCCCCGCATCAGGCTCCTCACTGACAGTGTGAAGACTGCTAGCAATTCTCTCTCTCTGCCCCTCCCCACTTGTTTTCCCTCTCTCTCTCTCTCTCAAAATAAATAAATAAAATAAAAAACGAATAAGAATAAAAAGAAGGTAAGGGGACCAGAACGATCTCAAGGAAGCTAAGTATGTGTAGGGGTGACTTCCCACATGGCCACTTGTGAATGGCACATGGGTCCCTTTTCTCTGCCATGATGCCACTTGGAAAGTCACCGAGGTCCATTCTATACTGAGGCTTTCTGTAGCCAGCATCTGACCCCACACCCTGTGATACATGGCCGCCCACCAGATGTTCCCAGGAGAAAGGAGGGCCCAAGGGGCTGCCACATCTTTTCCCAATTCTTACACGAAATGGGCCTGCCCGTACGAACGTTCTTAGTCTGATTCTGGTGGAGATGGTGGTCTCAAGAAAATGTTAAGCTTTATCTCCTCCACAACATACCTGGCCAGGATGGAGCCTCTCCTTAGACGATGAGAAACAGAAGAACTTCCTCGGAGCTCGCCTTACATCAGGCAGTGTTCTGGAACTTTACTTCCGTTAAGTACATCACAACCACAGCAACCTGAGGAGGTAGGCAAAATTATTGCCTTTTTGTTTGTGTATGTGTGTGTTTTCAGATGAGAACAGAAGCAGAGAGAAGTGAAATAACTTTCCCCAGGGACCCAGCTTCTGAGTCCTGCCCCGTCTGTGCGCCTCTCAAACACTCCACCCTGCGTCTGTCTTCCTGCGCTTGTAGAACGTGCCAAGTGAAAGAGCAGGTGACTGTTGGAGCCTCAGTCATATATGAAGGAAACGAAATCAGCTCATACTTTCAGCTGAATTGTTTCTGACACAAAGCAAGAATGACCGTGTCCTGGTGGAATGACCTCACCTCATTCCCATTTGATATTGTTATATCAATATTTGATGTTATATTGTGTTATGTTCTGGAGAATGCTCTTTGTGAGGAGGAAAACAAATAGAGGAAACAAAGGAAAAAATAAACAAAGCAACTTTTGCAGTTGCATTACAATTGATCAAGCCTTTCGGTAAGAGATGTGGAGGCTGAGGCAAAAATGATAGAGGTTAGGGGCACCTGGCTGGCTCAGTCTGTACAGCATGTGACTCTGATCTCCGGGTTGTGAGGTTGAGCCCCATGTAGGATGTAGAGATTACTTAACAATCAGATCTCAAAAAAGCCAACAACCACACACAAAAGCTAAAAAAAAGCTACCATGTAATCATAGCTCAATAAACAGAAATTAAAACTAGGTTCCCAAGGCACCCAGGTGGCTCAGCTGGTTAAGCGGCTGACTTCGGCTCAGGTAATGATCTCACAGTTCATGGGTTCCAGCTCCACATTGGGCTCTGTGCTCACAGCTCAGAGCCTGGAGCGTGCTTTGGATTCTGTGGAACCCTCTCTCTCTGCCCCTCCTCCACTCGTTCTCTCTCTCTCTCTCTCTCTCTCTCTCTCTCTCTCTTTCTCTCTCAAAAATAAAGAAATAAACATTAAAAAAATTCTTGTGTCAAGTTGTATGATGCATTTACAAAGCTCTCCAGGATCTGAACTAAGCTAAACCATAAAAATAAAGCTAACTGCAAACGAGAAATAAAGCCCGTGCTCCCTCATCAACCGAATCTGAAAGAAATGAAAAAGAAAGACCATATTTTTTGAGAATTGAAGAGAGAAAAAAATAAATGTTTACTCAGTATTATGTGTGCCAGAGCTGTGTCAGGGGCTTGACACAAATTGGTTAGACTCATTATCTCCTATCGCAGATGAACAAACTGAAGTTCCAGGATCATGGAGGCAGGGCACGAACCAAGCTTTACGACATGTCTCCTGCTGGGTTTCCTGGGTGGCTCAGTCGGTTAAGCGTCCGACTTTGGTCATGACCTGGTGGTCAGTGAGTTAGAGCCCCACATCGGGCTCTGTGCTGACTGCTCAGAGCCTGGAGCCTGCTTTGGATTCTCTCTCTCTCTGCCCCTCCCTGTCCCCGCTCACCCTCTGTTTCTCTCTCTCAAAAATGAATAAACATTAGGGGCGCCTGGGTGGCGCAGTCGGTTAAGCGTCCGATTTCAGCCAGGTCACGATCTCACGGTCCGTGAGTTCGAGCCCCGCGTCAGGCTCTGGGCTGATGGCTCAGAGCCTGGAGCCTGTTTCTGATTCTGTGTCTCCCTCTCTCTCTGCCCCTCCCCCGTTCATGCTCTGTCTCTCGCTGTCCCAAAAATAAATAAACGTTGAAAAAAAAAATTAAAAAAAAATGAATAAACATTAAAAAAAATTTAAAGACATGTCTCTTACTAAGGCACCATTCTATGCATGAATTCTTGGCAGGTTGCTATAGGTTTCTGACTTTAAGGAATGATTAACGCATTTCACAATATATACATATGTCGAATCAGCATGTGGTAATCCCTGAAACTAATATAATGTTACGTGTCAATTCCATGTCAAAAAATAAAATAAAATAAAAAGATTATCAACATATTCTTCCATACCTGAGTCTGGGTCTCAGGAGCTGCTCTAATTATTACCCTAAAGTTGTCCCAACCCACTTCTGGCCTGGCAGGTTTGAACTGTGTTGACATATAAAAAATCGTATCCTTTGATAGAGGTAGAGTTTATTTTTCTCAAGGATTTTTTTTTTAAGAGCAGGTCACAATAGACAAGAACATTTTATATTGTGAGCCAGTTACGCGTAGGATAGAGTATTTGACTGAAACGCTACCTCAGGAAATAGTATTTAGCCTTGTTACATGTGATGCTCTTACTTTCTCTATTTCATTCTAAAATATGTTGGTTTGGGGGCACCTGGGTGGCTCAGTTGGGAAAGCATGAGACTCTTGTTGTAGGGCTTGTGGGTTCGAGCCCCACGTTGGGTAGGGAGCTTACTAAAGAAAATAAACTTAAAAAAATACGTTGTTTTTGAGCTGTTAAAGTGATTTCATGGTCCACTAGTGAGTTAAGAGCCACAGTCTGAAGAACTCTGTCCTTCAGGATTTTGGTTGATCTCGAGACCATTTGCTTATCATGTTCCAAATGCAGAAATACAGGCTCTAAGAAATAGTGACTTTTTAGTTTTTAGCGCTTATTTATGTATTTAGGAGAGTTTGGGAGAGAGAGCCCACACAAGTGAGGGAGGGGCAGAGAAAGAGAGAGGGAGACACAGAATCCGAAGCAGGCTCCAGGCTCCGAGCTGTCAGCACAGAGCCCGACATGGGGCTCGAACTGTGAGATTATGACCTGAATCGAAAACAGATGCTTAACCAACCAAGCCACCCAGGCACCCCAGTGACTTTTTAAAATTCACATGGCTAATGAGTGTTGGAATGGAGGACCTCAACCCACAATTCTGTCTTTAGGTACAGTATGCTACCGAACAGGGTTTCACCAGAAGGTTCAGAAATAAGAAACAAGAAAACCCAAATTCAAGCCTGCCAGAAGAGAGACACTGGCCTGAAAAGACAAAGGAGGAGTGTTTAATGGAATTCTCACCGCAGACAAGGCATGTGACAGTCATTTATGGGGCACCTGTAATGTGCCAGATGGGAAGCGGGAGCCTGGAATTCAGAGTTGGACAAGACAGGCCTTCCGCCTTAGAATGGGCTTGGGGTTTGGTGGAGAAGGCTTCTGTGTACACAGATAAATTACAGCGCAGGGTAATCAGAGCTGAGCTGGGGAGGTAGCAAACACAGTTGGAGGCCAGAAAAAGGAATTCTGTCTGAAGTGGAGGGGCTGGAGGGAGACCCCTATGATAGAAGCCCTAGGGAGGAGTGCAAGGGGTGGTGCATGCACGGGGTAGTGGGGGGGGGGTAGGGGCTGAATGTCTTAAGGGTAGAAGATGGGCTGGTGAGCAGGACAGGAGGACATTTAGGCAGCCAGAGTGGCAGGAGCAAACAGCTGGCTAGTGTAGGGACTGGCATGTGGGTTACGAGGGACAGGAGGCAAGGTGTGGTGTCCCGATCAGATGGGGG
This sequence comes from Lynx canadensis, assembly GCF_007474595.2. NCBI lineage: Eukaryota > Metazoa > Chordata > Mammalia > Carnivora > Felidae > Lynx > Lynx canadensis. Next base: position 23,343,357 of record NC_044318.1, on the reverse strand, counting down.
CCCCCAAATGCGCAGTGACCACCTGGTGGAGGCTGGTGGCTTGGGCCGTGAAAGAATTCACCTGAGCAGAACAATGGAGATAGAAGCTTATGGAATACACAGCAAGGTTGCAGAGGAGAGGCTGTCTGAGAAGAGGCAGTGTGGGGGATGGGGGACTATTTTGGAAGGGGGAAGGTGAGGACTTATGGGGATGTATGGAATTCTCCCCTTTGGTGGTGACTGTGCCTGGTTGTAAGCAGCCCATTGGTCAGTTAGAGCCTATAATTGATGCATGGAGGTGCCCCCGACCCATGGGCCTGTCTGTATTCAGCCAGGGGTTCGCCGTGGCCCTTTTCTTTTTTTTTTTTTTTAAAGATTTTTTTTTACTTTATTATTTTTTTAATTTTATGTTCTTAAATTTACACCCAAATTATTTAGCCTATGGTGCAACAATGATTTCAGGAGTAGATTCCTTAGTGCCCCTTACCCATGTAGCCCATCCCCCCTCCCACAACCCCACCAGTACCCTCTGCTTGTTCTCCATGTTAAAGAGTCTCTTCTGTTTTGTCCGCCTCCCTGTTTTTATATTATTTTTGCTTCCCTTCCCTTATGTTCATCTGTTTTGTATCTTAATATCCTCGTATGAGTGAAGTCATATGATTTTTGTCTTTCTCTAATTTCGCTTAGCATAATACCCTCCAGTTCCATCCACGTAGCTGCAAATGGCAAGATTTCATTCTTTTTTGATTGCCGAGTGATACTCCGTTGTGTATATATATATACATCTTTATCCATTCATCCATCGATGGACATTTGGGCTCTTTCCATACTTTGGCTATTGTCGATGGTGCTGCTATAAACATCGGGCTGCAAGTGTCCCTTCGAAACAGCACACCTGTATCCGTTGGATAAACACCTAGTAGTGCAGTTGCTGGGTCGTAGGGTAGTTCTATTTTTAATTTTTTGAGGAGCCTCCATACTTTTTCCGGAGTGGCTGCACCAGCTTGCATCCCATCGCTGTGGCCGTTTTCTACCTCCTGTCACCCAAGCCTGTTTGCCTACAAGTGGCCTCTACAGCAGGGAGTGGAGGGACCCTCTCTGCAGCTTAGTGAGGTCACTTCTCTCTCAAGACTTTACTTTCTTCACGGGAACCATGAAGGGTGAACAGAAAAGCACTGTTCACATTTGCTTTTGTGGTAAAACCCTTTGTTCAAATGAAACCACCATCTACCCAAGGCGTAAATGAGGAGACAGAGAATATTTTTTTCTTAACAGGAAACAGATCTGCTATCATTTGGAAGTACATTTTGAAAAATCAGTGATGGGAGTCAAGGGGCAGATTCTCCCCCCTGGGGTGTGAATGTGCACCAGGATTTAAGAGGCTTTGTCTGAGAGAGGAAATAGTGCTCTGAGCAGGGGCCCCTTGAGACAAGGGTTGGGGGGTATGAGAGCTCACACTCTTCCTGCCTCCTGAGGTGGGCTCCCCCTCCCCCTTCCCCTCCACACACCCTCATTCCCCACCCTGTCCATTCTCCACTTTTAAAAGTGGAACGAAACCACTCGGTGGCTCCTCTCACCTTCAGGAGGAATCCAAACTCCTGACCACAGCCTCCCAGGCCCTGTACTACCTGCCTGCCGGCTGCTGCCCACACCTCCCCTCCCGATGGCAGCCACACTTCCCAGCAGCCACCCTGCCCTCCCCGCACACTGTTCCACACACTTCCTGCTCAGGGTTTGCCTACTCGTTCCCTCACCAGGTCCAGTCTTCTCTCAAACGTCTGTAGTCTCTCCATCACTTCGGTGAGGTCTTCGCAAATGTTACCCGAGGAGAGGGGGGCCTCCCAGGCTAGAGACAGCTTTCCCAGCCCTTCTCCTCGTTCACTCTGCCTCTTTTCCTCCTGGCCTAGCCCATGGGAATGAGTTGTTCAATTGTCCGACCCCCCACCCTGCAGCGAAAGCTCCAGCACTACGATTTGACTTCCTCTGTGGCTGTCTTTCCAGCATCTAGAATGGTGCCTCCAACATGCAGATGCTGCATAAATGTGCTGAGTGAGTCGCTTTGCCAAGGGGCAGAGAAGACAGCGAGAGAATGAGTGTCAGCTGCCCTGCCATAGCAGAAAGCTTGGGGAGGTTTTGGACTTTGCAGCCTTGGGACTGGGCAGGGATGACCTTCACTGCCTGTAGGACTGGGGAAGGTCAGCCCCCAGGGGACACATGGGCAAAATGTGACAAGTTCAAACAGGAGCAATGGAACTGGACCTGATGGCATACCAACATTAGCTGCCCAGTGGTCTAGCTGGTCTCTGGGACCCACAGGCGATGAGCCCTGAGACCCCTCCCACTGGAATAAAGTCCTCTCTTTACACTCTGGAGAGGAGATGGAGGGCCTGCTGGGGGGAACCAGGGACCAGTCTATGGGCATCGGGGAGACTCTGACTCTCTGCATAGGTGGGGCCGGTGCATCAGAGTGAACCTATAACAAGTGTGGTGGTCTCCCCCTGAGGGTCCCAGATGTGTCATGTATGGAAATATGAGGGTATTCTCCTAAGGCATTCACTGCAGACCTCTGTGGGCTACCATCTTTTTTTTTCTTAATGTTTTATTTATGTTTGAGAGAGAGAGAGAGAGAGAGAGAGAGAGAATGAGTGGGGGAGGGGCGGGGGGGGGGGAAACAGAATCTGAAGCAGGCTCCAGGCTCTGAGCCATCAGCACAGAGCCCGATGCAGCTCTTGAACCCACAAGTGGTGAGATCACTATTGGTCCAATTCTTAACCAACTTAGCCACCTGGATGCCCCTGAGCTGCCATCTTTGATATCCAGTGTTTGGTTCCATCCTGTGGGATATACTCCTCATAAGGAAGACGAAAGACAGACAATAGTGGGAGAAGACAGAGGAAAGATTTAGAGAGAGAGCTTGGAGGAGAAGAGACAAAGAGAAGAGGCAGAAGGAAAAGGGGATGGAGACAGTGAATACAAAGAACAATCCTTAGAGCAGGAGATGATGGGGAAAGATCAAGACAAATGGAAAGAGGGAAGTAGGAAAGAAAGAAAACCAGAGAGGACAAGAGAGACAGAACAAAACAGCTGGAATGAGGGAGAAGTTTCTCACCAGGACATGCTTGTTTTGAACTTGAAGCAAAGAGATCAAACAATACAACTCTGGCTGCCATCTTTACTCTCAGAATCTCCAGGCCAAGAGCCCTGTCCTATTTCTGGCTCCTTAGGTTGAAGCTCCCTGGCTTTTCTGGGAGGAGTCCTCAGTCCTAGATGGTCTATGAAGGGTGGATACTCTATGTGTCCAGCTACTAGTCATTAATCACCAAGGCTAATGACTCCAGCTCTTCCCTGGGCTCCACCCATCTCTCTGCTTGGGAGGGCCCACTGACTCAGAGGGTCAAAGAGCCAATCCTAGAGGAGTCAAGAAGTAGGACTCAGGAGTCTATCCTAGAGACTTCTGTGGAAGAGAAGGGCCTCAGAAGAGAAGAAATCTATGACATGAATCTAAGGCCTATGGGAAGGAGCTGTTGCCCCGTGTGGGCTTTATCCCCCAGAAGATTCAGCCATGGCTCCCAGGAGCCCCAAAGGCCCAGAGCCCAGAAATGCCCTCAAGGGAGGACCCATCTACCATTACTTCCTCAGCGTCCCACATGCTTATTGGCCTGACTGCCTGTCTCCCAGGAGGGACATCGACAGGTGTTCAGTGTCCACCTGCAGCAACATGTTACCCTTCTCAGAAAAATTTTGTAAACAGTCTGGCAGATTGAGGATGAATGGATGGGGGGGGAAAAAGGCCAGTACGGAAAATATTAACCATTGTAGAATCTACGTGGTGTGTATATGAGTGTTCACTGTACAATCTTTTCTTTTTTAAAAAAACTTTTTTAATGTTTATTTTTGAGAGAGACAGATAGAGTGTGAATGGGGAAGTGGCAGAGAGAAGGGGGGACACAGAATCTGAAACAGGCTCCAGGCTCTGAGCTGTCAACACAGAGACCGACATGGGGCTCGAACTCTGGAACGGCAAGATCATGACCTAGGCTGAAGTGAGACGCTTAACAGACTAAGCCACCCAGGCATCCCTGTACAATTCCTTCAATTTTTCTATATGTTTGGATTTTTTTTCATATAAAATAACAGGTAAGAGAAGGAAAAAAATGTCTGGAAAATAGTAGGCGCTCCTAAATACAGGGTGTTGGGCGCATAATCCCTTCCCCGGACAGTCTAGATTTCAAATGCAGGACAGTGAGGACAATGTTTATCCTGAAAGATGACAGATTGCAAGTAGGAGCACCTGCAGAACAATCAAATAGGGGGGTGGCAACCTTCGACTACACCCAGAAGCAATTAGAAACTTTGCCCACCCAAAGTTTCTGGCCCTTCGGTTGGTGACCTTTTCTCAAGTTTGTTCTGCCCATCCTGAGACCTGGGCCTTGGCCTAGAGTGGACCCCACCCTGCCACATGAAACCCTTGAGGGGAGAGGCAGGATAAGATATTCCAGACCCTGCCTGACAACTGACCCTAGAGGCTGACCATGTTTGCTCAGGTGGTGAGGTTCACACGATAAAGAGCAGGCAGAGGGCTTGGACCTGGTATAAAAGACCTGGAAGTTTCCAGGTGATTACTTTGCACCTGGAACTGCCAGGTGAGGGGTGACAGAGGCCTGGGCTAAGGGGTGAAAGGGATGACTGGATTTGAGTTACGGGGGAATTCAAGCGGTGGTGGACAGCAGCCTGCCTGGAGTGAGCGGCAGGGGAGACCTGTGTGGCAGCTACCTGGGGCATCTGAGGGAGGTGCAAAGTATCTGGGTCTCAGAGGAAGGACGGGAGACACCTGGGATGCTCGGGGTATCGATACAGCCAGATTTGTGTTAGTGGAGAAAGAATTATGACAAATAGACCAGGCATCTGGAATCTGATATCTTGAGCTGTGGTCCAAACTCATTGTGCAGTTTCTCAACTCTTCTGATGCTGGTATTGGCACAGTCTCGTCTATAATCACCCTCACTGCCTGGGTGACACAGAGACGCACCCCTAAAATGCTCCTTTCCTTTGAAACCCAGCAAAAGCTAGGAATTTAAACTGTGCCCCAGAGGTCCCCCAAGCCAGGCCCGTGTATCACAGGCAGGTTGCAGTTAGGTTTTGCTCAGAATCCTGGTTTGGTAAACTCAACCATCTCTATGGTTTGGAGATGGCCTCCACTTCTTTGAAACTCTTTTCCTGCTTTGTGCCAGGAGGGACCAGGACTTACACGTGTTGGTCCAGACAGAGGCTTAGGACTGATCTTCTGACTCAGGATGGAACAAGGGGCCGGCTTCCTCGAGACCAGGGAGGACAGAGGGGTTAAGGACACCGTACCTGCCAGGAGCAGGACTAGAGACTAGGGGCAATCCTTTCTGAGCCCAAGACTGGGTCAGTTAGGTCTGAGTTGAGGGACAAAGAGGGCCGAGTCTCAATTGGAGGTCTAAACCAGGGAAGCCTGGGTAAATGAAGTCCAAAGGAAACAGGGTGAATGAACCTTGACGTTCTCCTTTCTTTCCCCTCCAGCCCCAGAATGTTGACCATTGCTCTTCTTGCCCTTGTCTGCGCATCAGCCTCGGCCAATGACAGTAAGTGAGAGGCTAGGAGCCCAGTATTAACGTCATGGGAAGGCAGCTTCCTGCTCTGCCAGTGGCCAAGGCTCACAGGGGCTGGCTTGGGGTGGTGGGCGTTGAGTTGTGGGAGGTGTAGGAGTGGTGAGGAGGGACTGGAGCTCTTGAGATCTCTCCTTCTGACGCCTACTGTCCCCTCCAGTTCAGGCTAGGTCCTCCTCCTACAATGGAGAGTATGGAGGTGGTGGAGGTGAGCGATTCTCCCATTCTGGTTACCAGCTGGAGGGCCCCATCACTGCCATCCGGGTCCGCATCGACAACAACTACATCATAGGGTAAGATTCTTTGTGTGTCTGTGGTTTGGGGATCCTCTCCGATCCTACCACACTGGAAAGTTCTCAGTCACTTTGGGTCACATCTGTTTCAGTCAACAAGTCCCAGGCATAACTTGGGATGTGAAAGGTATCAGGAGGCTGGGGTCTGAGACCGGTGCTGCTACAGCCCTACAGCCCCCAGCGTGCACGTCTTGGGCAAATCTGTAGCACAGCCGCTGAGGCGCTGGGAAGCTGGCTACTTTGGCCCCACCTGAGGTGTAGATCCCCTTGGGCATCCTCCATCTTGGATGACACCTCTCCCCAAAACATGTATCCTTCTGATCCTGGGGCAACAGAGTCTCTTCCCTCATGAAAGCCATCCAGAAAGGCCCATCTGCTTCTTTCACGTAGGGGTTGGGGGCACAGCCGGAACCTAGATTTCAAAGTGAAGCTCTACCACTGTCTGGGGGGCTCCGGCCAAGTTACTTTTCCTCTCTGAGCCTATCTGTCGGCAAAAGGAGTTGAAGTTCACAGTGGGACCTCAAGGCCTCCCTCATCCCTCACACACCTTGGGACTGGCAGAGGACCTGTCATCTCTGCCACCAGTTTGCAGGTCTCTCAGCTTGTAGGCCAAGAGGTCCTGAATTCCAATCACCCTGCTCGGTCGTCCCGCCCTCTCGCCCCCCCCCCCCGCCCCTAGCCTCCAGGTGCGCTATGGCAAGGTGTGGAGCGACTATGTGGGTGGCACCCAGGGAGACCTGGAGGAGATTTTCCTGCACCCCAGGGAGTCAGTGATCCAGGTGTCTGGCAAGTACGACTACTACCTGAGGAAGCTGGTCTTTGTGACTAACAAGGGCCGGTACCTGCCTTTTGGGACAGACATAGGCAGGAGTTTCAGTGCTGTCCCCTTGTACCACAACACCGTACTACGATTCATTAGCGGTCGCGCTAGCACCCTCATCAATGCCATCGGCCTACACTGGGACTCCTACCGCAGGTATTGAACCAGTTGCTGAACCGCTGCAGCCAGCTGTGAGAACCGCCTTACCACTACCCCACCTACAGGGTTCAATAAAAATAATAACAAAAGGACATAGCTGATGCTGGAGTGTATGTGGGTGTGTGCAGCTGGGACCCGCCTCCTGACTCTGGCTGTGTATGTGTGAAGGTCCTTTCTGGCTATCTATAGACATCTTTCTGGTGAAGAGTGGGAGGGAGAGAGAGAGGTGTAAAAGTCTTGGGCTTTTCTTCCTGGTTTATGGAGAAGAGATAAGATTCTGGATTGCTCCAACTCTTTTTTTCAAGGATAGCTCCTGAGACTGTTTACCCAAACTGGAGTTAAACCTAAGGGTGCAGCCTAGCTTCCTCCCCAAACCCCAGATGTCCCAGTCTCTAGGCCTTGTCTCCCCTTGAGATAGTGTTTCCCCACCAAAAGGCTGTCACCTGGCTCTCTTGGCATTAACCCACTTGCTGTCTCTGGGTGGCCTGGGCCACTGTCCTTCGTGCTTTCCCAGAATCCACCTGTCTCCAGAAGCTTGGCCTAAGTTTGTGTCGAGAACTCTGTCTCTTACTCCAGCCTAGTCCCTTCCCACCTTTGCCCATAAGCACTGATGCTCTCTGATTAGCTTAGCTCGCTCAGAATTGGGCTTCTTTCCCTAGGAAGCTGCCACCTCCTCAACAGCTTCTATTCTGCCAATTCCATCCTCAAAAAAAGGGCATTCCAAGAGGGATAGATGTCCATGGTGGGTTTCCGTGAACGTCGGGGGTTGGTTACCATTCAGGGAAAGCAACAGAGTGGTTGGATAGATTCAGCAAGGATACAGAGTCACTTTGGAAATAATTCTTGGGATTCTAGTGCCCAGTCCTAAAATTACCACAGTGTTTTGTTTTTGCCTTTTGGTGGTGGTGGTTGGGGATGAGGGAAGTCACTCATTGCTCCCCATAGATTTATTCACATTATGGTGAATGCCAGAGGCACATTTCTTCCCAATTAGACAAAGATAACAATTATGTACATGTAGTTTTAGAAAGAAATACTAACATTACAGAAACAAACTCATGCCTAGATACTTTTTAGAACAATTCCTTTATTTCTCTCAAAGAATTCCATAGGATGGAGTATCATGTCAGAGTAATTTGTTTTGAGATATAAAGTACATAAAATTCACCCATTTATTTAGTTATTTAAGTTTATTTGAGAGAGAGCATGAGCGGCAGAGGGATAGAGAGAGGGAGGGAAAGAGAGAGAGAGAGAGAGAGAGAGAGAGAGAGAGAATCCCAAGCAGCCTCCACACTCAGTGTGGAGCCCAAAGCAGGGCTCGATCTCACAAACTGTGAGATCATAACCTGAGCTGAAATCCAGAGTCAGCCACTTAACTGACTGAGCCATCCGGGTGCCCCAATATTCGACCTTTTAAAGTGTGCCATTTGCGTCGTTTTTAGTATCCACAGATTGTGCAACCATCACCACTAATGCCAGAATTTCGTCATCAGCTCAGAAAGAAATCCCATCCCCATTAAGCAGTCGCTCCCCATTCCTCTCCCCCAGCCCCTCGTAACCACCCATCTACTTTCTGTCTCTATGGATTTCCCTGTTCTGGGCATTTCATGTAGATGGAATCGTCCAGTAGTGTGGTCTTTTGTGTCTGGCTTCTCCCATTTAGCGTATTTTCAAGGTTCATCCACGTGGTAGCACGTGTCGGGACTTCGTTCCCTTGTGCGGCTGAATCTGACACATCAGATACCTGGTCAACTTCAGGATCAGCTTTGCACCAGCGGGTCTCACCCTGGGCCAGTGAAGTCGCCGGCACCTGACAGGCAGCTGCCGTAGAAGAGGACAAAGTCATGGGATTCCCGGCTTTTGTGTAGTTGCGTATAAGGCTTTTGTAAAAGATTTTATTTAAAGAAAATTTTCCTTTCCTTATAAAGTTCTAAAATTACTAAATTGAGCTAATCATACGTTTATCAAATGCTCTCTGCTAGATGCTTGGGAATACAAAGACCACTGAAGAATTGTTTCTTTTCCTCTAGTCAAAGGGAAGACTTGGTGAAGGAAGGGGCGTGTATGTGTGTGTGTGTGTGTGAGCGTACGCATGTGCGTGTGTGATAGGGGCACAGTACTGGGCTCAGGCCACAGCCTATGCAGAAATATGAACACATTAAAATGACAATTGCACAGTTAAAATGCAAAGTTCTACTGGGTAAAGATGAAGCCTCATGGAAAGGCAGGGACCATGCATGTCATGCTAAACTGTTGAAACTTTATTTTATGGGCTACAAGAAGCCAATGAACCAAGATTTCGTCCAGGGGATTGGTAAGATTTATACGAAAATCATCTTTCCTTGTATAAGTGGGGAAAATGGATTGACGGTGAAGCAGGATGAGATAATAGTTAAGAGACTAGGTCTAGATCAGAAATGATGGATGTCTGAACAAAGGCAGTGATGTGAGGGAAAAAAGAGAGGGAGGAATTTGAGAGATTCGAGGGGGAGGGGAGACTTAGAAGAACTTGATAAAAGAACCCATGAAGGTGAGTCAAAGAGGAGAGTCTAGAAGAACTATCATGTCTAGTATGGGCAACTGGGAAGAGAGAGATCCTCTCCAAGATGAGGACTACAGGAGAAGAAATTAGCTTTTGGACCTGTTGCATTTTTAAATAATACTTATTTATTTTGAGAGGGAGGAAGAGAGAGAAAGAGAGCAAGACAGTGCAGCAGCGGGTAAGCAAGAGACAGAGAGAGAGAGAGACCCAACCAGGGTCCGTGCCACTAGTGCAGAGCTTTATGCAAGGCTCGATCTCACAAACCTGACATCATGAACCGAGCCGAAATCAAGAGTCAGACGCTTAACTGACTGAGCCAGACAGCTGCCCCAAGGACCTGTTGCATTTTGACATATCTGTGGCACATCCTGATGGAGACCCAACATTACGCAGAGGACTATTTAGCAATAAAGGCTTGGATACAGCTTTCAGGTAAGCCTTAGATTCAGGAGTCACAAGCACAGAGACAATGGACTTCCAGTGATGGATATGTGGAAGAAGTCACGTGGGAAAACTGTGGGCATATAAAATGAGAAGAAGGCTGGCGTCAGAGGATTGGAGAATACCAAAGAGGAATTGGTTAGAGAAAAGAGACGGGAGGGGCCAGGGAGGGAACGCACTCAGGGGCAAGAGAGAAATTTCATGGAGCTGTTACTGCCATCTAAGCAAGAAAAAGACGGACTTTAGATTCTTTGCCTTTGGCAATCAGAAGGTCACGAATAATCCGAAAGAGCTTCGGGGGATTGGGGGAAGCTGAAACCAGGCTGCAGTTGGCTAAAGAATGAATGAGAAATGAGGAAATACAGGCAGCAAGACTTGAATATTCCAAGATGTCTGGCTCCAGAAAGCCAGAAAATAGGCTAGTCACAGTTATGGGAGATGTAAGGAGAGAGAGATTGGGTTTTTTTCCTAGACAGGGGAGACGTGAGCATGTTTATATGACGAAGAAGGAGTCAGAGGGAGGAAGAGGCTGAGGATTCAGGAAAGAGGAGGGAACTGATGGAACAAGGTCTCGCAGGAGATTGGGGGAATGTTTTACGTAGCTGTTGGGGCAGGAAACCTTAAGAAAGAAGAAAATGAAGATGAGTGAAGGTACAGGTTAGTTTGTAGAGGGAGTGGGTATGGAGCAAACCTTGAGGGAATTAATACCCAACCTTGACTTGTTCAGTTGCATAAGTAAACCTGCCTGTTGTATGAGTCACATTCTTCCAGAGGAAAGCCAGCAGGAGACATACATACATATATATATAAAGAGGTTTTTTTTTTATGTTTTTATTTATTTAAATGCTTTATTTTTGTGAGAGAAGGAGAAAGAGCACAAGAGGAGGAGGGGGAGAGAGAGACAGAGAGAGAGAGAGAGAGAAAGAGAGAGAGAAAGACAGAATCCGAAGCAGGCTCCAGCTGTCAGCACAGAGCCCACTCAGGGCTTGAACTTGTGAACCGCAACATCATGACCTGAGCTGAAGTCGGACGCTTAACCAACTGAGCCACCCAGGTGCCCCTTTAAGATTTTATTTTTATTTATTTATTTACATTTTTAACACTTATTTATTTTGAAAGGGGTGGGGCAGAGAGAGGGAGACAGAATCCATATCAGGCTGCAGGCTCTGAGCTAGCTGTCAGCACAGAGCGGGACTTGGGGCTTGAACTCATGAACCGCGAGATCATGACCTGAGCAGAAGTTGTGCACTTAACGACTGAGCCACCCAGGTGCCCTTAAGATTTTATTTTTAAGTCATCTCTACCCCCAGTGTGGAGCTTGAACTCACCACCCCAAGATCAAGAGTTGCCTGCTCTAGTGACTGAACCAGCCAGGTGCCCCTATACATGAAGAGATTTACTGCAAGGGATCGGCTCCTCAACCGTGGAGGCGGGTGAGGCCAGTGTGACGTCTGTAAGGCAGGCCGACAGTCTGGAAACTCCTGGGCAGGAGTGGGTGCTGCAGTCCAGAGGCGGAATTTACTCTTCCTAAGGGAAACCCCAGTTTTGCCTTTTCTTCCTTGTAAATTAATTTATCATCAAAATTTACACTCGTAGTAACTTAATTTTCTTTAGAAATTCTTTTTCCAGTTTTATTGAAGTATAAATGACAAATAAAATTGTAATGTTTAAGGTGTACAACGTGATGATTTGATACCTTGTGAAAGAACTCCCACAATCAAGTTCATTAACACATCCATCACCTCAGAGTTAGCTTAAAAAAAATTTTTTTATGGAAGAATAATTGACATACAATATTGTATTAGTTTCAGGTATACAACACAGTGATTCAATATTTATATACATTATGAAATGATCACCATTTGTCACCATATAACGTTGTTACAATATTATTAACGATATTCCCTATACTGTATATTATATCCCTATACCTTATTTACTCTATCAATTGTTACTCTTTTATATTACTTATTTTAATTTTTTTAGAGAGAGAGAGAAAGCGCACGTGAGCTAGGGAAAGGGGCAGGAGAGAGAGTGAAGCTTAAGCAGACTCCATGCTCGGCGCAGACCCTGAACGCAGGGCTCGATCCCATGACCCTGGGATCATGACCTGAGCCGAAATCAAGAGTCAGATGCTCAACTGACTGAGCCACCCTGGCATCCAAATAGTAACCCTTACTTAAAAAAAAATTTGAGGGGGGGGGGGACGCCTGGGTGGCTCAGTCAGTTAAGCATCTGATTCTTGATCTCAGATCAGGTCTTGATCTCAGGGTTGTGACTTCAAGCCTCACATTTGGGCTCCATGCTGGATGTGAAGCCTACTTAAAATAATAACAAAAAATTAAAAAATAAAAAAACTGGGGGGGGGGGCACGTGGGTGGCTCAGTTGGTGGGGTATCTACTCTTGATCTTGGCTCAGGTCAAGATCTCACAGTTCATGGGATCAAGCCCCACATCGGGCTCTACACTGACAGTGCAGAGCCTGCTTATGATTCTCTCTCTCTCCATCTCTCTCTTTGCCCCTCTCCTGCTTGCATGCTCTCTCTCTCTCTCCATCTCTCTCTTTGCCCCTCTCCTGCTTGCATGCTCTCTCTCTCTCTCAAAATAAATAAACATTTTTTAAAAATTAAAACAAAATTTTGTGAGAATGCTTAAGATCTACTCTCTTAGCAAACTGCAATCATACAGTACAGTATTATCAACTATAGTTACCATGCTACACAGTGGAATGTCTGTACCCTTTTACCAACTTTCCCCATTTCCTATACTTCCCAATTCCCGGTGACCACCATTCTACTCGGTTTCTACGTGTTCAACTTTTTTTTTTAAGAAATACATTTTTTTTTTAAGTAATCTTTATCCTGAAGGTTGGGCTCAGATGCACAACCCTGAGATCAAGAGTCACATGCTCTACAGACTGAGTCAGCCAGGAGCCCCTGTGTTCAACTTTTTGATTTTAGATTCCACGCATAAGTGACACCATGTAGTATCAGTTTTGCTTTTAAGCCTTTGAACTGCCTAGATGATGCCCACCCAGCTTACCCAGGATCGTCACTTAAAGTCAAATGATTGTAGATGGTAACCACACCTACTAAGCCTCTTCACAGCAACACCTAGACTGCTTTTGACTTAACACTCTACTACAGCCTAGCCAAACTGACACAAACTACCTGTTGCACCTGAGAAAACCTAGGAGGGCTGGGGTGGGGAATCAGGACAATGGCAGGGAATGAAGGAGTTTGCTGACCAAAGTCAGATAAAAAGATTACTGAGGAATGCTGGGAACTTAGCTAATAGCTATTAGAGGTCACAGTGGGGTTGACAGAGTATTGCACAGGGACTTGGGAAACCTAAGTCCTACCTCCCCTCGGCTACATGGCCTCAGTCAAATCTCTTAACCTCTCTGGGTTTCAATTACCCATTTGTAAAAGGAGCTTCTCTGGGTCACACGCTCTGTATGACCTATCCAGCTCACACATGCTAGAAATCTAACAATTTACTGTTACATGAAAATAACTGGCCTCACTGTGTGGTGGTTGAATGTTAAATAGGGATAACTGAGATATGTGTAGGAAGGAGGTCCCAGGCACATAGCCTGAGGTGGCCTGGAATGGGGGCACGTCTGAGGCCTTTCCAAGTAGGGTATACTCTGGAACATGCCTGGAATGAAGGGCCCAAAGGCCCACAAACTACAAAGAGAGCCCACAGCTCCTCTGATGGCAACTGGAGATGAAAGGCAATCTCTCAAAAAGAAGAGCCCACCCCCGGCTAGGGGCGCCTGGCTGGCTCTGTTGGTAGAGCACTGGATTCCTGAACTTGGGGTTGTAAATTTCAGCCCCATGTTAGGTATAAAGGTCAGGAAGAAGAAAAAAAAAAAGACCCTTCCCACCCTACCCTGACCCTCCCTACAGGAGGTCACCAAATTAACTGGGTGATATGACTGCTTCCTGGTTTGGACCATCATGGACCCCCCAGTGGCTGGTACTGAGTCCTCAAGTTCCCACTGCAGAGTGGAGCAATGAAAGAGCCATTTTAAGGAAACGCAGGGCCAGGCCTCTTGAGCAGTCCCAAGAATAGAGAAGCCCCAATATGCACAAGCTGATGCAGTCACCCAGGAGACAGCTAAGGTCAAATCCCTAAACAATCACCACCCACAAAACAACCCAACTATCCAAGAAAGAGAAGACTCCCCTTGGACTACAGTTCGTGGGTTTCAAGAAAGTTTTGAGCCCAATAAATTCAAGTCCAGCCAATGACACGATGTGATCCTTGGCGCTGTCACGTGTAACGTGATGGGGAAGGAGAGCAAATATAGATCAATTACTAACACAGCACATATGAGAGAACGTTTAAGGATCACTTCTGGTAGGAAGTCTATATTAGCAGTCATACATGTTTTGGGGTGTGGTTATTTCAAGCAAAATAGTACAGAGAGACGAAAAACGGAAGAAGGACTTACATTTATTTTGCATCCATTGTGACTTCAGGCACTCTGCAAAAAGTACTTCATTTATTTATGACAACAATCCTATCGGAAGGTAGTAAGCATGGTCTCATTTTTCAGATGAAGTCACCAAGACAGAAATCAGTTACGTCTGTAGGTGGCTTAAGAGTTACAACAGCAGATGTCCAAGGCCTGTTGTGTCTCCTCCCCCTCCAGCCTTAACCCCCTGCTTATTCCCCAGTAGGTGATAACCAAGCAAACCCAAACAAAAGCATGTTTGGTTTTTTCTCTGCTTCGGTTTGCCATTAAAGGAAACTCACCCAGAAACCCTCCAAATCTTGGTGGAGCAAATGAAAGTGAGATTTCTTGGAGTCAGTACAAAGTAGAGCTCTGGAAAATTACATGGCTTCATTCAGTCATATTACAAATATTCATTAGGTGCCTATGTGTCAAGCACTCTGCTAAATGCTGTTACTTGTCCAAAGTCACGAACATAACATAGAGCAGAGTTAGGATCGAACCCAGGTCTTTCTGACATTGAAATGTGGGCATTTTCCACATGTCTGATTTTCAAACGTCTTAGAAACAAAGTCTTGGACAAGATTTTCCAGTCTGAAGATCCTACAGTTAGAAAACCACTCCATGATGGGGCGTCTGGGTGGTTCAGTTGGTTGAGCTTCCGACTTCGGCTCAGGTCATGATCTCACGGATCGTGAGTTCAGGACCCGAGTTGGGCTCTGCGCTGACAGCTCAGAGCCTGGAGCCTGCTTCAGATTCTGTTTCTCCCTCTCTCTCTGCTCCTACCCATCTTGTGCTCTGTCTCTGTCTCTGTCTCTCTCAAAAATAAATTAACATAGGGGCGCCTGGGTGGCTCAGTCAGTTAAGCGGCTGACTTCGGCTCAGGTCATGATCTCGCGGTCTGTGGGTTCGAGCCCCGCGTCAGGCTCTGTGCTGACAGCTCAGAGCCTGGAGCCTGTTTCGGATTCTGTGTCTCCCTCTCTCTGACCCTCCCCCATTCATGCTCTGTCTCTCTCTGTCTCAAAAATAAACGTTAAAAAAAAAAATTAAAAAAATAAATAAATAAATAAATAATAAATTAACATAAAAAAAAGAAAGAAAACCATGCCATGCTTCTGCACATGAGTTCTGACAAATATATATGCCTGTGGAACCCAAACTACTCCATCAAGATACCATCATCAAGATGTCACCATCACCGCCCAAAATATTCCTTCTGGGCCTTTCCCAGTCACTTCTTGCCTTCAACTCCCAAAAGGCAACCACTCTTCTGACTTTTTCACCACAGCCTAGTTTAGCCTGTTCTGCATTCAAACTGTTGTTATATATTAGACAGCATGGAGCACTTGGAAAACCTCACTGTACGCCCCTGAGAGAATGAGTGAAAAGGCAAATAACATCTTTAGTATCATGAAAATTGCTTTAACTCTGTAGAGGCCAGGGGTCCCCAGACTACATTTTAAGAATCCTTGCTCTAGGGATTACAAGATCTTATTTATTTATTTATTTATTTATTTATTTATTTATTTATTTAGCATGCGTGTGCTCTAGGGAGAAGGGCAGAGGGACAGACAGAACCTTAAGCAGGCTCCATGCTCAGCGCCTAGCCTGAAGCAGGGCTCGCTCCCACGAACCTGGGATCATGAGCTGGGCTGAACTCGAGAGTCTGAGCAGCCAGGCGCCCCATGCTGTAAATGTGAATGTGCCACTCCGTTTTGTCTTCTCGAGGCGTCCTCTGCAGTGAGCAGGTCACGCTTGCCCATGCACAGCAGCCCTTCAGAGCCCACCTCCGTGCCTTCAGTAAAGGACCTGCGGTTCCTTTTAGGAACCTCCCCCCACCCCACCCCCCACCCCCATAGCTCTTATACAGAGTCTATGACGTGAAGGAAAAGGATGTCCACCTGGCAGACTGGCAAGGCTTCCTGGCCACCCGTGTGCTCTGTTATCTCTCCCAGGAGTCCTTCCCCACCTGGCCCCCCAGATCTGGTCTTTTCCAGCGCCAATTCCCTTCTTGATCACTGCTGCTGTGTCTCTCACCCCAGATGATCCTCATTTACATCTTCCCAGGCTTAAAGGACAGAACCGTCTTCCTCGCTAACTAGTCACCTTCCTGTTGTTATGGCGTAAACTCATGACTTTCTTCTGTTCTGCTTTGCTTCCCAAGGGTCTCATCTGGAAATTAAAAAAAAAAAAAAAAAATCCACCGCTTCTTTCTCTTCACCTGTCAGGTATTTCAGAACCTAATTTCCACCAGGCAAATGCACATCCTTAAAACCCTAGGAGGCAGATTCAACCATTAATCCCTTTTACCACCTCAGGAAATGGAGGCACAGAAAGGCTAAACCCCTACCCTGGGTGGTCTGATACAAAGCCCTGTCCCTAAGCTATTTATTCAACCTAGGAAGTCCTGACTCCCTGACCTATGCTCTTTCCACTACTTCCGGCAGGTATCTTACCAAATTTTTGGGGACTGGCAACAAATGTGAAAACCTGAAGAGCCTTTTCTGAAGTGTGGGGGGAGACCAAACTGTCAATGGTGTAAGTCCATAGTTTCCCAAGGGTAGTCTAGGAGATTCTGAAAGTGTCTCGGCTGAGGTGGGGGGGGGGGGGGGGAGGGGGAGGGAGTGTCCACAAGGCCAAAACCATTTTCATAATAAAACTAAGATGCCATTTGACTTTTCTCCTTGCATCCTTACAGTTCTCAAGAAGCTATATGATGTACTGATATCACAACATACGGAATGCAGAAGCAGGTATGAGAATACAGCTATTTTCTCTTAAGCCAGACATATTTGTAAACAACAACAACAACAACAAAAACAAAAACGTAAAACAATGCCACTCTTCTCACTATTGTTTTGCTTTGGAAAAAATTTCCAAATTTATTTTTGGAGCGCACTTGGGTGGCTCAGTTGGTTAAGCATCCGACTCTCGGTTTCGGCTCAGGTCATGATCTCATAGTTCATGAGTTCAAGCCCTGTGAGCAGAGCCTGCTTAGGACTCTCTGCTCCTCCCCACTCACTCACTCTCAAAATAAATAAACTTTAAATGGTAAATCTTATGGACATTTAAAAACTATCTTTAAAAGTAAAATGTTATTTATATTCTGTGTAATAGGTTTGTTATTGTAATTTTAGGGGAAGATTTTTAAATGGAGGTACAATTCACTTATCATTTTTAAGTGTATACTTCAGTGGTTTTTAGTATATTCACCATGCTGTACAACTATCACACTAATTCTAGAACATTTCTATCACCCAGAAAGAAACTCTATACCTAACTAATAGCACTAATCCTAATTCACCAACACTTCACCAACTTCTGATCTACTCTGTCTCTATGGATTTGTTACTGCAATTTTTAAGTTCATTAATAAACATTTAAAATTTGTTTTCTTTTTTGTAAAGTTTATTTATTTTGAGAGAGAGAGCAAGAGGGGTAAGGGCAGAGAGAGAGAGAGAGAGAGAGAGAGGTGGGAGGGGAGTGAGAGAATCCCAAGCAGGCTCCACACTGTTAGCACCCATTCCGGGCTCAAACTCACTAACCCTGAGATCATGAGGTGAGCTGAAACCAAGAGTTGGGAGTTTAACCACCAGAGCGGAGCCACCCAGGCACCCGTTTTAATTTCTAATACAATAAGTATGAAGACACAACCCATATAAACAAAAGATCTCTTGGGCCTCAATTTTTTAAAACATTTTTAAATCATTTTAAAATTATTTTTACATTTATTCATGTTTGAAAGACAGAGAGAGACAGAGCACAAGCAGGGGTGGGGCGGAGAGAGAGGGGAACACAAAATCTGAAGCAGGCTCCAGGCTCTGAGCTGTCACTACAGAGCCCGATGTGGGGCTGGAATTCAGGAACCGTGAGATCCTGACCTGAGCGGAAGTCAGACGCTCAACCGACTGAGCCACCCAGGCGTCCCTTAAATTAACTTTTAAGTAATCGCTACACCCACCCTGGGGCTGTTATTTACAACTCCAAGATCAAGAGTCGCAGGCTCTACCTACCTACAGAGCCAGCCAGGTGTCCCTGAGGCCTCATTTTTTTTTTTAACAATGTAAAGGATTCCAATGCCAAAAAATTTGAGAACCGCTGGTCTAACACTTGTTTTGTTTAATAGTCTAGACATGTCTAACCCAGGGCTCTATCGGGAGCTCAAAGATGGGACATTCATCCCTGGTTAAGCTTCCATTCATTCCTGGTTAAGGACTTCACAGATGGCTGAACGCCTAGGACACTGGGACCGTGGATGAAGCTGACTAAGTAACAGACTGAACATGCCTTTAAGGCTCACTCCGATATATTGAGTTACAAAGCAAGGAACATCCGAGACCAGCCCACCTCCGCTCAGATTTGACATAAAGAGGAGACATGTCACCTAATATCTGCATGGTGATGTGGGCTTAGCAAGAGGGGGAGTGTAACGCGACTGTCTACAAACCAGACAGCGCAGGCCAGACCTACAGAAGTGACCAGACGGTAAAGTACCGTGGACTGGCACTGAGTTCCAGTCCGAGAACCCACAAACCCACGAACCCACGGAACGCGAAACAAGCTGAAGCAAGAAACTGCTGAAAGTGAAACTCGCTTTGAATAACCCGTTTCCACGCACGTCTCCCTTTTTCATATAATCACCTCTTCTGCCACTAAAACAGCTAAAATTGTATTCAATTCAGGGAAATCTGGGAGTAAATCGATTAAGTGCCTTCGATCACTGCTTGATTAGTACCAAAATTCGTGGCTGAGGGGGAAACACGAGGTGAAAAGTCTGGACTTACGCAAATCTACGACTCGAAATCCGAAAGCCAGAAGGTACAGAGAGTCCAGGGCCCAGCGGCGCTCAGCAGCTCCTCCGACCGCCACCGCCGTCCAAGCCTCGGGCGCCAGAATTCAAGCCACGACGCGCGCCGGGGCGTCCACGGCTGGGTGGCCATCCTGCGCGCATGCGTCCTTCGCCAGGGGAAACTTTTTCTTGCAGGACCCTGAGGCGAGCCCTAGAGGGCGGGATGGTTGCGAACCGCCGGCAGGGGCTTCCGGTAGCGAGTAGCCGTGATTGGTGGAGGCCAGGACGGGGGGCGGGGCACCGGGAAATTCGAATGGGAGAGGCGGGCCAACGGAGGGAGCGGAATGGACGCGGGGGGTACCGCGCAGCTGAGGCGACGCGAGATGGCGGCGGCGATCTCAGGTACGCGAGCCCGGCCTGGGCAGGACGCCGAAGTCTGGAACCTGGTGGAGTAATGTGCCGGAGCCTGGTCCGGGTTCTGCGGGTTGTCGGGGAGAGGCCGAAATGGCGCGGGGGCGGGGAGGGGAGGGGAAGGTGGGAGTCTCGAGCTGGTCAGCGCACCTCGCTCTTCCCTTCTCACTTGTTTCCAGCCCTCCGTGCGGGTCAATTGACCGTGTTAAAACACCCAGTTCCGATATAGAGCTTTGTTTGAGCCTAGCGCACTTTTCCTCTGTGAGCTTCCAGTTTCTTTGTAGAATGGGGACAGTTACCCCTGTCGGGAGATTATGTGAGTAAGCGAGCGAAGAGTGGCTGACACTGACCGTAGGGACCAGACGAAAGGAGCTGGATGCGCATTTTGCGAGGGGAGGGTTCTGTGTATGACGTGCTGTTTGGGTGAGCGGAGATCCCTGGGAGACGCTGGAGGGCAGGCCGAGGCACAGCAGCTGGGTGTGAGTTGACAGTATAAGATGTGCCCAGATCACAAATAGGGGTAATAAGGGACTGTTTCCTTTCGCTCTAGCCGTGGAAGTCAGTGCTATTTTAGGGTTGGAAAGGCTGTTGGGACATTGCGAATCTTGTATGTTGTGAGTGTTTGTTTACAGATGTCTCTGCTCTCTTCCGGTCCACTGAATTCTGGTCATTGATTATGATAGATGCCATAGTAATTGATTTGAGTCCCCTGCTGTTGGTCAGGCCCCATGGAGAAACAAAGCTGTCTAGCAGAATGTCAAACACATGTTGAGCCCTTGCTAGGTGCCAGGCACAGTTGTAAGCACATTGCGGTGATGAATCGTTTAATTGCTACACAATGCGATAAGGTGGTTGGTTGTTATTGTCCCTGTTTTACAGATGAGGAAACTGAGGCATAGATGGGTTAAATAGCTTGCTCAAAGTTAACACAACTAGTGAATATTGGGGTCTGAATTCTCAGGCAGTCCTACTCTAGGGCCTCTGCTCTTAACCATTATGCCCAAGCACATGATACTCCTGCTTTTGGAGCACGGCCTCCCTCCCCTCACTTTTCCGACACCCACTGTGCCTGGTACATAGTAGATATGGTTAAAATGCTTGAATGAATATTGACCCTTCTCCCAGACAAGTTTATAATCTGTTTCAGTGGATAATCGTATAAATATATGCTATCATGAAAAGCAATGAGAGATATGTATAAACTGCGATAGAGAGTGTAAAATCTGAAGTAAGTAAACCCTTGGATATTCTGGGAGGACCTAATTAACAGAAGTGATATTTGAAGTGGGTTTCAAGGGTCGGATAGGAGTTTATCAGGCCTCAGCTGGATGAAAAGACCACCGAGTGATTTATTTATGATGTATAAAGAGGCCAATGATGCTGTCTTTGGCTCAATTTCCTCATCAATAAAAGAGGAGTTAAACCAAATGAAGTTGGGGAATTGTGAGAGGGAGGAAATTAGAAGAAGTAAGTGCTAGCCTTGCCCAACCCTTAAAGTTGCTTTTATGACGAAAGGGATAGACTCTTGTACTATAAGCACTTGTATACATGTGCCTCTCCTTTTCTTCTCCCTTGGGCTGTGAGCTTTGGGACAGGAATGGCAGGGAGCCATTTTTATGAAGAAAACAAGAAACAAGACAATGCTTTATGTTCATTCACCAAAACTTAATTTGTTCAGCAAATATTCCTTGAGAACTACTCTGTGCCAGGCACTGGGGATATAAAGGTGACCAGAGTAAGACTTGTTGTCACTGAGTTCACAGTCAGATGGAGCACAGAGACACATCTACAGTTACAGTGGGATGTCATGAGTGCTTGGATGGAGGAGCCAGAGAGCCATGGACACAACTTCATGGGAGAGTAATTTTACAAAAGAGGGTTTTTTAGAGGAAGTAAGGTGTATTTACCTCAGTCACATGGCGAGTGGTGATGAGAAGGAAGATACTTCGGGGAGAGAGGATAGCATGTGCAAGGGTGCAGAGGTGTGAGAGAACTGGGCATGTTGTAGGAACTGTAGGAAGGTCATTGTGGCTGAGAGCTTATAGTGCAAGGGAGGAAGTGGGAAGAGAGCGATTGGAGGGGAGTGAAACTAGAGGAAGGGAGACCAATGTGGGAGACTGTTGAGATGATGGTTGCCTTTGCGAAGATTGTGCAGTGGGGTAGAGAGAAGTGGACTCCTCTAAAAAGGCAGAATTGACAGATACTGAATAACTGATGTAGAAGGTGAGAAAGAAGCTGGAGTTAAGGAAGACTCCCGTCTTTGGGGTTGGTTCCGTTCATTTACACTAGAGAGCATAGGAGGAGGACCAGGTGGCAAGAGAGCTGGGGAAGGGTTCAGTTTGGGATAGGTGGGGTTTGAAGTACCTTACGACTTCAAGAGGAGGTGTAAGAGGAGGTGGGGGGGGGTGCAGAATGTTACTGGCATGTGTGTTTAGCATAGATGTGCTAAACACCCTGTAGTGCACAGGACAGCCTCACTACAAAGAATTATGTAGCCCAAAATATTAGGGCCAAAGTTGAGTGACCTCAGGCTAGAGAAAGGATAGAAGGAGCCTGGAAAAATATTTAAGATTGGCAGAAACTTAGAAGGAGTAAGCAGAGAGCTGTTCACCTTGGCCCTCTGGCGTGGAAACTAGGGGAAAGTGTATTTTTCAAAGGAAGGCAGATCGAGGGTGTCCAATCTTACTGGGAAGTCAAATAGGTTGGGGACCAGGCATGTCCACTGGATTTAGCATTAGGGAAGTTATTAGTGACCCTGCTGAATGGTGAGGGCTGAAGTGAATTGCTACGTGGAGGAGTGGGTAACAAGAGTAAATAAGTAAAAGAGTGTAATAATAACAATAACTAATATTTACTGAGCCCCTGATGCCACCCACTGTGCCAAACATTGTATGTACATTCTTTTTTTGACTTCTCACAATCTTATGATACTGTTATTTTATAAGGAGAAACAGGCTTGCAACAGTGAAGAAGGCTTCCCAAGCTCACACAGCTACTGGGTGGGTGGAACTTGTCTCTGACTCCCAGGCCCATGGGGATACAAAGATGAGCTGAGAAGGTCTGGGGACTCATACAATGAACTTCAGAGTTAGACCTTCATTTGAAGCTCTGTCACTAGGTAGCTGTTGACCACAGGCAAGTTAGCCAACCTCTCTATACTGAGGTTTCTACATTTGGAAAATGAAAGATGAATATAAAATAAAACACCAAGGCTTTTACCAATGTACCAAATGCCATTCTGAGCACTTTGACATGAATTACCTCATTTATTCCCTTAGCAACCCAGCGAGTACATATTTATTCCCATTTTACAATTGTGGAAACTGAGGCACAGGAATAGACCATTATGTACCCGTTTCCTTGTAAGTGGCAGAGCTGGGCTTTGAACCCAGGCCATCTTACCTTGAATAACGAACCTACTTATTGTGTGCTGGTTACTGTGTTGGTATTTTACATGTTACTTCTTTTAATTCTCATTAAGCCTCTCCGAGGCCCACCCCACCCCATTGTATAAACAAAGAAAACCAGAGCACCTGGATGTTAAGTCACTTGCCCAAGGTCACAAGCTAACAAGTGTTAGAGCTGGAATTGAAATTCAGCTCTGTCTGACCCAAGTACATCACCACAGACTTCCCCTTCCCCTTAAACTTCCTTAAATGTGTCTGTATCTGCCAACTTTCTCTGTTCTCCCCCAAACCCTGGGAAAGATAGGCAAGGAGAAGCCCCTGCACACATTTCTGACAAGTCAGTGAACCTCTCTGCACCTTAGTGTTCTCACCTGCATGGGTGCATCTGCAGGTTTCTCTTGTCACGGACTTTCAGGACTCCTGAGGATCGAGCGAAAACTAGATGCCCAAGTGCCTTGTAAACCATGGAATGAGAAGGGGTATTACCGGCTTCGTTTGTCAGATAACGGAGCAGAAGCCCAGGTTTTGTAGGCCATCCGCTTATGGGCATGCCTTATGTGTAAGATTCTCAGCCAGGGTAGTCTGCCCACCTTTTCATCTTGCTGTTCCTGTGTTGGTCACACATACCAGCCTCTTGCCTTCTCTGAGGCCTATGGCCCCGACAACCAGCTTTTACCACTAGAGAAAGGGAGAGAGTCAGAGATGCCAAGAACTTTCCCAATAGGCAATATGGCATCCTCACTGAAAGCAGATTTTTGGAGGCAAAGAGATCCAGGTTGGAATTCGGCTGTTAGCTGTGAGGTACTGTGTGGTATCCTCCACCATAAAATAGAGAAATACCCTCCTCATGAGATATTTTTTAGCTCATTCAGTCCTCATGAAAATAAGGAGGCTATTTGTTGTTGTTAAATTTTTATTTTTTTTAAGTAGTCTCTATACCCACTGTGGGGTGCGAACTCACCACCCCAGGATCAAGAGTCTCATGCTCTACTGACTGAGCTAGCCAGGCACCCCAAACAGGCTTTTTTTTTTTTTTTTTTTTTTTTTAAGTAAGCTTCCTGCCTAGTGCAAAGCCCAACATGGGGCTTGAGCTTATGACCCTAAGATCAGGGCCTGAGCTGAGATCAAGAGTCAGATGACAACGAGCCACCCAGGCGCCCCCCTCAAAACAGGCTTTTTTAAAAAAGTTTTATCTTGTGTTTTCTGATAAAAATATTTATAATCTCTCTTTTTTTTAATGACTTAAATTTAATTATTGGAAGCAAACTAAACAGAAAGCTTACAACAGAGGAGGATTGCATGTTAATGCCTTTTGCAGACTGAGCTGGGGCAGAAAGGGACTGGGCTGCCTTTCAACCTCATCCCTTCCAAACAAAGGTGTCCATCCACAGTGTTACTTATTTTTTTAATGCAAACATTAGAGCATCACAGAACTGGGTAACAAAAGAAACCCACATAAGCTCCATCAAGAGAAAACCATCAGTTTTGTGTATGTAACACACATGTACAGGTAAGTGTGTGTTGTAAACCTCAGGTGAGAAATAGAAGCACAGAAGAGTCAGGCAGTTCATTGACTGGTTTTGGGAGGGGCAAATGTCAGCTCTTTTTATCCTTACGAGATGCTGGTCTACAACACCTTGGCAATCCAAAGCATGTCCTACCAGCAGCATCCACACCATCTGGCAGTTTGTTACAAATGCAGAATCTCAGGCATCATTCCAGGGACGGAAGTGAAATCGGCATTTTAACAAGAGCTTCCAGGTTACTTGTGTAAACACGGCAATCTACTCCCCACTGGACTTATTTGTGGAGCAAGGAAAGAACTGGGCCAAGTTGGGGACACCCACAGTACAGCCAGGGTGGAAAGAGCTTCCCCGAAATGAGCTGTGGCCCCTGGCCCTCCCATGGTGTCCCCACGACCTTAGCCTCCAGTCCATCTTCCCTGCCCCTCTGTCAAGGTTATGTGGGTCTCTAGTCTACTTAAGATGCTGGGGTTTTGTTTTGTTTTCAGGCTGTGCTTACTCTTTCGAGGAGCAAAAAGACAAAATGTAGGCTATGAAACAAGGTGCGACAGCCACAAGGCCCCAGGTGTAAAATACCGACGTGCTCAGAAGAGCTGCTGCACCTCCATAAGCCTCTTTGTTGGTAAAATGGCACTAAGAGGGGACACCACGGGACACCGTGAAGATTAAAGTGTACCTGACATGTAGCCAGTGCTTACTGTTAATGTTTGCTAAGTACATGATATGGTTTGCAACCCCTGACCTGTATGTAGGTAATCTCTGTCCTCCAACCCCCACCGTACTCCTCCTGAGACCATGTATCTGATTCATCTTTGTCTTCCATCCTGCCCTTCTCTGCTCATCCTCACTAACAGAACACAGAGTCCCGCCTCACCAGTTCTCCAGGGGGCCATGCTTTCACACCATCATGCTTTTGCATATGCCATTCCTCCTGCCTGGAATGCTGGGCAAGCTGCTATTCATCCGTCAGAGCTCAGCTCTATCAAGTAGCTCTTCCTGTAAGACTCCTACCGTTACCTCTCTGCAAAGCCGGCTCCTGCAACTTCTGTGCTACCACCGTATTTCATGCCTAAAAACCTCCCTTCTCTCCTCTAGGAGCTGGTCGCTGTCGGCTAAGCAAGGTGGGGGCTGGCCGGCGCCCACCTCCAGCTCGGGTAAGGGTGGCCGTGAGGCTGCGACCATTTGTGGATGGGACAGCTGCAGCAGGTGAGCCCCCTTGTGTGCGGGGCCTGGACAGCTGTTCACTAGAGATTGCCAACTGGAGGAACCACCAGGAGACTCTCAAATACCAGTAAGGTTCAGGCCACTCTTCCCTCCTGTCCCTCTCCTCTCTCCTAGCTCACGTTATCACTTGCCCAGACAGTTTCTCAGACGTGCCTTTTTAGAATCTCCACTTTTCATAGCACAACTTTGTTCCCCACACCTTCGTTTGGGCTTTCAGAAATGTTCATAGGTGCCCACTTGTGACCAGTGTTCTGTAGGATACTTGGGGAAAGACTGGCAGCTGAACCAGATTTATATTACTATTCAGTCTCATGGGGGAAATAGGCACAAAGTGGGGAAGGAGTAGCAAGGGTGACCAGGGGAGCCCCAGCTAGGATCAGGGAGGTGTGGGAAGGGTGGGAGGAACATAGACCAGCCAGCCAGCCAGCCAGCCCAGGCTGCAGCTGGGTGTGACAGAAGCCATCCGGATTTGGGGACAGAACTTACAAGGGCAGCTACCTTAAAACCCCACTGGAGGTGGAAAGTTGAGACTTTTCGGCCTGTCGTTCTAGGCTAGGGGGTGGCAAACTACGGCCTGCAGGTCAAATCTGACCAGGAGTCTTTTTTTTGTAATAAAAGCTTTATTGGAACAGAACCACACGTGTTCATTTGCATACGGTCCACGGCTGCTTTCTGACTATAATGACAGAGTTGAATAGCTGCAAAAGGAATCCTGTGGCTCACCAAGCCTAAAATATTTATTAGCCGGCTCTTTACAGAAAAAGTTTGACAACCTCATTCTAGGCCCTTGGTAGTTGGACTTGTTTCTTACCAGCCTCATTCCCCCCAACACAGGCTACACTCCACTTAAAATACTAATCTCTGCTGTGGCCTCAGCCACGGCTTCTCTACCGGAGTATAGAGAGTAGACTGCAGGTGAGTGGAGTCTCTCCTAGTCAGAAGCAGCATCCTCTGCGCCATCGTGGTGTACCAATACTGCTTCCTGTATACACTGTGTTGGGGGAAAGATCAGGAAGCCCTGCTCTCGCACACCATGCCTTCTCTGTGCTATTTTTTTTTTAAGTTTTGTTAATGTTTATTTATTTTGACAGAGAAAACGCGAGCGGGGAAGGGGGCAGAGAGAGGAGAGAGAATCCCAAGCAGGCTCCCTCGCTGTCTGTGAGATCTCACGAACAGTGAAGATCATGACCTAAACCAAAATCAAGAGTTGGACACTTGACTGACTGAGCCACCCAGGCACCCCTGTGTGCTCTTTTTGATACGTGGAATATCTTTCTCCTCTCTGTCTCTGGCAAAATCCTCTTTGCTCAAGCAGACTCACTTATTCTTTCTAGTGTGTCCTCCTCTTCGTTTCCTGAATCCCAACAAAGGATGGGTATCTTTCTATCCCACCAGACTACAGAACTCCCAAGATCAGGGCATCAGATTCATCTCTTTATTTCTAACACCAGTACAGAGACAGGAACAGGACAGGTGTTCAGTGGGTGCTTTCTAAGGTCTTTATGCAAGAAAAGGGATAGAGACTCTTTTAAATCCGTGGCTAGTATTACCCTGTAAGTCTGGGTGAGAATGGAACCCTCCACTAATTCCCTCCATTTTTCCTGTCTGCAGGTTTGATGCCTTCTATGGAGAAAGGAGCTCTCAGCAGGACGTCTATGCGGGATCAGTGCAGCCCATCCTGAGGCACTTGCTGGAAGGGCAGAATGCCAGTGTGCTTGCCTATGGGCCCACAGGGGCAGGTGAGGGAGCCAGATAGGGAATAGCCATGGGTCAGAAAGGGCTTCAGAGTGGGGAGGAAGATCTCACAGCGATCTCCACTCTTTCCCCAGGGAAGACGCACACAATGCTGGGCAGCCCAGAGCAACCTGGAGTGATTCCCCGGGCTCTCATGGACCTCCTACAGCTCACAAGGGAGGAGGGCGGCGAGGGCCGGCCATGGGCTCTCTCTGTCACTATGTCCTACTTAGAGATCTACCAGGAAAAGGTGAGCACCCCCCCACCCCGGCCCCCACTCTGGTTGGGGAGGGAAGAGACAAAAGTCAGAATAAGATCCAGTTCTTAAGCATGAAGCTCTGCTCTAGCAAGGAGGCAAGACCCGGAAAAACAGGTTGAGGTAGCAGATGGTACAACTCTGACAGCCCAGCAGAGAAAAGGAGACTGGTGCCCAGGAAGTAAGTGGCCTGTGTCTGCAGAACCCGCCCTACCTCTCACTGCTCCGATAGGTATTAGACCTCTTGGACCCTGCATCAGGAGACCTGGTGATCCGAGAAGATTGTCGAGGAAACATCCTGATTCCGGGCCTCACACAGAAGCCCATCACTAGCTTCGCTGATTTTGAGCGGCACTTCCTGCCAGCCAGTAGAAACCGGACTGTAGGAGCCACCCGGCTCAACCAGCGCTCCTCCCGCAGTCATGCTGTGCTCCTGGTTAAGGTGAGGCCCGCCGACAGGGTGAGGACCCGGGAAGCCCCTAGAACCTGAACTAAGTTGGGGGTCCTTGCTCTTAACTCCAGGTGGATCAGCGGGAACGTCTGGCCCCATTCCGCCAGCGGGAGGGTAAACTCTACCTGATTGACTTGGCTGGTTCAGAGGACAACCGGCGTACGGGTAACAAGGGTCTGCGGTTGAAGGAAAGTGGAGCTATCAACTCGTCCCTGTTTGTACTGGGCAAGGTGGTGGATGCGCTGAACCAGGGCCTCCCTCGCGTGCCTTACCGGGACAGCAAGCTCACTCGCCTGTTGCAGGTCAGGCCACCCACCTCAGGGGAAAAGGGGCTGGAGAAGGAGGTTCTTAGGTGTGCTGGGAGGGTGGGGAACAGCAGTCAAGAAATGAAAACGTTGGGGGATGCCTGGGTGGCTCAGTTGGTTGAGCCTCCAGCTCTTGATCTCACAGTTCCTGGGATCGAGCCCTGCTGACAACAGCAGAACCTGCTTGGGATTCTCTCTCTCCCTCTCTCTCTGCCCCTGCCCTGCTTGCACTCTCTCTCTCTCTAAACAAACATTAAAAAAAACAAAAAAACGGAAATGTGGGGTTTCTGATCTGCCTATCCTGCCCATCCCCATCCCTCAGGATTCTCTGGGTGGCTCA
Organism: Lynx canadensis; assembly: GCF_007474595.2. Classification (NCBI taxonomy): domain Eukaryota; kingdom Metazoa; phylum Chordata; class Mammalia; order Carnivora; family Felidae; genus Lynx; species Lynx canadensis. Next base: position 23,314,591 of record NC_044318.1, on the reverse strand, counting down.
GCCCACAGCATCCTCATTGCCAACATTGCCCCCGAGAGACGTTTCTACCTAGATACAGTCTCTGCGCTGAACTTTGCTGCCAGGTCCAAGGAGGTGATCAATCGTCCTTTTACCAACGAGAGTCTGCAGCTTCGTGGTGAGGACTGGGGTTGGCAAGAGTGGAAAAGCCAGATCTGGACAGCTGGGGAGTTTGCTAACTCTGCCAAGCATCAGCATAGAGGCTGACCGCCCCCCCCCCCCCCCGCCCCACATCTTTCCTAGTCTTGGCACCCATTAAACTGTCTCAGAAAGAACTGGTAGGCCCATCAGAGGCAAAGAGAGCCCGAGGCCCTGAGGAAGAGGAGATTGGGAGTCCTGAGCCCACAGCAGCTCCAGCCTCTGCCTCTCAGAAACTCAGGTGAGCAGAGTGGGAGGGGCCTTGGGTATATTCCCTGTTCTGTTGTGTCTGGGTTGGGTGCAGGGCAGTAGTGGGTTTAGTCTGTGAACTTGTTCCTCATTGAATTCACCCCAAATCCTACTCTACCGAATTCACTGAAGTGCTAAGGTCAATCTCTGTCCTTGGTGCTGCTGCCCGGGGCCTGAAGGAAGCCTCCTCCTTGAGTTCCTAGCCCCTCCCTTTCCATTTTCCAATCCCTTTAGGCAGTCAGCAAAACCTCCCATTTGGGGGCAGCTCTTTCTGATTCAAGAAGTAATCTAGATCAGGTCTTTCAGGTCTAGAGGATAAGTGCAAAGCAAAGAGACAAGGAGGAGATGAAGAGCCATGTGTCCCTGAGACCTCTCAGTCTGTGCGTTAGAGTCCAGCATCTCCAGGACCCTACAAGGAGCCCGTTGCTATCTAACTTTGCTTCTAACCTCAGTCCAGAGTCACTGAGTCCCTCCCTTCTGTGTGTATGGCGAGTCTCCCTAGTTCTGATGGCCCCAGCTCATGGCCCAGTATGCTTGAATCCTTAGGTCACTGCTGTTTAGTGGTCTTGCCTAGCTTTCTGTGTCTGGCCACCTGGCCCCCCCTAATAATTCTAGGGAGCCAGCCGCAGTTTTTACTTTGCCCAGTTTCTACCCAAGCCCAAGTACAGTCTCTCTAAACTGTAAGTCTAAAGACTAGTGAATAGGGGTGACCAGAGGAGGTCAAGGATTAGTACATCCTCTGCCCTGGGGAGGCTGCTGTAGTTGAGGATGGATGGCATATAGCAACAGGTGCTTGCTTGCTTGCTTAGAACTCCATGTCAGTTTTGTCTCTCCCAAGCTATTTGTCAGCAGAAATGTACACCCCTGCACATGTGAATGGGCAAAGCTCAGAGATGGGGCACATCAGACCTAGTCAGACCTTGACCTCGGGCTCTAAAGGAAAGAAGACTAGAACATCAGTATATGATGGAGGGTAGGTAGTACAGGATGCAGTAAGGAAAGAGGAGCTGCTTCTGTGAGAGCCAGGAAGGAAGAAATGACTTCTGGTATTCACCCATATTTTCTGATCCTGCTCTTCCTAGGCACTTGCACACAAAGAACAGGGCAGTCCCTGTCCTTGAGCTAGTTCACAGTATAGGAAAGAAGATATACAATCAAGCTGGGTTTTACGGGAAAGGTGGTATCAGATTGACTTTTGAATGATAATTGTGAGGGGAAAACTTCCAGGCAGAAGGAACAAATGTTAGGCATTATGCTCAGATTAAGTCAGGACTCAGCTCGAATATGCCTTTCCTACTGCCCATGGGAAGAAGGCTTGGCATTTGAGGTCTGCAGCGGCTTTCAAAGCCCTGCTGAGGATGACTTCCTTTGTGAATCTTTCCCCACATGCTCCTCCAATAAAAGCACACAGCCCTTGCTGTCACCTTATCACAGTCTCTTCTTCCCCATTAGACTGTGAGTGCCTATAGGGCAGGGAGTGTCTTAGAGCCTGAACACCTACAACTCAAGTGTTCATTAAATACTTGTTCTCGGGGCGCCTGGGTGGCGCAGTCGGTTAAGCGTCCGACTTCAGCCAGGTCACGATCTCGCCGTCCGTGAGTTCGAGCCCCGCGTTGGGCTCTGGGCTGATGGCTCAGAGCCTGGAGCCTGTTTCTGATTCTGTGTCTCCCTTTCTCTCTGCCCCTCCCCCGTTCATGCTCTGTCTCTCTCTGTCCCAAAAATAAATAAAATTTGAAAAAAAAAAAAAAAATTTAAAAAAAATAAATAAATAAAAAATAAATACTTGTTCTCATCGGATCTCCTAGCATCCCTGAGAGGTTACCTGGGCAAGTAGTGATTGATCCTCACTCACTTAATGAAGACACTGCACCCAGAGAGTCTGAATGACTTGCTCAGGGTTGCCCAGCAACTTAATAGCAGAATCTGGAATCACAGAATACACCAATTTAAGGCATAATGAAGGGAACCCTGCTGTAGAGAGGGCGATAAGAGGAGAGGTGGGTGTGGAGTAACCTTTGTCTGCTCAGCCCCCTACAGAAGCTGAGCAGCATGGACCCAGCTGTGCTGGAGCGCCTCCTCAGCTTGGACCGTCTCTTGGGCTCCCAGGGGAGCCAAGGAACCCATGGGCTGAACACCCCGAGGCGAGAGCGGATGGTGCTCATGAAGACCATGGAAGAGAAGGATTTGGAGATTGAGGTAAGTGTTGGGCAGGTGGGGCTGGGATTCCTATTGGCCTTGAGAAGCAATCTGAGGATCTTCAAATAGGGAAGGACACTGAAAGGCTGGACCAGCATCCGATTTCTACCTAACCGGGAATCCCTGTTCTTCAGCTTCTGCTTGAATGTCCTTAATGTGACTGGACTTTGAAAATAATTGATCAGCTGTGAGGAGGTGAGGGGGGTGGAAATCCAGGTAAAAGGAACAATAGAAGAGACTGTCATTTTGTAACACCAGCTCAAATTAAGTTAGGACTTTCGGTCTTTCCCTTCAGTGTTTCACAAAGGGGCCCATTCCACCTCTGAGCATCCCTGATCATTAGAAAGCCCTTAATTACAGTGGCTCCAGTTGTCTCCTGGTAGCTTCTCTCCTTGGTCCTTGCCCTGCCTGCTAGGGCGTCAGAGCCCTGTACTCACTTTCCTAATCCACTGCCATCCAAGCTGCCTGAAAGTCGTTGGTTCTAGGTGACATGTCTCCTTGATCCTTTCCAATAGAGGCTGAAGATGAAGCAAAAAGAACTGGAAGCCAAGGTTTTGGCCCAGGAGGCTGCAGACCCAAAGGATAAAGAAAACTCCTCTCCTGCAGTGCTCCGACCGCTTGCACGCCGCACAGTCACAGTAGCTAAGCCCCTCAAAAAGGCTGTGGTGATGCCCCTGCAACTGAGTAAGTGTGGCGGTGGGGACCAGGAGGGCCAGATAACACATCTTGGAAAGGGAAGAGGTGTTTGGAGCAGCTTTCATCATGTCATTTGTGTGCTCCCACTATGTTGCAACCCCAGGGAGGGGTGAGGACTGTCTGAAACAGAGCTTGAGTGTTCTGTTCTCAGGCATTTAGTATGTTAACTAACATACAGACTAACAACAGACTACTTTCCAATACAAGAAAGGTCACATGGAAACAACAAAAGAAGAGGTTGATTTGGGATGGAGGGGACCGACCCAAGGAATCAGAAATGGGAGAACCAAGTGGCCACCAGGGAGGGTGAGAAGAAGTAGCCTCTGCCATGATTCTGGTTCACAATTCTTGCCTTCAGTTCAGGAGCAGGCGGCATCCCCAAATGCTGAGATCCATATCCTGAAGAAGAAAGGCCGGAAGAGAAAGGTGAGAGCAGCTGGAGGCTTCGGCTACACTTAGAGCGGAAAAGCGTGGGTAGTAAGCTCTAGTGAGAAGAGCACTGGCCATGGAGTCAAAACACGTACCAGCAATTTACAAGTTATTTATCCTCTGAATATGGAGACACCTCATAGGGCATTTAGGACGACATACAGTATGTACCTAGCGGAGAGGGTGTCCAACACCTGTTACTTCCCTTTCTTCTTGATGGCTCTCACTCTCAGTCAGTAGCTACTTGCTAGGTACACTGTGTAGCCTGAGTCCCACTCTCTACCAACTTAAGAGCCCACTTAGGGAAACATGACCTAAGCATTCAAGAAATGAAACAACACCGAAAAAATTACCTAAAAACTCAGATGATATGTTGGGGGCATGGGTATCATTTATCGCGTGCCTTCTGTGTTCCTCCCTAGGAGTGAAAGATGATTTTTGGAGATGAGGCAGATTTAAGAGCTTACTATGTGCTTTGTCCTCAGCAACAGTCCCCACTCTTTCACAAGTCAGATAAAATGAGAATCAGCCCAGAGAGTGACCGGGGAGGAGGGTTTTTGGACAAACACTTGAAGGAAAGAGAGGCTAGGAAGGGCGGGGAGGTAGCTGCTGTTAGGTTCCTATCCTTGGCAGAGGAGTCTAAAGCAGTTTGCTGCCACAGGCTGAATAGCAAACTCTGTTTCTGTCACTCACCTCCCCCTGCCTCATAGCTGGAGTCCCTGGATGCCTCAGAGCCAGAGGAGAAGGCTGAGGACTGCTGGGAGCTACAGATCAGCCCAGAGCTACTGGCCCATGGGCGCCAAAAAATACTAGATTTGCTGAACGAAGGCTCAGCCCGGGATCTGCGCAGCCTGCAACGCATTGGCCAGAAGAAGGCCCAGCTCATCGTGGGCTGGAGGGAGCTCCACGGCCCCTTCAGCCAGGTAACGGCCCCGCGAGGGTGGCCTGGAATGGGGGGCGGCAGAGGAGAAGCGCGGCAACCCCCCCCCCCCCCCCCCCCTGCCCCTTCCTATCGCTGCTGTCCTGCCAGGTGGAGGACCTGGAACGCGTGGAGGGCATATCCGGGAAACAGATGGAGTCGTTCCTGAAGGTGAGCCCACGGCCTGGCCCCCTCCTCTCCCTGGCCCGTGCCCCGCCCCCAGCTCTAACGCTGCTCTCCCCTCCTGTGTTGCAGGCGAACATCTTGGGTCTCGCCGCGTGTCATCGCTGCGACACCTCCTGACTGCAGGCTCCTTTCCTCACTTGGCCATTTTTTTTTAAATTCTCGTATAACCGCGTGTCGTGTAAATACAGTTTTTACTCTGGTGCTTCAGCCTGATTCTTGGGACTACGGGGGTGGGGCCAAGGGTATAATTGCCCTTGGGATGGGCCACAAGCTCCGCCGCGTAACCTCTTTCGGCGCCATCTTTGGGAAGAGCAAGCAGGAAAGAAGCGGGGCAGGATTGTAAATAAACCGCTGGAGTGGGGGAGAGGGGAAGGACGGTGGCCGAAAGGAATCAAAACACTAACGCAAAAGCCCCAGAACGACGACCGTTAGGCGGGCGCGCGCTTCGTGTTTAGCCCCGCCCCATCCGTACCCCCGGCGCGCGCTCCCCTGTTCTCCCGCTCAGCAACGACAGCGGTTTTATGCGCGTGCGCGCGAAATAACGGCCGCTGGCGGAGGGAGGAGGGGGGTGGAATCTTTGAAGGGGGGGGGAAGAGAGAAGCCGCCCTGTCTCCCGCGCGCCCACCACCTGCGCCATCGTCAGCCAATCAGCGGCCGTCTCAGGGGTCTCGCGCTTGGGGCGACTCGGGCTGCTGGGTGGCTCCCCCGTCCCTCCTCCCGCCAAGAGTCCCTCTCGTACCTCCCCCCTCCCGCTGGCCTCGCGCGCGCTCGCGCTCGCGCCCGCTCCAGCCTCTTGTGTGTCCTCGCGCCCCCCGCCCGCCCTCCCCGCGCGCAGTGTGCTCCGCTCCCCCCACCCTCCTCCTCCTTCCCCCCTCCCGCCCGCCCCGCGCGCCTCCTCCCTGGGTTCCCCCTCCCCCACCGCCGCCTCCTCCTCCTCCCGCCCCAGGGTGAGCTCGAGCCACCTCCCTCCCTCCCTCCGCCATGGATCCCGGCAACTGGAGCAGCTTCATCTTCCAGGTAACAACCCCCTCCCCCCGCCCCCCCACCCCCCCTTCCCACACCCCCTCCCGCCCGCCCTCCCTCCCGTCCCACCCCCCCTCCGCGCGCCCGGTGCGCGCGCAGCTGTCCCCCTCCCTCCCTCGCGCCCTCCCCCGCCCTCCCCGAGGCGCCGGCTGGGCGCGCGCGCGGCGGGGGCCGAGGCTGCTCCCTCGCTCCCCCCACCCCGCCCCGCCAGGCTCCAACCGCCGCCGCCGCCGCCGCCGCCGCCGCCGCCCGGGCCCCCGCCCCCTGCCCCCGGCCCCCGGCCCCGCGGGCCTCCCGCCCCCACCCAGGGGGCGTCGCCGCCGCCGTCGCCGCCGCGCTCCGCGGCCCGCCAGGCGCCCTCCTTCCCTCCCTCCCGCCGGCCGGGGTGCGCGGGCGGCGGGGCGGCCCGCGGGCCATGCGTTCGGCGCGGCCCAGCCCGGCCGGCCGGGGGCGGCGCCCCGAGCCCGGGCCCCGCGCGGCCCGCGCCCCCGGCCCCCGCTGAGCCCCGGGGGCCCCGCCGTGGCCGAGGCCATGTTCCCCGTGTTCCCTTGCACGCTGCTGGCCCCCCCCTTCCCCGTGCTGGGCCTGGACTCCCGGGGGGTGGGCGGCCTCATGAACTCCTTCCCGCCACCTCAGGGTCACGCCCAGAACCCCCTGCAGGTCGGGGCTGAGCTCCAGTCCCGCTTCTTTGCCTCCCAGGGCTGCGCCCAGAGTCCATTCCAGGTGAGTAGGGGCCGGCCGTGGCGGGCCGGGCCGGGAGGGCGCCGACCCGCGGCCGCGGCCCACACGGCGCCTTGTCTTCGCAGGCCGCGCCGGCGCCCCCACCCACGCCCCAGCCCCCGGCGGCCGAGCCCCTCCAGGTGGACTTGCTCCCGGTTCTCGCCGCCGCCCAGGAGTCGGCCGCCGCCGCGGCCGCCGCCGCAGCTGCCGCCGCCGCCGCCGCCGTCGCTGCTGCGCCCCCGGCCCCGGCCGCCGCCTCCACAGTGGACACAGCGGCTCTGAAGCAGCCGCCGGCGCCCCCGCCGCCGCCCCCGCCGGTGTCGGCGCCCGCTGCCGAGGCCGCGCCCCCTGTCTCCGCCGCCACCATCGCCGCAGCCGCGGCCACCGCCGTCGTAGCCCCAACCTCGACGGTCGCCGTGGCCCCGGTCGCATCTGCCTTGGAGAAGAAAACAAAGAGCAAGGGGCCCTACATCTGCGCCCTGTGCGCCAAGGAGTTCAAGAACGGCTACAACCTCCGGAGGCACGAGGCCATCCACACGGGAGCCAAGGCCGGCCGGGTCCCCTCGGGTGCTATGAAGATGCCCACCATGGTGCCCCTGAGCCTCCTGAGCGTGCCCCAGCTGAGCGGAGCCGGCGGGGGAGGGGGAGAAGCGGGTGCGGGCGGCGGAGCGGCCGCCGTGGCCGCGGGTGGCGTGGTGACCACGACCGCCTCGGGAAAGCGCATCCGGAAGAACCACGCCTGTGAGATGTGCGGCAAGGCCTTCCGCGACGTCTACCACCTGAACCGACACAAGCTGTCGCACTCGGACGAGAAGCCCTACCAGTGCCCGGTGTGCCAGCAGCGCTTCAAGCGCAAGGACCGCATGAGCTACCACGTGCGCTCACATGACGGCGCTGTGCACAAGCCCTACAACTGCTCCCACTGTGGCAAGAGCTTCTCCCGGTGTGCACGGGGCCTCGGCCGCCCACTCGGCGGGTGGGGAGGGAGGGACGGCTACGGAGGTGGCCTGGCCTTGGCTGGCGGGGAGGGAGGAGGTTTCTGAGGACGGGGACCGGGAGCCACTCCCCGGGAGGAGGGAGGAAAGCCTCTCCTGGTTACCAGGGAGCAGGGGGTGGTACTTAGCCAAGGAGGTGGGTCCTCCGGTTGTAAGAAAGCTTCGCGTGGGAGGAGGACCAGCCCGCCCTGCGTCAGGGGGAGGGATTTCCTGCCGCGCCAGCGCTCCGAAGCCTTGGGCTGGGGCGAAAAGGCAGGGATCTTTGGAAAGGCCGGTCGTGCTAAGTTGGGTAGAATTGGGAGCGCGTCCGCTCCCCAGGCCCCTAACCCCAACCCCAACGTGTTCCCAGGCCGGATCACCTCAACAGTCACGTCAGACAAGTGCACTCAACAGAACGGCCCTTCAAATGTGAGGTAGGAAGCCCGCCGCCTCCTGTCCCGGTTTTCATGATTTTGATCCTCATTGTAGCTGTCTGAGCTCAGCCTCTCAGACCCCCTTTTTCTCTCTCTTCTTTTTGCTTTTTCACTCCATTTTCTCATCTCTTCTTCAAGACCCTGTCATCTCACTCCCATTTCCTACAGATCAAAGATCCCCAAGGCTCTGATTCCTTTAACCTCTTGCCCCCCTCTCCCCACTCCCCAAAGCTTTAACTCTCCTGACACCCCCCACGCCCCTCCCCCCTTCCCCAGAAATGTGAGGCAGCTTTTGCTACGAAGGATCGACTGCGGGCGCACACAGTACGACACGAGGAGAAGGTGCCATGTCATGTGTGTGGCAAGATGCTGAGCTCGGCTTATATTTCGGACCACATGAAGGTGCACAGCCAGGGCCCTCACCATGTCTGTGAGCTCTGCAACAAAGGTACATGCTGAAAGATGCTGGGAGGGCCAGGGACAATGGGTAGGGGACAAAGCCAGAGGCCCTTCCACAGACGTGGGTTAAAGGTGTTGTAGTCCAGAGCTCATGGCATCTAGAGCCCTTTAGGAAGCAAATGGAACAACATCAGGAGGACTGAACCTCATTAAGTTTTGAGAGGTGTTGACTGGAGGAGATGACCTACCCGGAAGAGTCAGTCTCTGGGGGTGGGTAGGGAGGGTGGGAGCAGGACTCACTGCTGTGGGGAAGGAGTGGTCAAGAGCCAGTTCCCAAGGGTTGGAAGCCAGGGTTTCAGCTGTGTGGCCACATGTTCTGCTCTTCGGCTCCTGGGGCAAGCAGAGCGTGTTGGCAGGGGTTTAACAAGCTCGCGCCCTGCCCCAGGAGCAGAAAAAGCTGCTTTTAAACAGATTCACATATTCACGGAGTAATTGGGCTGAGACTGTATGGGGCCCTGGAGGGAGGGGACACAGCCGTCTCTGCTGAGGGTCAACTCTTCAAGTGGCTAGGAATCAGTGCGCTGTCATCCCGGAAGAGGTCCCCCAGCCACGGAGAATAGGCTCTGTGGGCACCAAGGCTAGGAAGCTGACACCACTCAACAGGCCCCAAACTTAGGGAGGGAATGTGCCCCACCAGCCCCAACAGAGTAGCTGGCCCCAGGCTACCAAGGATATGGTGGGAGGAGGACAGGGCCATCTGAGCAGGGCGTCCCCAGCCTAGGAGAACAGCCCCGTCTCTGGGGTCTCCACCTGGCTGACCCCCCATCCCCCATCCCAATCCACCCCCCCCCCCAATAGGCTTCACCACAGCAGCATACCTGCGCATCCACGCGGTGAAGGACCACGGGCTCCAGGCCCCGCGGGCTGACCGCATCCTGTGCAAGCTGTGCAGCGTGCACTGCAAGACCCCTGCCCAGCTGGCCGGCCACATGCAGACCCATCTGGGGGGGGGCCGCCCCCCCTGTCCCGGGAGACGCCCCCCAGCCACAGCCCACCTGCTGAGGGGGACCCCCGCACCCACCAGGCAAGGCGTGGGGCATGGCTGGGGGGGGTGGGATGGGTTGTGTGGGACGAGGGGGCTCAAAGGGCCCAATAGGGGATCTCAGGAAGGCCAGGGATGCCCATCCATCACTGAAGTTAGGGAGACTTCTGGGGACAGGGAAGGCCCTTCAGGACAACTGGGTAAGGATGCAGGCGGAGGCCTCTGGGGACCAAACAGGAAGTGAGCAACGGCTGTGTCCCAGGGGAGGGAGTCTGGGAATGAGTCTGGGGCAGGGGGCGAGGCTCTTGCCTTTCAGATTGTACTGTGATCTCCTGGTGTTTCTCGCTGTGCAGGTACCGGTGAGGTCTGTCCTATGGCGGCGGCGGCGGCGGCAGCTGCGGCAGCGGCGGCGGCGGCAGCGGTGGCGGCTCCCCCGACAGCTGTGGGCTCCCTCTCGGGGGCCGAGGGGGTGCCCGTGAGCTCTCAGCCACTTCCCTCTCAGCCCTGGTGAGCTCCAGGTTGGTGGCGGGGAGAGCGGAAAGTGGAGGAAAGTCCCTTGGTACCGTCTCCTCTTCCCCTCTCTTCCCACCAACTCCTCACTACTTCCCCACCAACCAAGGAGCCTCCAGAAGGAAAGGAGGAAGAGATGTTTCTTAGGGGAATTCGCTAGGTTTTAACGATTTGTTTCTCCTGCTCCTCTCTTCTCCCTGTCAGACCTGACCCCACACAAACACCTGTCCCCTCGGTTGTGTTGAAGCCCCCTGGACAGTGGGCAGGGGTGGCAGAGGACAGGAGTGGCCACTGCCCTCACCCCCTCTCCTCTCTGTAACCCCCTGCCCTGCCCTTCCAGGGATCTGTGAGCCTTCTCCTTGATGGTCCTTGCTCTCCTCCTTCCATCTCCCCCCACCCCCCACTACTGTCTGCTGCCCCTCCCTGGGGAGTTGGTGCTTTTTTTTTTTTTTTTTTTTTCAGGGGGAGGGAGGAGAGGAAGGAGGGGAATCAAAGATTCTGTCCCGGAGGGGAAAAGGTGAGATTGGAGAAGGGGCAGAAGCAGGGAAGGCAACGGTAGTACCTTCATAAGGTGGGGTTGTTTAGGGTCAGGCCCTAAACATTGTCCTACTTAGAATCTGTCAGGGGAAAACACGTCAAGGGGAGCAAAAGAAGGAGCCACTAGGGCCAGAGGCAGGATAAGAGATGGAATTTTAGGGTGCCAGGGTAAACGGGGGGATCCAGGGACTAGAGGTGCTTCCTGGGGGTGGGGGGAATGCAGTCACAGTGTCTCCCCCGTCCCTCTTCCACCCCAGCTCCAGCCCTGGCCTTTTCTTTTCATCCCTCTCCCCCAAGACAGAAGCTGTGGCCCTGGCCATGTCATCGTGTTCCTGTGTCCCCTGCATGTTCCCCACCCTTCATCCCCTCCTTTTGCGCGGACCCCATTACAATAAATTTTAAATAAAAACCTGTCTCTGACTCTGGATTGGATGAGTTGCTCTCACCAAGCCCTCTGTCCCCACCCCCAAGGAGTTTCTTCGCCGCCGGGTGTCAGTCCCAGCCTTGCTCTCGACCCAGCGTGGCTCTGGGGCGCTGGCTCCTCCCTCACCGGAGGCAGCACCAGTGGCTGCAGTCCAGATCCAGGGTGGGGCCGAGGCTCCAGTGACTGGAGAGCAGGTTCCAGGACTCCCAGGTCTCCGGGGAATACCCAATCTGGGCAGGCCCAGAATAGCCACTGGAGGTTTGAAGACGCCTGGGTTAGAAACCCAAACAGTTACCAGACAGAAATGCTGCTCTCCCCCATCCACACCCCTTGCCTGCTGCTGAGACCCCCGCCGAATACCTGCACACCCTCAAGGGCCTAAGAGGTGACGGCGGGTGGTGGAGTTGCAGAAAGGACGGGGGAAATCAGCCCCGGGACTGGGAGCAGTGAGGGCGAGAAGAAAAACCGCACTGGTCCCCACCTGTCCCTTTCACCCTAGGCGTGGCCCATTCTGCGTTTGCGGGCTCCGCGGCCCCAGCCCCCTTCCTGTTCCAGACTGCCCCTGCAGTCTCTGCCCTGGAATTCCCTTCTGAGTCCTGCTCCTGGGGCCCTGGAGCCTTCCAGCGCCCATTTCTGCTGCTGCTTCCTCGAGGGTAGAGGGACTTCCTGTACTGCAGGCTCCCCTCTCTTAAAACCCCACCCTGTTCTTCCTGAGCAGCCTAAGTTTTGCCTCATCTCCCTTCCCCTCTTTCTGCTTGTTGGGGTGCCACCACCGGGTCCCGCCTGTCTCACAGGTCCCGTCTCCTCGCAGACCCCTCTTGGTTTCCCCCGGCCCCCTGCCTCTGCCAGGACCCCCGGTGACCGTTGGCGGGAGGGGCCCGGGGCTTGGGAAGGGGGCACCCCCAGGAGGCGCGCGTGGGAAGGGGTAGGGAGGGGGCGCGAGTGGTTACCCGGCCGGTTGCCCGGGTAACGCGGGGCCTGGCACGCGTGGCTCCCTGGGGCTGGCCGGGAGGGGCGGGAGGCGAGCTAGGGGCGGGGGCGGTGCGCGGCGGCAGCGGAGCGTAGGGGAGGGGACCTGAGAGGAGCGAGAGGAGGGGACGAGCAGAGGGGAGGGGAGACCCGCCGCCTCCCTCCCTCGCTCGCTGACTCGCTCCCTCCCGGGCTGCGGCTGCTGCAACGGGGCGGCGGTGGCAGCAGCAGCGGGAGCAGTCTAGAAGCCGGCGTCGAGGTGAGACGGGGATGGACAGAGGCTGCGGGTAGGAGTGCGCGGACAGACGGCGGACGCCGGGAGGGCTGCACCGGAATGCGGGCGCCTGGCGGACTGGCTGGTGGTGCTGGGCGCGCCACGCCGATGGGAGGAGGAGGCGCCGGTTCCCCGGGGGTTGAGGGAATCCCTGAGAGAGGGGCTGAGAAGGGGCTCAGAGGAAATGCCCAGGTCCCCCAGGGAGGGGCGGGGGCGTCTGCGCCCCAGACGCGCAGTGAGAAAACTGCACCGGCGGGGCACCCAGGGAGGAGGGGAGGATGCAGAGGGAGTGGAATGTGAGTATCGGTCCTCTGCCCAGTGTGCCTGTCTGCCTGTCGGAGTGTTACGAGCGTCTGCACAGCTTGTTGATTTCGGGGTGCTGGGGCATCTGCTAGGATCTGAGAGTCTGGCTCGTAACGGGTGGACCCAGGAAGAGACCATGGGGAGGGTCCTGTTTTCAAAAGGGTTAATCTCCCCGGGGCTCTCCCAGCAGAAGACTTTGAGCAGAGCAGTCCTCCCCAGGGATGTCCCACCCTAAGGCAAAGGAAACCCCAACTTTTCTTCTTCTCCCCAGAGGCAGCCCAGGGCTGGCCCTAAGACAGGAGCATAGCCCTCTTGGGCTGCAGTGCCGAGAGCCACCTCTTTCCTCACACCAAACCTGTCTCCTCCTCTTCCAGGATTGCTGCTGTCTCTGCTGCTCCGTCCACTCCATTGAGGTCCTCTCCTCTCTCCCCTCTCAAGATGGCAGCCAGCAGCTCTGAGGTCTCGGAGATGAAGGTGATAGAAGAGGGTCCCCAAACCCAAGGAGAAGGGCCTGGCCATTCTGAAGCCGAAACTGGCCCTCTCCAGGTCCCAGCTGGGGTCCCAGATGAGCCAGAGGCCCTGCAGCCCGGCCCAGACGACACTGGGGCCCCTGTGGACTCAGAAACCAAAGCTGGACTGGCTCCAGAAACCACAGAGACCCTAACTGGGGCCCCAGGAACAGCCCAGGCCAGAGACCTCAGCTCAAGTCCAGGAGGGGAGTCAAATGCCAACCCCAGCCCCAAAGAAGCACACCAAGAGCCGGCACCCAAACCAGAAGCAAACAAAGAGGCCACTGCAGACCAGGGGTCTGATCTGGGGTCTACAGCCCCACCTGAGCCAGCCTCAGAGTCTGCTCCCAAGCTGGACACCCAGTCAGACCCTCAGCCAGACTGCCAGCCAGATTCCCAGCCCACCCCCAAGTCAGCGCTTCAGCCAGAGCCCCCTACCCAGGAGGACCCCACCCCTGAGGTCCTGACTGAGAGTGTGGGGGAAAAGCAAGAAAATGGGGCAGTGGTTCCCCTGCAGGCTGGCGATGGGGAAGAGGGCCCAGCCCCTCAGCCTCACTCGCCACCCTCAACAAAAACCCACCCAGCCAATGGGGCTCCTCCCCGCGTGCTGCAGCAGCTGGTTGAGGAGGATCGACTAGGAAGGGCTCACAGTGGGCATCCAGGATCTCCCAGAGGTAGCCTGAGCCGCCACCCCAGCTCCCAGCTGGCAGGGTCTGGGGTGGAGGGTGGTGAAGGCACCCAGAAACCTCGGGACTACATCATCCTCGCCATCCTGTCCTGCTTCTGCCCCATGTGGCCTGTCAACATCGTGGCCTTCGCTTATGCTGTCATGGTGAGCCCCATGGGACCCTGGCCCAGGCCTGCTGTGGCTCCCAGCTTCCTGCCAGCACCTGGACAGAACCCCGGGAGTAGCCTTGTCTTCCCCTCTCCTCTCTGCATGGATCTCACTTCCCAATTATGGGGATTTTCCCGGCCTCTCCCTAGGACTTTACCGTCTGAGCCACCACTGCCCTACCCCGTCAGGTGGGAGGGATGCCAAGGCGTGTTTCACACCACCTTGCTGACCTGTGCCCTCCTCCCCCTGCCTCCCCAACCCTCTTTCCTCCTTTAACCACTGTCCACGGGGCCCGCCTGTCTCCTCTGGACAACTCTTTCACCTGATCCCTGCTGGGCTGCCTTCTCCTGACCTGGGCCATGGTGCCCCACCCCTCACCCTAACCCCAGTCCCGGAACAGCCTGCAGCAGGGGGACGTGGATGGGGCCCAGCGTCTGGGCCGCGTGGCAAAGCTCTTAAGCATCGTGGCGCTGGTAGGGGGGGTCCTCATCATCATCGCCTCCTGCGTCATCAACTTAGGCGGTGAGTGGGGGTCTGGGACAGGCTGGGAGGAATGGAAGGGTTGGCAAGGGCAGCTTTACTAACCCCTACCCCTGCTCTCTCCTGTCTGTCCTCCCTACTTCTCCTTTGTCTCTCCTTGTCTCCCCCTCCCCCCCCACTGTCTCTGTCTGTCCCTCCCTCTCCTCTCCCACAGTGTATAAGTGAGGGGCTCTGCCCCGCATTCCAAGATTTTTCTTCCTGTTGGGAGCTGCCTTGGGCCCATCCTCCCCTGGGGGGAGCCCAATCGATGGCCCAGGCCCGCACCCATAGGGACCAAGGGAGCCTGAGCGGCCTTGTTTACAGCCAGCTTCTTTCCTGCTCCTGCATCCTGCCAGGCTCCTGTGCCAACCGTAGGCCTCTCTTCTTCCTGCACTGTTTCCAACCTCCCTGCACTTCTGCCTGCATCCCCTCCAGCCTCTTGGCCTCCCTATCCCTGCACTTCTGGAAACCTCCCTGCACTTCTGGAAATCTCCCTGAAGGTCTCACAAACTCTCTCTGCTCTCACCCTCCCGGCACTCCTCCCAACTTCCCGAATTCCCTGCACCTCAGCCCCAGTGTCCCCCTTTCAACTTTCACTGTCGTGGCATATTTCCCCATTCCTTTCTTCCTTCTCCCCGGTATCATCTCTCCTTCCCCTTTCACACCTTCTGCCCCCTTCCTGCCTCATCTCCCCTCAGCATTTCTTCCTCCCCTCAGGATCCTTTCCTCTTCCCTCTTGCCACCGTTTTCTCTGCAAAAACTCCAGCACGTAGGTCAGGCTGGGGGAGGGGAGCGGTATCAGGGGAGGGCTCCCCAGCCTGGGTTCCGACTATTTTCTGCTGGGCCCACCCAGGTCCTGACGCCCCCGGAGCGCCTCTGGGTCGCAGAGCTGGCAAGCCAGGCCTTGTCTGGGGACTTGTGCAGGGTGTCGTGCACTGTTGCTAGCTCTGTTCTGAACACGCACCTGCGAGGAGGAAGGGGCGTGGCTGTTGACGCTCTCCGGTCAGCCCGAGTTGACCTGCCCCACCTGGGCTTTTTAACCCGGTCAGCGAGTTTCTTAAAGGCGTCGGGACTGGGGTCATTCACGTGCTTTGTAGCGAAAGAACCCCGAAACAGATCCAAAGCTCCCAGATGCAGGGAGCGAATGAGGGGCGGGAAGCTCTGTAATTATTTTCCAAGAGGACGAGAGAGGTTTGTTGCACGCGACAGTCCGCTAGGGAGGCGGGGACCGAGCTATGACGCTGTTTGGAGTTGGCGGGTTTTGTTTTCTTAAAAAAAAAAAAAAAAAAAAAAAAAAAAAGGCGTGGGGGAACACTAAAAGTCTTTAAAAAAAAAAAAAGATACATCAAACAGATTCTCCCTCTTTGTATGCCGGATGCTGCATGAGTCTGAAACACCAATAAACGGAGACTGCATGAGACTCGCCTCTAAGCCTCAGTTGGTCCTTACGTCTGTCCGCCGCCGCCGGGGCCCGTGGCACTGCCCTCTTTCGGGCAGAACCTACTGGGTGGTGTGCGCATGCGACGACCCGGTGGCCATCTTTACTGTGGGCCGAAGCCAATTGTGCCCGAGCCTACCTGCGCATGTGCAATCCTCCCCTTGCTTTCCTTTTCCAAGTAGCTTTGGCTAGAGCGGAGCCTTCCGCGCCATCTCTGTGCGCCTGCGTACTGTGACCCTGCGCAGCCCGGGAGGCGGGTCTTAGCTCCAGGTGCGTACGGCGGCTGAAGTGGCGGAACTGCGAGGTGTGGGGAGAGGGCGTCGGATCCAGGTGTGGAGAGGGGCGGTGTGAAGGCGTAAAGAGCGGCTCCGCCCCTCTCTGGCCCAGAAAGTGGTTCCGGTGATCCCTGGGAATCTTGGAGTACCGGATCTGGATCCGTGGGGCGGGGTCCTCGGAGGGGACTCAGCGCCCCCTCTTGGGAACCGGCGGTCTCGTCGCAGGGACCGTTGTTGGAGCCTGATTGGTTGCAGAGACAATTCCTAAACTCCTGGGCAGCCCAATCCCTTGGGGGAGGGGGACGGGAGGCCCCCCCCTCCAGCGCCCCCTCCCCCCCCCCCCCCCCCCGGCTTACTACTCCTGCATCCCCTATCATCGCAAGGCCCCTCCCCTAGTAGCCTATGTCCCTTGTTCGGGGTCATGGAGACATTTCGGCCACCACGGCGGCGCCTCTGTCTGAAGAAGGGGAAGTGACCTCTGGCCTCCAAGCTCTGGCCGTGGAGGATACCGGAGGCCCCTCTGCTTCGGCCAATAAAGCCGAAGAAGAGGGGGAAGGAGGCCGGGAGGAGACGGAGCATGAGGGGTCCGGGGCTGAGGAGGTGCAGGGAGAAGCCCCCAGTGCTGACGGGGAAGAGCAGGCCAAGGGAGAATCCGAAGACTGGTACGTGCCCTGCAGTGATGAGGAGGTGGAGCTGCCCGCGGATGGGCAGGCCTGGATGCCTCCCCCCTCCGAAATCCAGCGGCTCTATGAACTGCTGGCTGCCCACGGTACCCTGGAGCTTCGGGCTGAGATCCTGCCCCGCCGGCCACCGACACCTGAGGCCCAGAGTGAAGAGGAGAGATCCGATGAGGAGCCTGAGCCCAAAGAGGAGGAAGAGGAAAAGTGAGGGCACACCCTTACACCTTGTTCCTGGGGCTTGCTTCCTTTGATGCCCGGAGGAAATTGGGAGGGGAGGTGGGACCCTGGAGCATGGAAAGTGTTGGCACAGAAGGGGGGGGGGGGGAGACCGGCAGGGTGGGGTATTTGGGGAGACCACCCTCACCCTTCACCCTCTGTCCACCTCTCCCAGACCACACATGCCTACAGAATTTGACTTTGATGATGAGCCAATGACACCAAAGGACTCCCTGATTGACCGGAGACGCACCCCAGGTACAGACAAGGGGGGCGGGGGGGGGTGGTGAAGAGCCTCTACTCCCACTGACCTAAAAAGTGACTGCTTAAAAGAGGCCTATGCTTGGTGCCTTGGTTGCTACACAACTTGTAGCTGCAGGAATGAGCATTTCACCCAGTGGTGCCCTCCTTCCAGCTTGGATAGATACTTTATCTTCCTTTACAAAACTTTCACGAATAATTCTATAATGGTCCCCATTCCTTTTATCTTTGTCTCCCTAAAAGTTCAGGTCTTTCTGGTAATTCATTATTATCTAGATCCTCATCCCTCTACTACCTCGTACATCTCCTAATCTGACCCAATTTAACACCCCATGTGCCTTCCTAGAATTTACCCTTAGAGCCATTCTTGATTTCTCTTTCTCTTACCCCAACATTGAAGCCAGCAGCAAGTTCTGTTAGCTCTCTACCTCCATGTTTCCAAGTTCATCTGCTACTCTCCGCCTCCAATACCACACCCACATCCAAGCCATTATTTCTCTTGCCTGGATATTTGCAGTGGCTCCTAACTGGTCTCCCTGCTTCCATTCTCAGCAACTAGAACGATCCTATTAAAATATAAATCACGTCACTACTCTGTTTAAAATTCTCCAAAGGATTCCATCACTGGAGGAAAGAGCATGTCAAGAGAGAATCCATACACTGCAACTCCCCTCCCCTGCCCCCCCCCCACCCCCAACTCTGCCACTCCCTGGGTCACCAAGGCTTCCAAGGACATTTCCATTTAAACTAAGAGATCCAAGCCACTCCTCATGACTTTGGCCTGTGAGTCGATTCTTTGAGCACATCTTTCCGTCTCCTCCCCCAGCTTTCTATACTCTTCTTTGAGCAGGCCTCCCTGCTCCTGCCTGGGGCCTTTGTACTTGTCCTTCCCCTGCCTGGATACCCTTCCCTGGTCTGCACATTACTGGCCCCTTCTCGTGGTTCAGACCTTCACTGCTTACCCCGTCTGAGGCCGAGCCCTAAACCTCAGAACCTCCATGACAGAGGTCTGGAATTCTCTATGTTTAATGAGCTCCGCAAGTAATTAATTAACATCCGGACAGGTCTGGTGCACACTGTTTCCCATCCACATTTCTTACCTTACTTTTCTCTAGGGAGCTCAGCCCGGAGCCAGAAACGGGAGGCTCGCCTGGACAAGGTCCTCTCAGACATGAAGCGGCACAAAAAGCTGGAGGAACAGATCCTTCGCACTGGCAGGGACCTCTTCAGCCTGGACTCCGAGGACCCCAGCCCCACCAGCCCCCCACTCCGGTCCTCAGGGAGTACTCTCTTCCCCCGGCAGCGGAAATACTGACTGCTGCTCCTTCCGCCACCTTTAGGATGCAGGGTGTACACGTCCTGGGACCTGGGCCCTCCTTCCCTGACCCAGGGCACTGGGGAAGAGGACAGAGACTCCCAAGCTCCCAACACCGCACCTTGCCAGAAGGAGGACACGTGTGTATTTACGTTTTCTGGTGAACATCTCTTTGGAGAACCTGGGTTGACTTTTCTGAATCTAAAATAAAAAACCACAAAGTTATCTTCTCTTAGGGGCTGGGCTGCAGCAGGAGCCCAAACAGTTGTGGGGTGGCAGAAACATATTCAGCCAGATTGGGAAATGAAAGTCACGTGGGGCAGAGGTGAACTCAGCACCTGCCCCTCTGACCCTTCCCGGTCTCATTCCAGCACTGCCAGCTGGCTCTGAGGTGGGACCTCAGCGAGAGAGCCAAGAGGCTGCAGTGCCTTCAGCTGCAGTAGAAGCCGCCCAGAGGAGGAAGAGAGAACCAGCTGCGAGGGCCCTTTAAATGGCCAGGCCCCACCCCTGAGTGCCTGCCCTGCCGAGAAGTGATCCCTAGGGCTGGGCCTGGGAGTTTCCCCCTCTGAGGGGTCTGGGGCAGGCAGCACTCCTTCTGGGTGTACTTCGTACAGGTCCCAAAGCCCCCAAACAGTTGGTGGGACCTTGTGTCCCTTAAGGCTTGCCTAGCCCCGTCCTGCCTTCTAAGGCCTTGCTTCTGCCGGGGCAGGTAAGACATCTCTGAACCGGAGGAGGAAGAAGGTGGGTAGAGGCTTGGCCGTGGGAGGTTTTGCTTTCCTTGCTGGATTTTTTTTTTTTTTTTGTCTTTTGAAGTAAACGTAGATCAACTTGTTATCTTGCCAACACTCCTCCACCCCCCAAATCGAAGGCCTCTTGACTTCAGGCTCCCATATCAGAAGTTAGGGCAGAGGCAAGTTGGGTCCATCCGCTCTCTCTCCTGGGTCCCTGGGTCCCTGCTGTAGGCCTCTGCCTCTTCCTCCTAAGGACTTCGGCTCTGGCCTGTCCTCTCTGAGCTTTTAGAATGTGATTCCCGCCCCCCACACACTGAGATCCTTCATCTATGCCAAATGTTGAGGATTTCCCATAGCCTCACTTAAGGCTATGCTGACCGTGATCCTAGCAGGCCATTTGGGAGGTGGTTAGCAAAGCGATCTCAAGGTAGGCTTGACTTGTAGAAGGCTTGGGGGTTGCTGAGCAAGGCTCTCTCATTTTCTCTTTTGTGGGGGGGGGGGGGGGGGAAGGGTGGGGGCTGAAATCAAGAAACAGGAAACTCATTTGGACCCGCCAGCCTGTGATTATGGGGATCTTAGAGCTGGCTCTCAGGAGTGAAGTATGGGGGTGGGGGATGGTAACTGAGGCAGATGTCCCCTGTGTTGTCTGTTTCCCGCCTGGGTGGTCCCCTGGGTTGTGAGGGGGGGAAAGCTGGCTGTTACATGGGGTGCAGTCAGGGGGCTCCCTAGAAACTTCTGCCTGTTTCTGCCCTTGGCAAACAGGGCACCCAGCCTGACCCAGGGTGAAGCTTTCTGGGTGAGGCAGCTCTCTGGAGCAGCCACCCTGAGTGGATGGCCCAGGGACAGCCTGAGGGCTGCAAGGTGACTCTGGCCTCCTTGTTGGATGGAGGAGTTCCCAACCCCCCTCCCCTTGCAGAAATTGCTCGGCTGTGAAGTGCCATTGACCCTGTCTCCCAGAGAATAATCTGCCCCACCCGGGTCCTAAGTTCTTGTTCTCTGCTTCCTGGTTTGGGAGCTCTGCAGCAGCGATCCCAGGCTGAGTTCTGGCTCTGTCCTTTGATCATTGCGTGATCCTGAGTGATGTTGCTAACTAATCTAGGTTCTTGTGAGGATTAAATGAATGAATTAAAGGTCCTTAACACAATGCCTGGCACAGTTTAAGTTCCTAATAAGCGGGAGCTGTTGTTTGGGGGACTCTTGCCAAAGACACACATTCTAGAGTCTCCTGGAAACTTTGGTGCGGTGGGGCTGGATGAGGCCTGGGAATCAGCATGAACAGGAGCAACACTCTCAGCTGGTTCCTGTGATGGAGCAAGTTTAGAAAACATTGATCTAGATCAGGGGTTCTGAAGCCTGGTTCCTGGGTCACTTCTCAACTGGACAACCTTCATCTTCACTGAGTGGCATTAATTGGCAGCATCCAGGAAGTAGGGTGAAGATAGGGCGAGGAGCATCCTGAGCTGGCAGAACTGTTCTGTCCCCAGTGAGGCCACCAAGCTGCTCCTCCTCCCACAAGGTAGTTGAGCTGGAGCTCAGAGAACACTTTCCTAGGAAGAAAAGTTCCCAAAAAGCTGCTCTTAAACCTGATTGGTGGGAGACAAATTCTTGAATTTCCACTCTAGTCCCCCTATAGTAGGAAATAATCTCCCTAAACTGGGAAGCTGGTAAATAAACAGCCTCTGAGCAGTCCCTGAGTAATGTGACTCTTGCATTCTCCAAAGACTAGAATGTTTACACGGGGAAACGGCAACGATGAGCCCCTGTGTATGTTGAGCGTCCTGTACATTTCCCTAAACCTGAGCTTGATAGGGAGGATGGTGGCAGGCTGAGTCACCGACTTGCCCTCCAGCTTCAGGTCTGCTTGGGGGCTCCTTGGACCTGCCATGGACCGGGCTGAACGAAATGCCCTGCCCTTGAGCAGTCTGTAATCTGAGCTCATTTTATTCTCCCTCCTCCCAGCCACCCTCTGAGCTCCTGTGCCCTAGAGCCATCCTGTAGTCACTAATCTCTTTAGGCCCTGGTAATAGTCCTTCCTTTCCATTTCTCGGTCTAGGAGACTAAGGCTCAGAGCTAGCAAGTGGCCCCAGATTGACAGAGCTCAATCTTTGCTGTGTATCAGGGTCAGTGGGAGAGATTCTAAATCTAGCCATGCCTGCACCCCACCTCAGGCCACTGAGGTCAGAATCCCCAGAGATCAGTGCTTTTCGAAGACCTCCAGGTGACTCTCAAGTACAGCCAGGACTGAGAGTGGCTGCTTGAGGCCGGAGTTGCTGGTACTCTAATATGTGCCCAAATCACGAGGGATCTGGTTAAAATGCCGGCTGATTCAGCAGCTCTTGAGTGGGGCCTGAGAAGCCCCCTTACTAACAAGCTTCAGGTGATGCCGATGTCGCTCACTACAGACCAGTACACCATAAAGCTGGTCACTCAGACATCTGTTTGAATCACTGTGCCAGGCGCTCACAGTTGACCCTGAAGATCTGACAGGTAGTGACCAGAGCGGCTCATTGAGTTTTGCTGTAGTGTAAGTTTCCTTTTTGTAAGTTTCCTTTGGAGCCAAGACACTGGTCTATAGCTGCGTCTTAACTAGCGGATGAAGCAGCTTCTGCCTACAGGTTTTGTTCTCTGCCCTTCCACCCACTACCCGCCCCCCTTCTTCGTGGGTGTGGTGCAGTGTCTGAGACTTTGGGCAACAGCTGACGGATTCCTGCAGGAAGCTCATGACATCTGGGGGAAGTGTGATCAGACCAAGCTGGGCATGTATGCAGAGAGCAGACTAGGGGGCAGATCCTGGAAGCAGGCCCCGAAGGGGAGGGGATGAGTGGATTTGGAGTGCCGGGGCCAGCCCCAAGGTCTAGGCAGGACCTTCCAAAGGCCAACATCATCCTTAACCATTGTTTTTTGAGGGGCTTTATTGGAAAGACGTTGTTCTGACTATCCATGTCATCTGGTACACCCCAAAAGTGTAAATCTGGGACTTGTCACGAACGAGCTGCCTGAGTCAAGTGGTTTCCCTGGCTCCCTGGAGAGGTCATACGTGGAGGCTTCTTTTTACAGATAGCAAGAGGATAAGAGCAAAGTCTGTTCTGGGGTGGACGGCAGGGGGTCTAGGTGGAAGGCACAGCTTTAGGGTATGGTAGTGGGCAGTCAGGGGGGATAAGACAGGGTCCCAGTACTGAAACAAGGGCTTGGCTTTGGAACGAGGCAGAAGCCCAGCCAGATCAGCTATAAGGATGATTCTCAGCTGAGTCACTGAGCTGGGTGAGGCTCTCAGCCCCCCTGACTGGGCCCAGCTGGGATGACAGATGGTGGAGAGGCCTCAGCCATAGGGAGTGGGGGATTGTCCAAAAAGGAGTCATTGGAGGCTGTTCCTGGGGCCTGCTTCCCAGCCCTTGCATGGCCTTCTAGAGTTCAGATCTTCCCTAGGGGGTGCCTCACGGAGCCCTGTCCACACCTCCGCTTATAGCCCTAGCCCTTCCTCTCCCCCATCTGGCTTCCTGGCCAGACTTCTACCCTGAAGAGAACCTGGCAAAGGCTTCACGTAGCCTTCAGATGCCCCTTCTTTGCTGCCATTCTAGCCCCACAGCTGGGGCGACGCAAGACTTGCCAGCTTTCTGACCACTCAGCAAGGGGGGTTAAGGCCGGGTGGGTTAGGGGGTCTCTGGTGCTAGGCCACATCCCCTAACTGATTAAGGGAGCTGGGCCTCAGGCTATTCCTGCCTCAGTAATAAGTAACATAGTGCTTCTGAAGAGTCGGGCTCTGTTCCAAGTACTTTACGATTACCTCAGTCCTCATAACTCGGGTAGATGCCCTATCCGTTCACAGTGTACAGGCCGGGAAACGGGTATAGGGAGGGCAATGGACTCGTCTGAAGTTAACCCATCCAGTAAGGGAT
Organism: Lynx canadensis; assembly: GCF_007474595.2. Lineage (NCBI taxonomy): Eukaryota > Metazoa > Chordata > Mammalia > Carnivora > Felidae > Lynx > Lynx canadensis. The sequence goes on along the minus strand of NC_044318.1, from coordinate 23,291,476 downwards.
GCAGGTACTTCCGGCTCCTGGGGGCTCTTCGGGGGGCTTCTTCAGGAAGCCACTTGGGAAGCACAGCAGAGACTGGGCAGTAGGGAGGAAGGAAAGAGAAGGTCAAGATAAGAGTGGGGAGGAGAACAGATCAAGGAAAGCAGAAAGGCAGCCCCTGTATTTTCAAACACTGCCTGAAAACAACAGAAGAGGGAGCCCTGACGTTAGAAAAGCCACTCCTACAAGTCCCGGGGAGTTAACTTCACATAAATCAGAGCAACAAAAAAGTATCGAGGTCAAATCCCATACAAAGTTGCAAGATAGAGAGCAGAACATTCTTTTGATGTAGAAAGTGTACCAGGAAGACAGGTGAAAACTGTAACCTTTCAAAATGAGGTAAGATGTTAAGGAAACAGTACAAGGCAGGGAATCCGAACCGTAAGACCGGGCAGTCTGGCTGAATCTGTGCCCCTAACCACTGTCCCATGGCTGCCACCAGAGAAGGACAGGACCAAGCATTCCATGGGGATTCTCATCCCACTGATTTGCTGCGTGGCCTCTAATGATCCATAGTCCCTACCTGGGACTCAGCTACTTGGAGGTACACTGTAATGTGGGACCGACCAACCTTATTTGGCCACCTTGATGGAAATTTAATGTTTAGTTCCTCAGTTCCCCTGGTCACATTGCAAGTATTCAGTAGCTGCCTGTGACCAGTCCAAAGAATCCAGATTTAGAATATGTCCATCATTACAGAAGGTTCCACTAGATGATGCTGAGTTAGAGACTTAAGCAGGAGCCAGGCAGGTGACGTGGAGTGCAGCAGCCTAGGTAGAAGACAACAGGGACAGCACGTGGGGATTGTGGTAAGCGCACGATTGGCGGGGAGGGGGCAGGCGGGCGTGGGCGGTGGGGGGTGTCACATCTATAGGCAGCAGCTGTGACTTGACTCTAGCCAGTTTTGCTCGGTGGATGTAGGGTGTAGCTCCCAATTCTTCAAGAGAAGCAGGAATCAGGAGGTTGTGGAAACTCACAATTGCTAAGCAAAAAAATAAAATTTTACAGAGTGTGTAGCTTAAGTAGAATTCTTGTGCCTTTCCCTGGCTTCTGCAATTTTGGGGCTTCAGCCTGTTTCTCCTGCGCTAAGCCACTCCATCCTCGCTTCCGCTTCTCAGGTTAGAAGTTAGTTGAATGGTGGGGCAGATGAAGTGTCCCTCCTTTTCTGCTGGTGGCTTCAAAATGGCCTGACCAAAGTCTCAGAGGGCAGGGCTTTGAGTTGTCTAATAAACTTGGTTCCCTCTGTGTGACCCCAAGGGATGTATCGTCCAAAGTCCAAGGCCTGCTGGAGGCAGGGACGGGGGTTCAGGCAGGAGGCATGACCTTCCTGAACCACCCAGGATTCAGAAGCAGGTAGGATGGGGGTGGGTGAGAGATGCACTTGTTCATTCCCTTTCCCTTCCCACCCACCCCTACCTGCAAACACAGGAAACCAAGAATGACCACAGACCAGAGAGAACTGGGGAGAAAAGGACTGATTTGGTTGGGGTTTCCAACCCAGCTGACTCTATGGGAGCACCAGTTCCGCCAGGGATCCCTCCCTTGAGAGGCGGCCCGTGTCTGAACAGTTCATCCCAGATTGCTTAAAATGTGTGTGGGGGGCATGGGTGCAAAGATAGTGTAAATATTCTTAGGCTGCGGGCTACCATTGCAATACAGCTGGGTCCTGGGATCCCCTGAAATAAACAAGCCCGTGTCTGGAGGAGCCAGGGAGCCACCCAGCCACTGCTCCTGCTCTGCTGGTGAAGGCCACCTCCGGCACCTCCAGAGTCTTCATCTAAAGCCCCTTCCGGTGCTGCAGGCAGCTTGGGGAGGGAAAGGAATAGGCAGAGAACAACCTGGGCTTCCGCGGTTAATTGTGTCAAGCAGGTCTTGGCAGGGATGAGGTCTGGATGGGCTGTGTGCCCTGGGTGGGGAGAACAGAGGAAGCGGCCGGCGTGGGGCTCAAAAGGGTGAAATAATCCGAGCTGGAGGAGGACAGGCCCACTCCCCCATCTCCAGCCAGTCCTCCGGCTCGTGCTGGCCCCGTGCCGGCCCCCTGTGCTCATCTTGTTGGATCTTCTCCCCACCTGTCTGTCCCCCTGCTGCCCTGGGCTCAGGAGTCACCATGGCAACCGAAGAGTCCATCATCCGCATCCCCCCATACCACTACATCCACGTGCTGGACCAGAACAGCAACGTGTCCCGTGTGGAGGTCGGGCCAAAGACTTACATCCGGCAGGACAATGAGAGGTTGGTGTTGGGACTGTGCCGTGGGGTGCCTGTTAGTCTGGCTGGCGTGACCGTCCATCTCCTTCCTGTTCCCAGGCAGGATTGACCCTGGGTTGGGTGACGCTTTCTCTCCCCTTCACTGTCCCCTTCAGAAATGAGAACACGGTCGGTCCCCCAGGTCCTCACCCTGCTTCTCACCCTCCTACAGGGTCCTGTTTGCCCCCATGCGCATGGTGACTGTCCCCCCACGCCACTACTGTACAGTGGCCAACCCGGTGTCCCGGGATCCCCAGGGCTTGGTGCTGTTCGACGTCACAGGGCAAGTACGGCTCCGCCACGCTGACCTAGAGATCCGGCTGGCCCAGGACCCCTTCCCCCTGTACCCAGGGGAGGTGCTGGAAAAGGTACCTGGCTTGCTTCCTCTATAATCATTCTGCCTGTTCCGCCGCCTTGTCCTAGGGCTCTGCGCTGCCTTCTGAAGGGAAAACAAACTGGGGCTGTGGGAGGGGGTGGGGACAACATTTGCAGGTTCTCCCCAAGGACAGAATTACTGCTTCCTTCCTTCCTCCTCGCATGCCCACAGCAGACCCGCCCCTCCTTTGAGAGCTGTCAGCCCATCTCCCCTCCTGACCTTCCAGGCTCTGGAGCCTGCTAGAAGCTCCCGACCACTCTGGTGCTAAACAATTATGCCGAGTGTGAGCATTTCATCCACTCAAACGGTGCCAGTCTGCTGGGCAGTGACCGCAATGGTGGACGAGATGAGTTTGGGCTCGGGGACTGGTGACTGTTCCTCAGGAAGGCATCACAGGCCTGCGCTTGTGGCCTGGCCCTCGTTTACGTGGCCCTCAGGCCCTGGCCTGAAAATCCCCCATACCCAGGTCCTACCTCGGATCAGCTCAGTCCCTCTCTGGGTGGGGAGTGGTTGGGGGGGCGGGGGGGGGGGGGCAGTGTTGAAAGCTCCCTAGGTTCCCCAGCCCACAGCAGCTCATTCTCTCAAACCCCACATCCTCCAGGCCAGGAGGACAGGGCCTCTCCCTCTTTGGAGCCCAATGTCATGGAGCCGTTCCTTTTCCACCCTCTCTGCCCACACCTCTTCCCTTCCGGTCTCCACTGAGAAGGTGCCTGCCTCAGGCCTCCCTCCTCCTCCCCTTCTGACTCATGGGAGCCTCACTAATGTCCTTGTGATGACCTTGTCAATGACTTGGCCTTCTTGACCTCAACTCTTCTGTTCTGCTGCAGCCCCTCCTGATGCCAGTCCACTCCGGGACCTGGTTATTCTCCCACCTCCCCCACCTTGGAAACTCAAGCCCAGCCTCCTCAGTTGTCATGACCCCACAGGGCTTTTCTTTTTAAAAGTTTTTTTTTTTTTCAACGTTTATTTATTTTTGGGACAGAGAGAGACAGAGCATGAATGGGGGAGGGGCAGAGAGAGAGGGAGACAGAATTGGAAACAGGCTCCAGGCTCTGAGCCATCAGCCCAGAGCCTGACGCGGGGCTCGAACTCATGGACCGTGAGATCGTGACCTGGCTGAAGTCGGACGCTTAACCGACTGCGCCACCCAGGCGCCCCCCCTCAGGGCTTTTCATTCCGTCTTCTGTCCCTCAGATTCTCTTCCTGGTCTCTTTCCTACACCAACTGGAGGTTGTCATCTTAACAGTCTCTTATGTGCAGGACCTGTGGCCAAAGCCGGTCCTGGATTGCTGTGACCCCGACCTGTCCTTCCTGTCCTCATACCCAGGAGGGGCTTCCTGGCCATGGGGACAGATCCACAAAGATGACAGTATTACAAGTAACTGATGGGTCAAGTGGCTCATTTCCAGACCAGCTCTGTTCAGTGGTTCTCTTCCTTCCTAACCAGCTTTCTCTCCACTTTTTTTCTGCATGCCTCTAAATATTTATCATTTTCCACTCCCTTCCTATTTTCTATCCTATTTTTAATAGCATTTTATTTTATTTTATTTTATTTTATTTTATTTTATTTTATTTTATTTTTTTTAATGTTTATTTCTGAGAGAGGGAAAGACAGAGTGCAAGCTGGGCAGGGGCAGAGAGAGAGAGGGAGACACAGAATCCGAAGCAGGCTCCAGGCTCCGAGCTGTCTGCACAGAGCCCGACGCGGGGCTCAAACTCACGAACTGTGAGATCATGACCTGAGCCGAAGTCAGACGCTCAACCGACTGAGCCACCCAGGTGCCCCAACATTTTATTTTATTTTAATTTTTTTAATGTTGAGAGCGCCTGCGTGCGCACGAGTTGGGGAGGAGCGGAGACAGAAAGGGAAAGAGGATCCGAAGCCAGCTCTGTGCTGACAGCCCAATGTGGGGCTTGAACTCACGAACGGCGAGATCCTGACCTGAGCCAAAGTTAGACACTCAACCAATTGCGCCACCGAGGTGCCCCTTTAAGAAGCCCTTTAAAGTTTATTTATTTTGAGAGAGAGCACATATGAGTGGGGGAGGGGTGGAGAGCGAGGGAGAGAGGGAATCCCAAGCAGGCTCCACGATGTCAGCCCTGAGCCCGACTCAGGGCTCGGCTCAAACCCACGAACCATGAGATCATGACCTGAGCCGAAATCAAGAGTAAGATGCTTAACTGACTGAGCCACCTGGGTGTCCCACTCACTCTTAACTTCGCCACATACTTAGAAGTCCAGGCCATCTGGTAGGATCTGGGTCTGCATCCCCTTCCCTTATTTTATATCTGTGCTCATCTCCTTTCTACCTGTTGGGGCCTCCATCAGGTGGCCCCGGGAACCTGGCTTATCCTTCTGTGTCTCTTTTTAATTTTATTTTATTTTAATCCCAGTGTAATTAACCTACAGTATTAGGCTTGGGTGAGCCATACAATGCCATATGCTTACTCAGTGCTCATCAGGATAAGTGTACTCTTTACCCCCTTCACCTAGTTCACCCATCCCCCTCCACCTCCCCTCTGGTAACAGAGTTTGTTTGTCCTCTGTAGTTAAGAGTCTGTTTCTTGGTTTGTCTATTTTCCCCTTTATTCGCTTGTTTCCTAAATTCCACATATGAGTGAAATCATACGGTATGTCTTTCTCTAACTTACTTCGCTTCCCATTATGCTCTCCAGCTCCATCCATGTTGTTGCAAATGGCGAGATTTCATTATTGTTATGGCTGTGTAATATTCCATTGTATGTATATACCACATCTTCTTTATCCTTTCTTCTGTTGATGGACGCTTGGGCTTCCGCAATTTGGCTATTGTAAATAACGCTGCAATACACAAAGGGGTGCATATATCCTTTCGAATTAGTGTTTTCACATTCTTTGGGTAAATACCCCATAGGGTGATGACTGGATCGTAGGGTAGATCTATTTTGAATTTTTTGCGAAACCTCCATACTGGTTTCCACGGTGGCTGCACCAGTTTGCATTCCCACCAACAGTACGCAAGGATTCCTTTTTTTCTCCACACCCTCGCCAACTCTTATTGTTTCATGTGTTTTTGATTTGGGCCATTCTGACAGGTGTGAGGGGATATCTTCTTGTGGTTTTGATTTGCATTTCCCTGATAATGAGTCCTGTTGAGCATCTTTTCATGTATCTTTTGGCCATCTGGATGTCTTTGGGGAAGTGTCTATTCATGTCTTCTGTCCGTTTTAATTTAGATTATTTTTTGATGTTGAGTTGTGTAAGTTCTTTATATATTTTGGATACTCTAACCCTTTATGGATATGTCTTCTCCCATTCTGTAGGTTGTCTTAGTTTTGTCGGTTATTTCCTTGGCTGTGCAGAAGCTTTTTATTTTGATGTAGTCCCAATAGGTTGTTCTTGCTTTCTCTCTCTTGGTCAGGAGACCATACCTAGAAACATGTTGCTATGGTCAATGTCAGAGACATTACCGTCTGTGCTCTTTTCTAGGATTTTTATGGTTTCGGGTCTCACATTCAGGTCCTTAATCCATTTTCAGTTAATTTTTGGGTATGGTGTAAGAAAGCGGTACCGTTGCTTGCTTTTTTTTTTTTTTTTTTTTTTTTTTTTTTTTTTTTTTTTGCATATAACTGTCCAGTTTTCCCAGCACCATTTGTTGAAAAGACTTTTTCCCATTGCATTCTCTTGCCTCCTTTACCAAAGATTAATTGACCATATAATTGTAGCTTTCTATTCTGTTCCATTGATCTATGTTTATTTTTGCCCCAGGACCATATTGTCATGATCACTACAGCTTTGTAATAGAACTTGAAATCTGGAATAGTGCTACCTCCAGCTTTGTTTTTCTTTTTCAAGATGGCTTTGGTTATTCTGGGTCTTTTGTGGTTCCATACAGATTTTGGGATTGTTCTAGTTCTCTGAAAAATGCTGTTGGTATTTTGATAGGGATTTCATGAAATCTGTAGATTGCTTTGGGCAGTATGGACGTTTTAACAATATTCTTCTAATCCATGAGCGTAAAATGTCTTTCCATTTGTGTCTCCTTTAATTTCTTTCATCAATGCCTTATAGTTTCAGGGTACAGGTCTTTCACCTCCTTGGGTAAGTTTATATACTTCTATCTTTTTTATTTATTTATTTTGAGAGAGGGAGAGAGAGAATCCCAAGCAGGTGCTGCGTCATCAGCGTGGAACCCGATGGGGGGCTCGAAGTCCTGAACGTGAATGAGGTCATGACCTGAGCCGAAGTCCAACACTTAACCTGTAACCCCACCTGGAGCTTCTCTTTCCTCTCTGTCTTTAATTTCCCACTACTGCTGCCTTTCTCTTGGCCAATAAATATGCTCTGTCTCTTCCATCCTTCTCTACCCTTAAAGGCTTACTTGCAGAAGCTTTCATTCTAAAGAATACATCCAGAAGGCTGTAAGGTCCTTCGTGACTTCTGCCCCCCAATCTCTACTCGCCATTCGCCAGAGCCCTCTACTGTCATCCATTCAGGGTCTGTGCTTCCAGATATGTTTATGCATTAACATCAGTATGTGTAAAAAAAAAAAAAAATCATATCAACTATAGCCTATTTGCATAAAGCTATCACATTGTCACTTGCCAGTGTATTTTGAATGAGCTTCTGCATATTGTTATATAAGTCTCATTTGTTCTATGTAATTCCAGATGATGCTAAAAGCTCAGCCATTTTCCTGTTGAGTATCATTCGTGGTGTTTCCGATTTATAAGGAAAAACAGTGTTGCGACGAGTATCCTTGTCTGTGTGTCCTTGTTCATGTTCCTGTTTGCTGTTTGTGTGTGTGTGTGTGTTTAAAAACATTTTTTCAAGATTTTTTTTAATTAAAAATTTTTTTTAATGTTTATTCATTCTTGAGAGACAGAGTGTGAGTGGGGGAGGAGCAGAGAAAGAGAGGGAGACACAGAATCTAAAGCAGGCCCTGGGCTCTGAGCTGTCAGCACAGAGCCCGATGTGGGGCTCGAACCCAGGAGCCGTGAGATCATGACCTGAGCCAAAGTCGGACGCTTAACCGGCTATCAGGGCCTCTCAAGATTTTATTTTTAGGGGCGCCTGAGTGGCTCAGTCAGTTAAGCCTCCAACTTCGGCTCAGGTCATGATCTCACAGTTTCTGAGTTCGAGAGCCCGGAGCCTGCTTTGAATTCTGTCTCCTTCTCTCTCTGCCCCTCCCCACTTGTGCTCTTTCTCTCAAAAATAAATAAATAAATGTAAAAAAAAAACAAAAAAACAAAAAAAAGAAAGAAAGATTTTAAGTAATCTCTGCACCCAACCTGGGGCTTGAACTTACAACCCTGAGATCGAGTTCCATGTTCTACCAACTTAAGCCAACCAGGCACGTATAGTGTTTCCTGTTCTTTAAGAGTAGAAACTATTAAGAATTGCTGGGTCCCAGGATACGCACGTGAAATTTTTTTACATTTATTTATTTTTGAGAGACCACAAGTGGGGGAGGGGCAGAGAGAGAAGGAGACACAGAATCCGAAGCAGCCTCCAGGCTCTGAGCTGTCAGCACAGAGCCCGACGCGGGGCTCGAACCCACAAACCGCGGGATCATGACCTGAGCCGAAGTCGGATGCTCAACCGACTCAGCCACCCAGGCGCCCCTGAAATTTAAATTTAAAAGTAGGAACTTTTATGAGGGCCCTATATATAAATCCAGTTTCTAGCTATTTACTGCTGCTGCTTTCCTTTCATACTTACCCTTTGATAACTGCTTGACGTCCTCTGCCCCATTTCCTCACAAGCCCCTACATCTGGCCCCTGCCCCCGCCCCCCACCTCCACTGAACTCGCTTTCACAAAGCTCCAAGGCCTCTCAACTCCTAATTCCTAACCTGGGTGGACATTCTGTGTCTCACGGGTCTTCTTAGCCACAACCATTGTTGACCTGCCCTGTTATTAAAACTTGTCTTTTTGGAGTGGCTCCCTTGGTTGAGTGTCTGATATTTTATTTTGGCTCAGCTCACGATCTCATGGTTCATTAGTTCAAGCCCCGCACTGGGCTCTGTGCTAAGGGCGTGGATCCTGCTTGAGATTCTCTGTCTCCGTCTCTCTCTGCCCCTCCCTTGCTCACTCTCTCTCTCTCTCTCTCAAAATAAACACTTAAAAAAAAAAAAAAACTTGTCTTTTTTTCCCCTCCACCCGGCCCCCCGCTAAAACTTATCTTCCTGTTTTACTCTGTGGATATCTCTTTCCATCTTCTTCGATGTCTCCCTCTCCTCTCCTGCCCTCTGCCTTCAGATTCTGTCCTGAACCTCCTGTGAGCCCTCTCATGCTCTCGTGGCCTTGACCACTTCGTCTACGTTAGACATCCACCCCTGTACCGTCGCTGGGAGCTGCCAACCTGTGAGCCCCTAGCTGCCTGTGGGAGGCTCTCTCCTGGATGTCCCACTGCCACTTCCTACTGGACATCCAAACCCGACACTTTCCCTTCCCCCCAAATCTGCTCTCCTCCCGCATTCCCCATCTTATGTGGCGATACTACTGGGTACCTAGTCACCTGAGCTGGAAGCCTGCAGTGGTGTGGAGGACAGACAGGAAGGAGACCAGGGTGGCCGCCAGGAGACAGATTAGGAAGATCTTTCCATTATCCAGGCAAGAGATGGTGACTTAGGTGAGGGGAATGGCAGCGATAAAGGCAGATGTAGCTTTCAGCGGAACAGGGAGAAAATGATGATAGAGTAGATGTGGGAGGTGAAAAACCCCCACGCTCCTTCCAGAAATCTGACTTTCTCCTCTTCCTGCACCTTTCTATCAAAAGCCAGCTCTTCCTTTGAGCCCCTGCTCAAATGCCACTCCCAGAGGGCTTTTCCTGATGTGCCCTAGGTTTCTGCAACCTCTGTCCCTTGACACTGTCCACGGTGTGCTTGGAGACAGGGGTCTGTATCTGTCTTATCACCTGCTGGACACTTCCAATCCAGGAAGATGGGTGTGTGTGTGTGTGTGTGTGTGTGTGTGTGTGTGGCCGGCCCCTACCACAATCAGCCAGGTGCTGTGCCCATTGAAGATGCACAAGGAAGGGCTCGCCTGCCTCCAACCCAGTGTGTGGTCAGCGGGGAGAGAGTAGAGCTGCTCGACCTTTCCGCGCTGGGTCACTCTGGTCAGCGAAAGGAGCGGCAGGCAGCTAAGCTTCACTAAAGACTGAGGTTCAAGTCCGGATCCCGTTCATCACTAGTTGTGTGACCTTGGGCATATCTCTTCCAGCCTCTCTGAGCCTCTTTCTCTCCTTTCCTGCCTCCCTCAGATCAAAGACCAAGTGAAGTTCTACTCTTAGAAACCTTTCTACAAACTTCTAAAAGGTTTGGATGCTTGTTGCCAGGTCCCCCTTCCTGATGAAAAGAGACGTGATGGCTGGAGCACGGTGGCCATCTTGTGACCATGAGGCGACCCTGATGACAAAGCCACGTGCCAAAGCATGCCTGTTACAGCCGTCCAGGCTTCCCACTTCCTTACTTTCTGCACTTCCCCGGGGCATACTAGGCCTTGAGGTGTGTCCCAGTTTCCCAGCCTAGGTTTCTAATTCAGAACCGCTTCTAAGCACTTCCTACAGAGGATCGCGTGTTCTTGGCTCATTGGTAGTGGCTTCCTCTTGCTCGGTCAGCTGTTTTAGTTCTTCAGGTCAGATGGCTTTGGGACTACCCCTACCTTGTACATTCCACTTGGCGGCTTTTGGGGGGACCTATAAAGATGGGTGCTGCGGACTCTGACCTCCAAGGTATTGGGCGTGACTCCTGGAGTCACAGTACTTACTGGATGTCCCATGACCTCCCTTCTTCCCTTGTCAGGACATCACTCCACTGCAGGTGGTTATGCCCAACACTGCCCTCCATCTTAAGGCGTTGCTGGATTTTGAGGATAAGAATGGAGAGAAGGTGGTGGCAGGAGATGAGTGGCTATTTGAAGGACCTGGTAAGTTCCTTCCATTGGCCGGAGCCCGGGTCAGAGGCTCCTGGCCTTTCCACTATAGCTCTGATACCTGCTCACCTCCAGCCTCTTCTCCCCTCCCCAGGCACATATATCCCCCAGAAGGAGGTGGAGGTCCTGGAGATTATCCAGGCCACAGTCATCAGGCAGAACCAGGCCCTGCGGCTGAGGGCCCGCAAGGAGTGCTGGGACCGGGACGGCAAGGAGAGGGTGACAGGTGGGGTCGATAAGGGGTGCTGATGGGGGCGGACAGGCCGTGCTCTGCCCGCAGGGTTGGGGATGGCCACTAGCAGCCTGGGAGGAAGTACTTCCCTGGGATCTCTCTTATGAGCTTTTGGGGGCTGCCCACTGCTGCTTTCCCTAACCCCCCCTGTGCGGGCTCTCCCCTGACCCTGTTGTCATGTTGACATGGCTTCTCCCTCCCCCCAACCCCCACCCTTCACCCGACCCAGGGGAAGAATGGCTGGTGCGTTCCGTGGGGGCATATCTCCCGGGAGTGTTTGAGGAGGTTCTGGATTTGGTGGACGCCGTGATCCTCACAGAAAAGGTCTGTGCTCTGGGGGGTTAAGGGACCCAGGGGTAGGGATCACTCTGAGTGGCAGAGAATAGTGGCAGAAGACATGAACGTGAAAGAGAAGCAATATTTCTAAGGCCACTAAAAGAAAACTGCAGAGGTCAGATACCTGAGGGGTATCCTGAGTCCTCTGAGAGGGTTAAAATGCCCTCCTGGGTTGGTGGAGACTGGCGGTCAGGCCTGGGAGCACTTAGTGGCCAGTGGGGCTCCCAGGTCCCCTGAGGAACTTGGAGATCGGTTTCCCCAAACGCCCCGACCTCTTGTCCTACAGACGGCCCTGCACCTCCGGGCTCGGCAGAACTTCCGAGACTTGAGAGGAGTGACCCGTCGCACGGGGGAGGAGTGGCTGGTGACCGTTCAGGACACGGAGGCCCATGTTCCAGATGTCTACGAGGAGGTGCTGGGGGTCGTGCCCATCACCACCTTGGGCCCCCGCAACTACTGTGTGATTCTCGACCCAGTGGGACCGGATGGCAAGAACCAGCTGGGGCAGAAGCGTGTGGTCAAGGTGAGTGCCTCCATTTCACCTGGAGCTCTGCTCTGGGAGGGCGAATGCCCTTGACTGGAGGCCCTCGGACCTCTTCCTTCCCTCCTCCCACCCCAGGTACATGTTCTAGAAGCACCAAGCTTGTTCTGGCTCCCTCTGTGTCCTTGCACGTCTAGTTCTGTCTTTTGAGACAGAGTCCCCCTGATCTCCCTGGTGGCCCCCAACCTCAGTTTCCACACAGTTTCTTCTGGGAGCACCTCCCGGGTCCCATCCGTGCCTGCTGTTCTGGAAACCTTGTCATCTTGCATAAAACAAACCTCTTGGTTTATGCTTCTCCCCACCCCACCTCACCCCTCTCTTAACTATACATGGGACTATCAGGGATCGACACACTTTTCTGTAAAGGGCCAGATCGTAGATACTTTGGGCTTTGGGAGCACATTCCACTGTACTGGTGGAGCAAAAGCATAGACAGCTTGTAAATGAACGAGTGCCTCTGTGTTCCTGTAACATTTTACTTCCCGAAATAGCCCAAATGTCTAGCAGTGGGTGAACAGATCACAAATTGAGGCATATCCACACAATGGAATATCCTTCAGCTATAAAAGGAAATAAGCATGTACGGATGCTCGTGTGCTAATGATCAGCATTCAGGGCGCCTGGGTGGCTCAGTCGGCTGAGCGTCCGACTTCAGTTCAGGTCGTGATCTCACAGCTCGTGACTTTGAGCCCCACATCGGGCTCTGTGCTGACAGCTCAGAGCCTGGAGCCTGCTTCGGATTCTGTGTCTCCCTCTCTCTGCCCCTCCCTCACTCACGTTCTGTCTCTCTCTCTCTCAAAAACAAATAAACATAAAAAAAACTACATTAGTATTTCAGCTAGTACTTGGAATTGTTTAATTCCATTTATTTTTACTTTTTAAAATGTAGTTTTGGGGGGGAGGGGCAGAGAGAGAGGAGAGAGAGAGGATCCCAAGCAGCCTCCACGCTTAGTGCGGAGCCCGCTGTGGGGCTTGATCCCATGACCTTGAGATCACGACCTGAGCTGAAATCAAGAACTGGATACTCAACTGACTGCGGCAGCCACGCACCCCTGTGTGGTTCCGTTTATACAAAATGTCCCAAATGGGTAAATCCGTAGTGATAGAAAATAGATTAGTGGTTAGAGGGGGCAGGGATGGACAGAGAGGAACCACTAATGAGTTTTTCAGGGTGATGAAAACCCTGGGATTAGATCCTAGAGATGACCGGACAAGTCTGTGGATATGCCAAAACAACTGAATTGTAGACTTTAACCGGAAAAATTGTATGGTATATAGATTATATCTCAAATAGGTTGTTAAAAAAAAAAAATAGTGGCCAGATTTGGCCCAGAAACTGAGTTTGCCAATGTCCAGACGACACCATCCCAAGAAAACAACGCATGGGAGAAATGAGCAACAAGAGGGTCATTCTTATTTTTTTTTAAGCTTTTTTTTTTTTTTTTAATGTTTAGTTTTGAAAAAGAGAGAGAGACGGGGGTGGTGAGGAGGGAGGGAGAGAGAGAATCCCAAGCAGGCTCCACACTGTCAGCACAGAGCCAGATGCGGGGCTCAAAACTCCCAGACCATGAGATCACGACCTGCCCTGAAATCAAGAGTTGGACACTTACGAGGTACTTGGGTGGCTCAGTCAGTTGGGCATCTGATTGTAGCTCAGGTCATGATCTCGCAGTTTGTGAGTTCGAGCCCCGCGTCGGGCTCTGTGCTGACAGCTCGGAGCCTGGAGCCCGCTTGGGATTCTGTGTCTCCCTCTCTCTCTGCCCCTCCCCCACTCATGCTCTGTCTCTCCCAAAAATGAATTAAAAAAAAAAAAAGGGCGTTGGACGCTTTAGCGACTGAGCCACCCAGGCCCTCCAAGAGGTTTATTCTTTTTTTTTTTTTTAATTTTTTTTTCCAACGTTTTTTATTTATTTTTGGGACAGAGAGAGACAGAGCATGAACGGGGGAGGGGCAGAGAGAGGGAGACACAGAATCGGAAACAGGCTCCAGGCTCCGAGCCATCAGCCCAGAGCCCGACTCGGGGCTCGAACTCACGGACCGCGAGATCGTGACCTGGCTGAAGTCGGACGCTTAACCGACTGCGCCACCCAGGCGCCCCTCCAAGAGGTTTATTCTTAACGGTTGAGCTTGTGAGGGTCCAGGTCCTGACGGTTTACAGGATTTATCAAGGGCGGTTTGACCGGACGAGACCTGTGGGCATTTGTCGAGAGCCTCATGGTCCCGATAATGCTTCGCTGTATTACAGTGGGAACGTCAGGAGGGTCTTTTGGGGTTCCTGTCCTCATCACAAGCCTGTGGCCACAGGAACCAAAAGAGGCGCTATCAGAGGCAGTCACGACTCCGGGTGGCAACCGCTTCTAACCCCATGTCTTTCCGCTAGGGCGAGAAGTCTTTTTTCCTCCAGCCTGGAGAGAGGCTGGAGCGAGGCATCCAGGATATATATGTGCTGTCAGAGCAGCAGGGGCTGCTGCTGAGGGCCCTGCAACCCCTGGAGGAGGGAGAAGAGGAGGAGAAGGTCTCCCACCAGGCTGGGGACAACTGGCTCATCCGCGGGCCCCTGGAGTACGTGCCCTCTGCCAAGGTAGAGGTGGTGGAAGAACGTCAGGCCATCCCTCTGGACGAGAATGAGGGCATCTACGTGCAGGATGTCAAGACTGGAAGGGTAACAGCTGAGGGATGGGCACCCTTACTGTTGTGCGGCCACGGTGGTGGCCTGCTCGGGGCTGACGGGGACAGGTGCGTGGTGGAGATGGGGGAGGAGACTTCGACAGCCTTGGTGGTGGCATCCGAGCAGGCCGGCATTCTGTGGAGTATCTGCCTTCCCTTTGTCGTAAATAGCGAAGTGCAAACTTGAGAAGCTCCCCAGGGAGAACATGAGCCAGGTTTAAGGACGGGGACTCTGTCTCCACTGCAGAACTGGCCCCAGCATAAAGATCTAACTGGGGAGTGGCCTGGGAACAGCAAGAACCGAATTCCTCCCCCATCCCCTTATCCAGGTGGAATTTTTCCTCTTTGCCAACTGCCCCCCCCCCCGCCCCAATCTGAAGCCTTGACCTTGGTCTGACCTAGGACCACATCTCCAACCTCTTTCTCTAAGACGCCAACCTGAAAGTAGAGCTCAGAATCCTAGGAAGTGTTAGCGAATGTTACCTAGGTCCTAGGATTGATGGCATCTGTCCCTCCGATGCCCTCCAAGCTGCCCCCAGAAGGAAAGTTCCAGAAGAAATCCTCTGAAGCCCTTACCACGTGCCAAGTTCTCAGCACTAGACATCTGAGATGTCATTCATTCCTCAACCCTGTGCGGATGAGGAACCAAAGCAGGGGTGCGCCCAAGACGACGGAGCTAGCCCCCGGTGCATCTGAATACAGCCTCGTTCCAGAGACCATGTTTGGCCACACCGCCACGCTACCCTACCCCCCCCCCTCCACCGGGCTGCTGGCTGGGTCCTTCCCCCTTCCCTTCCCGGGTGACGTCCCTCCCCGTTCTCTCTCAAGGTACGAGCTGTGATTGGAAGCACCTACATGCTGACCCAGGACGAAGTCCTGTGGGAGAAAGAGCTACCTCCTGGGGTGGAGGATCTGCTGAACAAGGGGCAGGACCCGCTGGCAGACAGGGGTGTGAAGGAGATGCCCAAGACCCCCCAGCCCTCCCCTCTCCGGAACAAGACCCGCGTGGTCAGCTACCGGGTCCCTCACAACGCTGCCGTGCAGGTGTATGACTACAGAGAGAAGAGAGCTCGGTGAGGGGCCATGGGGGGGGAGCAGTTGGGGAGGCTACTGGGGGGGAGGCAGGAAGGGCCACCGGGGGGGCGAGGGGGACGAGGCGGGAGGGGTTCTCCGTGTGTCTGACTCCCGGCTCCCTCTGCAGTGTGGTCTTTGGGCCCGAGCTGGTGTCCCTGGGTCCCGAGGAGCAGTTCACCGTGTTGTCCCTCTCGGCCGGGAGGCCCAAGCGTCCCCACGCCCGCCGCGCTCTCTGCCTGCTGCTCGGGCCTGACTTCTTCACAGACGTCATCACCATCGAAACAGCAGACCATGCCAGGCTGCAGCTGCAGCTCGCCTACAACTGGTGAGGGGTGGGGAGGGCTCGGCTGGGGTGCTGGCACGGCCCGGGGTGGGGGAGCCAGGAGGAAGAGCCCTGGGTCCCGCAGCGCTGGGCTCGCGTTCAGCCAACCACATAACTGCAAGGTCATGAAAATGTCGGTTGGACACACCCAGTGCGAGTGGGCAGATGTCCCCAAGCACAGGCTCTGGGGCTCGCTGCCTGGGTCCCGGCCTTGCCGTTTGCTAGCTGTGGACCTAGGCCAGTGACTCGGTGCCCTCCTCCATTTCCCAATCTGTAAAATGAGAGTGACAACCGTCAGCCTCACGGGGCGGTCGAAGGGATGCGGTGAGAATTGGAACAGTGCCCTGTACGTAGTTAGAGCTCAGATGGCAGCGACCGGAGTCGGGGGAGGGGAGTCCCATACGGTCGCTGTGCCCCACCACACCCACCTCTGGGCGGAGTGGCCAGGACCCAGACAGGGGCAGACGGGGCGCTGACCTCTCTGGGGCGGGGCGGGGTGGGGGCACTGCAGCATGGTCGCTAAGAGCATAGACCCTGGAGCCACGCTGCCTGAGTTCACCTTTCTGGCTTGCCACATATGATGTGACTTTGGGCCTGTCACTTAACCTCTCTGGGCCTCTCTTTCCTCATCTGTAAAAGGGGCTAGTGCTCATCCCCACCTCCTAGGGTGGCTGGGAGAATAAGATGGCATCTCACCTGGGCCCATGGTGGGTAGCAATTCTCGTTCTCTGTCGTGGGAGACCCTGGCCAGTGACGGGGGGGGGGGGGGGTCGGAGTCCTTTTCAAAGACGAGAGTTGCCGTTTCCTGGAGGAAGATGGCTTCCCTGTTCTGGGCCTCTCTGTTCACAGGCACTTTGAGCTGAGGGACCGGAAGGACCCACAGGAGACAGCCAAGCTCTTCTCAGTGCCTGACTTCGTGGGTGACGCCTGCAAGGCCATCGCGTCCCGGGTGCGGGGGGCCGTGGCCTCCGTCACCTTCGATGACTTCCACAAGAATTCTGCCCGCATTATTCGCACTGCTGTCTTTGGCTTTGAGACCCCGGAAACCAAGGGGCTCGACGGCAGGGCTCTGCTCCAGCCCCGGGACCGGGCCGTCTTCCCCCAAAACGGGTTGGTGGTCAGCAGCGTGGACGTGCAGTCGGTGGAGCCCGTGGACCAGAGGACCCGGGACGCCTTACAGCGCAGCGTCCAACTGGCCATTGAGATCACCACCAACTCCCAGGAGGCAGCTGCCAAGTGAGTGAGGCCTGGGGGCAGGGCTTCCCCACTGCCCACAGTGCCCACTGCGGGCCAGACCTCTCCAGAGTCCTCACCTCGGCCCACTGCCACGACCTGGGTAACAAGGTGCCCTTCCCCCGGCCCCGCCTACGGTCGGCCTGCGTTCACCCTTAGCAGATGGCATGGCCCACTTAAGAGTACGACTAGGACAGGGCGCCCGGGTGGCTCAGCTGGTTAAGCGCCTGACTTCGGCTCAGGGCATGACCTCGCGGTCTGTGAGTTCGAGCCCCGCGTCGGACTCTGTGCTGACAGCTCGGAGCCTGGAGCCTGCTTTGGATTCCGTGTCTCCTCTCTCTGCCCCTTCCTGACTTCTCTCTCTCTCTCTCTCTCTCTCTCTCTCTCTCAAAAAAAAAAAAGTATGACTAGGTGCCATCCCCCCCCTGTGGCTTCTCACCTTGCTTGTGCCAGAACGCAAACTTGTTCCGTGGTCCTCCCAGGCACCGGGGATCCAGGCCTACCTCCCCCACCTCACCTTCCAGCCTCTCCCAGGCTCACGTGCTCCAATCCCACCAGCTCCTTTCTGCCCCTCAGATGCACAGCCGGGCTCCCCGCTTCGGGCCCTCTGCGCTGGCTGTTCCCTCCGGCCAGAATGTTCTTCGCCTAGAGCGCTTCAGCCGGCCTCCTCCTCGGGCCTCAGCCCGAAGCTCGCCTCCTCGCAGAGCCCAGTTCTTTCTGCCCCAACCGAGGCAGCACCCGCTCTGCTTGGTGTCCCATCACCCACTTGCAGGGAACTTGTCATTGTCCGAAATCAACCACGTCCCTTTGTTTCTCCCCACTGGAGGGTGGGCTGTGTGGAAGCGGGGGCCTCGGGTCACCAGTCCGTCCCTTCCCCTGCGCCTGCAATCGTGCCAGGCTGTCAGCGCGCACGCCGTTCTTCCGTTGGCACGTTGAGTGCTTCCCGCGGGCACCCCCAGCAGACTGGCGGTCCCTGCCCTTGGAGAGCTGGCTCGCATCTTGGAAGATGGCCGGCATCTTCCCAGTCCCCTCTCCCGTCCAGGCACGAGGCTCAGAGACTTGAGCAAGAAGCCCGCGGCCGGCTTGAGAGGCAGAAGATCTTGGACCAATCCGAAGCTGAAAAGGCTCGCCGCGAACTCTTGGAGCTGGAGGCTCTGAGGTGGGTTGAGAACCAGAGGAAAAGAGGGCCCGGTCTTGGAAAGCAGCTGGTGGAGGGACCGAGACGAGTGTGACTTCTGCTGCGCAGAAGTGAGGGTGGAGGAGGGCAGGGCTGGGCTTCCTCCTGGCGTCCCCTGACCCCCGCCGCCCCTCCAGCACTGCCGTGGAGAGCACGGGGACCGCCAAGGCGGAGGCCGAGTCCCGCGCTGAGGCCCTGCGCATCGAGGGAGAAGGCTCCGTGCTACAGGCCAAGTTGAAAGCCGAGGCCTTGGCCATTGAGACGGTGAGTGGGGGCGATGCCTGTGGAAGGGTGCGGCCCCGGGGGTCTGGAAGAGGCCCCATCACTGCAGCCCTGGAGAGGAGTGGGAGACCAGGTGTCCCGATGCAAAGCCCTATTTAAATACTCCGTGGTTTATAAAGTCCTTTGCCCTGTGTCTATTCGCTTAACCACCTTTCCCCTCGGGGCATGATGACCTCTGTCTTCTGTGTAATGTGCACTCGCACGTTGGCCGGCTTTGTGCAAAGTGCTGCACGTGTCTTACACACACGGTCTTATTTAATGCCTGAAGTCCCATTCAGGCGGCAGGTACTGTCTCCATTTTACAGATGGCAGAACCAAGGCTTGGATTGAGGACTCCCGGCTACAAGGCAGCCTGGCCAGGAGTCACCCCGAATTGACTATCCGTTTACAGTTCCATCCCTTTGCCTCTGTTCCCTCTGGCTTGCTGGGACAGTTCCCAGGGGCCACACAATCCTGCGTTCTCTCCCCCCACCCCCTTCCAGGAGGCTGAGCTCCAACGGGTACGGAAAGTGCGAGAACTAGAATTGGTCTATGCCCGGGCCCAGCTGGAGCTGGAGGTGAGCAAGGCCCAGCAGCTGGCGGAGGTGGAGGTGAAGAAGTTCAAGCAGATGACAGAGGCCCTGGGCCCCAGCACCATCAGGGACCTTGCTGTGGCTGGGCCAGAGATGCAGGTCAGAGTGGGGAGGGGGCTGGTGTGCGTGTGCGTGTGTGTGTGTGTGTGTGTGTATGTGTGTGTTGGGACCATATTTGAAACCAAGAAGGCAGAGCTGGGGCAGACGTATCTGGAAAGATGATGCTGGGGGCAGAGAGGAGAGGAGGTGGAACTGTCCCCGTGTCCCGGCCTGTAGCACTTGTGCACGGTGGCCTCTGTCAGGCACTGTGCTAGCTTCGGCAGGGAGCTGCAGCCCCTGGGGCGGATGGTCATCAAGTGGAACCCCAGTCCGTGGCAAGTGCTTTGAAGGAAGTCGAGCCAGGGATGCTGGCTGGTTTAGGGAGAGTCCCTCGGAGGAGGGGATACTTGAGGCCGATGTAGAGTTGACGGGAGCTTCCTGGGAGAGGCTCCATGTGCAAAGACACAAGGACAACAGAACTCAGTGCGTTTAAGGAACAGAAAGGACTGAATGGCCGCGACCGAGGGTGGAACGGTGAGCTTCTGGAAGCAGCTACAGTGGGGCCGGGTCTTTCAGGCCTTCTAAGCCCCGGTGAAGCCTTCAGTCTCCCCGATACACCTCGCTTATTGTCCCCGACTAATCCTAGGAGGATGGCTCGGGTGACAGCTGCAGAGTCCCATAAGTGTGGGTGGTGGCCAAGGAGACAAGAAAAGGAACAGGGGCCTGACTCTTCCCTCTTGCTCCTCAAGGTGAAACTGCTCCAGAGCCTGGGCCTGAAATCAACGCTCATCACCGATGGTTCCACCCCCATCAACCTCTTCAACACAGCCTTGGGTCTCCTGGGGCTGGGGTCGGAGGCCCAGCCCCCAACCAAAAAGGCAGCCGGCATGCCCAGCCCCCAAGGGGGCTTGCTTCTCCGGTCCCCTCCTGCCCCTCAGTCTCTTGGAGATAACCATGTTGTCCCTTAGCGCCGTGCTGCAACCGACAAATTAAACATTTCTGGGCATTCTAACCTTGGGCCTCAAGTCTCTGTCACAAGGGAGCATTGTGGATACCCCTGAAATCTCAAGGTAGCTACTAGAGACTATCCTCGCCTGTGAGGTGGAGAGGAAACTGAGGCAGGGAACAGTCACGCTGATGGGAACGTGACCCTAAAGTCTTACTAGTCGCACTTTTTTTTTTTTTTTTTTTTTTTGATGTTTGTTTGTCTTTGAGAGTGAGAGAGACAGAGCGCGAGCAGGGGAGGGGCAGAGAGAGAGGGAGACACAGAAACCAAGAGGGCTCCAGGCTTTGAGCTGTCAGCACAGAGCCCGACGTGGGGCTCGAACCCGTGAACCGGGAGATATGATCTGAGCTGAAGTCGGAGGCTTCACCAACTGAGCCACCCAGGCGCCATGGCTAGTCAACTAGTCGGACTGTCTTTGGTGGTCAGCTCCCTTAGACCCCAGGTGGGGGAGCTGATACCACAGGGGAGAGAATGGGGCCCCGCCTAGGCAGCCTCCCTGGGATGGCTCCTGCACTAGCAAAGTCTCTCCTCACTGCTAATTCCTCCAGGAAACTGCAGGCTGGGCGGGTTTTGGAATCTAGCCCTCAGGCCGCAGGTGCATCCACCCCTGCATCCCCTCCCCCGCCTCCCAGCACTTGGGAGACTCTCTCTCTCTCTGGCACCACCTGCTGGTCCCACCGCATAGCCGGCAGGCCTGTGCACTTGTCCCTCTCAGATGGGATGTCAGGATCCTGCCCAGGGGCCACAGGAACTGGAGTGCCTTTCTGGGCTTCTGATATGGGCTCTTCCCAAGCATCGAGGGAGGAGTTCCCTCTTTCCACCCTCCCCCGCAACCAGTGCAGAGCTCTTTCTGGGGGAAGGATCCAGGCGTGATCAAATTTGCAACCAGTGCAGAGCCCTTTCTGAAGGAAAGATCAGGCGTGATCGAATTTGGCTGCACAGAGGAGGCTGCACCAGCCCTTTGCCCAGGTAGAGCCGTAGGTACTAGGTTGATAACTAAGTAAAAAGATCCTGGGGAGAGAGAAGCTTGGGTTTACTTTCGGTATAACTGAGGAAGGCAACTTCTCTGATCTCCTCTGTCCGTGAAAGAGGCCAGGAATTCTCCTCCTGAACAGGGCTGATGCTTGGTTAAGTCCTTCTTCCTCTTCGTGCACTGAGGGCCGACCCTACGAGCCTGGTCTCTTTCCGAGTTGAGGTGCATTTGTGTGGCCAGTGGCTCCACTCAAGTCTGAGCTTGAGGCCAGGGGCTGACTGCTGAGCCCACAGCACTTGGTGGAGCTGGCTCAGAGTTGACGGGACAGGCAAGTGAATTGGCCCCTCCAGCCCAGCTTCCTTCTAACTGTCCTATATTGTCCCTTGAGAGAGGTAATGAAGTTAACTTGTGCCTGGTACCAGCTGAAGAGCTTTACATGCTATGTTAGCACAGCTTATGGCCAAGGGCCTCTGGGGATGGGTGACAGCAGGCGAGGTGGGTACGTTCCTACCCCTCAGCAACCGGCTCCTATGGCCGTCCCTCTGCTTGTCTTTACTAATGACCATCCCACTTCTGCCACCAACAACTGCTGCCTCACCCTCACCTTCCAAAAACCATTCCTTCAGTGACCTTGACCACCCCCTCAACATTGACACTCACCCTTTGCATGTCTGGGTAATTCACTCACTAGAAACCTCCCTCCTTAACTCCACCCTCCCCATCCCCTGGGCTACTTAGCCCTGTCCCTCCTTAAACCATCCACCGCCCTCTCTGCCCGCCCCTGCCCAGCTGCATGTTGCTGCATGTACAGCCCACATGCTGACTGATCTCATTTTAAATTCCTGGCAACACATCTCAAGGGAGACCTAGGGCCTCTGACTCCGCTTCTCCTGCTTGTGCAAGATCTCCTTCAGAACTACCACTCACACCTCTCCCCTCAGCTTCCCACATCCCCACCCACTTTCTCTCACCTCTGAGAGAAAATAGAAGCACTTTGGGCAGGAAGCCCCCCCACCCCTGCTTCCCAGCAGCAAATCTAGCAAACTACCAGCACCTGGACTCCAACCTCCCCCCCACCCCCGTTCCCACTGGGGATGTGTCCCCCTGAGCCCCACTCCTCCCCTTGAGCTCTACAACCCACCAATCTCAAGTCCCTGAGTCCACTCCTCCACGGATCACCTTTCTGTCCCGCACTGTCAATCTCTCCCCCTCCCGGCTCCCTGTCACCAGCAGGTGAGTGTGCTCTACTTTTTGCCACACAGACTCAACGAGTGAGCTCCCCCTGGGCCCTGCCCTCCCTCCCGCTGCACCCCCTCCTCTATTTTCCCTTCGCAGCCACATTTCTTAGTTTCCATCCCTCACCTCTCATTATCTCCTCATGTCACTCCCATCAGCTGCTGTCTCCACCCCTTCCTTCATGGAAACTGCTCTTATTGGCATCACCAATGACATCCCTGTTGCTAGACCCCGCAGTTAGATTCTCTTTGTTCAGCCTCTCCTGTCATTCGGGACAGGGGCCATCCCTCTTCCACACTGGGCTCCCATGACATGGCCTCCACCTCAGGGGCCACTCCTGTTTCCCTGGCCAGCTCCACTCCCTCTGCTCCATCTCAGTCACAGGTTGCCCTGAACCCCATTCTTAGTGACAACCTTGGCCAGTCCCATGGCTTTAGAGCATCTCTATCCCACAGACTTCAAATGTAGTCCTCTATCCCTGACCTCACCCCTGAACTCTAGACTCCTTTCCAACTGAGTTGATGTCTCCACATGGCTCTCTGATGGCCATTGGGCTTGGCTGTATGACTTGTTCTGGCCAGTGAAATGTAAGGGGAAGTGGCATCACTGTCCTCTCCTTTCTCTTTTCCGTGGTGACAGGCAATATTCCAAACAGAGGCTGTTCTGTCGGTGTGGGTTCCCGAGAGAGAAATGTCATGAGGCAGAGTCACAGCTGACCCACAGTAGACCTGCCACAGGGACAGGAAATGTTTGCTGTGTTAGGGAACCGAAGTTGCAGGGGCGGGGGAGGGGGGGGTGCTACCATAGCGTAACCTAGCCTATCCTGACCACTTCCGTGTACCTCACAAGGGTGTAGTCTGGTAAGGTAATGGGGGAAGCTGTTCTTTAAATTGTACACATGGGGCGCCTGGGTGGCTCAGTCGGTTAAGGGTCCAACTTCAGCTCAGGTCATGATCTCGCGGCCCGTGAGTTCGAGCCCTGTGTCGGGCTCTGTGCTGACAGCTCAGAGCCTGGAGCCTGCTTTGGATTCTGTGTCTCCCTCTCTGTCTCTGCCCCTCCCTGGCTCATGTTCTCTCTCTCTCTCAAAAATAAATTAAAAATAAATAAATAAATAAATAAATAAATGTACACAGGAAGATGGGCCCGGTACTGATTGTAGGGTGAGGGAGACCAGATATACCCCAATGATAGGAAAAGGGGCTTCACTGGAGATAATGTGGAGCTCACATTATCCAGTGTGAGCCGGATGTGAGCCGGATTCTAAGCCAGTCCCTTTGGTACTAAATTTACCCTTGAGAGTCTCTTAAATTGCCCATAAAATACAGAACACTGTGACCTCTGATGAAGTTCAACACAACCTGTTTTCCTCCAGCAGTCGAGCAATTGGCTTTTCTTTGCTTGAATACTGATAAAGTAATTGACTTAAGGACCCTTTGAGTAAGAAAGATCTGTGTCTGGGCGCCTGGGTGGCTCAGTTGGTTGTCTGTCTCGATTTCAGTTCTGGTCATGATCCCAGAGTCATGGGATTGAGCCCAGCACTGGGCTTTGCACTGAGCATGGAGCCTGCTTTAGATTTTCTCGCTCCCTCTGCCCCTCTCCTCTCTCTCTCTCTCTCTAAAAGTTTATTTTATTTATTTATTTATTTTTTTTTTTTTTAAGGACATGGTTTATTTTTATTTTTTTAATTTTTTTTTCAATATATGAAATTTATTGTCAAATTGGTTTCCTCTAAAAGTTTAAAAAGAAAAATGGAGCACCTGGGGTGGCTCATTTGGTTACGCCCCCTCCCAACTTCAGTTCAGGTCATGATGTCGTGGTCTGTGGGTTCAAGCCCACAAGCTTCAGAGCCTGGAGCCTGCTTTGGATTCTGCGTCTCCCTCTCTGCCCCTTCCCCTGCTCGCCCTCAGTCTTTGTCTCTCAAAAATAAATGCTAAAAAGAAAAAAATTTTTTTAATTTAAAAAGAAAGAAAAATGTGCATCTTTAAACAGTGAAATCACACTCAGCGTGGTAAGATGTTTACCCAGTCTATTTTCTCTTCCTCCTAAACCCACAACTAATCTCTATTTCCCAACCTCCCTTGCATAGAGATGTGGCTGCATGACTGAGTTGTAGCCAATGGAAAGTGAAGGGAAATAGACGTGCCAATTCCCTGGCTTCCCGTAAAAGCCATCCTCAGACAATCCTCCGGGCCCACCTCCCCCGCCTAGCTAATGCGAGGGTGGAATGTTCTTGGAAGTCCTGTGTTGAAAATGGCAGCTTCCCTGAGTCTCAGCTTCAGGAGAGCTGCTTCCCAGTCGGGAGCTCCTGATGAGGACTTAACAGGAGTCAGAAATAAACTTCTGTTGTGATTGAGCCACTGTGCATCTTGAGGTTGTTATAGCGGTGAGGCTTACCGGAGGGAAGAACAGATTCACGGTGCCCAGGCCGTGCCCTCCCGGAGGCTTGAGCCCGTTGAGTGGAATGAGCAAATGGAATGTCTTGCATGGTGGTTATTCGTTTATTCTGAAAGCATATACTTGAAATCCGGAAAGCTCTTACTGCACATATGATGTCTTAGTCCATTCGGGCTGCAAGATACCACAGACTGGGGGGGCTTATAAACCACAGTCATGCATTTCTCACAGTTCTGGAGGCTGGAAGTCCAAGATCAAGGCACCACCGGCACGGTCAAGTTCTGGTGAGAATTCTCTTCCTGCTTCTTCCTGCCGGCACCTTTCACTTTGTCCTCACTTGGTGGAAGGGGCAAGAGAGCTCTCTGGGGCCTCTTTTGTGAGGTCCCTAATCCCATTCATGAAGGCTCAAGACCTTATCACCTCCTAAGGGCCCCATCTCCAAACGCCATCGCGTCGAGCATTAGGTTTCAACATGAATTTTAGGAGCATACAAACACTTAGCCCATGGTAACATATGGCTCCACCATGTTCCTTAAAAATTTTTTTTCTTAATGTTTTTATTTATTTTTGAGACAGAGAGAGACAGAGCATGAGCAGGGGAGGGGCAGAGAGAGAGGGAGACACAGAATCCGAAGCAGGCTCCAGGCTCCGAGCTGTCAGCACAGAGCCCGATGCGGGGCTCGAACTCACAGACTGCGAGATCATGCCCTGAGCCGAATTTGGATGCTCAACCGACTGAGCCACCCAGGCGCTCCTCCACCACGTTCCTTAGATCAAATTCAGCCTAGACTTTCCCCGCTGGCCTCCTCCAGGCCACTCTGCTGGGCTCAGTCCAGCCACTGGACATGGGACCAAAGGCACAGGCTGACCTCCAGGCCCTACCAGGGGAGGGGACTCACGAGTCTTTGATGCTGGGGCCTCAGGCCTCAGGGGTGTATTCTTCTGAGTGGAGACACTCACACTCCCCTGCCCACCTCTCCCTCTTTCTTAGGCCATGGTTTGCTGGGTTTATGTAAGTTAGAGACTCCTGGTGTCGCTGTAAATGGTTAGGGTCAAAGAGCCGAGGAGGCAGGGCCGGCGGTGGAGGGAGCCATCTTGAGTGCTGAAAGGATGCATCCCTCTGGAGGGGACAGCTGGTTCACGAGGGATGAAGGACACTGGATGGATAGATGGGAATCTGGGAGCAGGCCAGGCAGGGGGACCCCTGAAGCATTGGAATGGCAGCTGAGTAACGTATCCTAGCTTCAAGTATAAATCTGTCCCTGCCTAGACAAGCGCCCTCCGAAAGAGGGCACAGGCGATTTACCACAGCCTCATTTGTTTTGCTGGCAGGACCTGGTGAAACAAATAATGGACGTCTGTGCCACCGTTAAGCAGACTGCCGACGTGGACGGCTGTGGGCGGTAAACGTTAAGGGTGCAGGCTCTGGAGCCAGGCCAACCAAGATGGACGCCTCTGAGGGCCTCGACCTACTGTCTGGAAAACGGGCACAATAAAAGGCTTGTCGTGCTGTCTAGTACACAGGACAGCGTAGGTGTGGGGCGAAGTGAGGGAACAGACGCACACAAAAAGCACTCGGCACGAGGGTGGCTTGGGAGAGTGGCACAGCACACCCGCAGGATGAGGTTTACGATCTGCGAATGCGTGCGTGCAGACGTGGAGAATTTACCGAGACAGACGTCTGAGCTCTGAGGAGCCCTGGTCACCTCTGGGGAGGAGTGTGGGGCTTAAGGAGGCAGACTCGGTCACGATTTAGTATCTTTGCCGCACGAATATTTTACCTATTATTTGGAAAGATTTCTTCGGTGGCTCCATGTGGCCCTCAGGACAAAACCCAAACGCCCTACGGGACTCCTCGGGCTGCCCCGCTGGCTTGAGGGCATCTCTTACCCGCCCCCCCAGCCCCCAGCCCCCAGCCCCCAGCGCTGAGTGTTCCAGGCACATCGATCTGTTTCCATTTCCCTTTCTGCAACTGCTCAGTGTGCTCTCTGGCCTCTCCAGGCTCCGAAGTCTCAGCTGCGAATCCACCCTCTCTGATACATTAACCCTTCCCGCCCCAATCCCTAGCAGCGGTCTAGACACCCACCCGCTTCAGCCACACCTAAGCGCTCGCTCCGGGACTTCCGGACTTCCTTCTCCTGTCCCCTCCTCCAAGCACCACCAGACTACTCCCCCCCCTCCCCCACATGCTCGCCTGTGACCTCCAAGAGGGCTGACCTAATCCCCTGGGCCTAGCACAGGCGTTGAGGCTCAATACCCATCTGCTAAATTTCAGCTCTCCGGGACACGAAGGCCTCCTGGCCAAGCTATTATAAGGATGAAATGAGTGGCATCCGCAACCCCCCAGCACAGGATCTGGCATATGGTAGGCTCAATATAGCCTTAAAAAGCAAGCTGGTGCCAGACAGCAGAGAAAGCTCAAATGGCAGGGGTAGGTAGCTATTAGGGACAGATGCCCAGAACTATTTACGAAGGAACAGTGATTCTCAACATTATGGGGAAGAATCGGTCACCTGCAGTGTATTACACTTGCGGACCTCGGGGCCCATCCCTAGAGATTCCAACTCCAAAGGTCTGGCACAAGGTCCGGGCAGCTGAATTTTAAAGAAATAATCCACAGGTGATCCAAAGACTGCACTCTTGAGAAACCAACTGATCTGTTCGTGAATATTTATTAAGTGGCTATGATCTGCCAGGTTCAGGTTAATCTTCATTGTGGGGACAGAGGAAGAACAAGAAAAGTCTGTGCCCTCAGGGAGTTTACATTCTGGTGGAGATAGAAAATATGAGGTATACAAATAAATGGAGACAGCCAGTGACGAGGTCATCAAGAAACTAGGCAGAGACAGGGTACAAGCTTGGGTGGCAGGGAGGGCCTCTGTCTGAGGTCACTGTGGCACGACAGGACAGAGCCAGACAGTAAGCAACTAGGGGAAAGCATCCAGATGAATCTTCTTTTTCCCCCAGCTCCCCTCAACCCAGGCCTTGGTCCAACCGTATCTCAAAGGAAACCAAATCCTGGAGAGTGACGTCCCCCTCCCCCTTTATTACAGAGGTTTTCAGAGCTGGGATAGACCAGACACAGGAAGCTGGGATGGGAAAGGATCTACTCGGCTCCTTCTCTCTTGGCCGTGGGACCGCAGGCTTCCTCTGGCCAGGGGCACAGGCCTGACTCCCTGCCTGTCGAGAAACCTGGCCCCTACCCCATCTCCCTCATTCAGGTGTCTCTGAAGCCTCAGGCCAAGCCAGACCCCAGAGCTGAGCCAGCAGGTGCGACAATGCCCGGTCCTCAGACAGGTCTCTTGGTGCCCTAGGAGCACTGCCCGTATGGGCGGGGCCTCCTGGGCATCCTTCCTGATTTGAAGTCCAGGTCCTGGGGAATCCTACTGGTGGGACTGGTCCTCAGGATTTCAGAGAACATGGCATCACCAAAGAGGCCGATGCCTTTCCCAGCAGGCCGGACAACACATTAGGAAGACGTGAGCCTGGGACCTCGCGGGAGTGAGAGGGGGAGCCGCGTGGCACAGCGAGACTCCCAGGGCAGGTGGGCAGCCAGGGGCTGGAGGTTCCGGGGTCACTTCTTCCTGGCACGGTCCGCGGCGTCCAGGGCAGCCATGTTGCGGGCGGCTGTGATCAGGTGGACGACACTGATGAGAGACTTGAGCACCGCGATAGGGGCAGTGACCCAGAGGCCCAGTCGGAAAAGACCCACAGAGCCAACTGCAGAAGGGAGCACGGGGAGGATACAAAGAAAATGGGATGCAGGTGAGGGAGAGGCCTGGGAGCTGGCGGCCTTCAGGCCTTCGTCACCCCGGGGCAGGCCAGGCCCCCCTCCCACGCTCCTGCCCAGCCCCTCGCCTCCTACCTAAAGGTCCCTCGGAGAAATTGAACAGGTAGAGGAGACAGTAGAAGAGCTCGTTTCCAGCACACAGGGTAAACAGAGCGGGCTGCACAAACAGCAGATCGGCTGCTTCAGCAAGGGTAGTGCCGCCCCTCCCCCTGCGAAGGGAGGGGGGACCAGAACCCTCTGCGGATGGGTAGCCGGGAAGAACCAGACCCGGGAAATGGGTGTGCAGGGTGGGGCAAGGGTGAGAGGAAAGAGCAATCTCAGCTCTCTCTTTATTGCTTCTCTCTTGAAACATCCTTTCAGACACGACCTCCGCTTCCAGAATAAAGCCCACACTTTATGGCCTTGCGCACTGGCTCCACAGGCCAATCTGGCTTCGCTCTCTCCTTCCCTCCGGGGCAGGTTCCCCCTCTCTGGATGCACCTGCCCCTCTCTGGGTGCACCGGGCCTCCAGCCCACCTGCTGCCTGCACAAGTCCTCCTCACCAATCCTGCCCTCCCCTTCGTGCCTCAGCTTACAGGCCTCCCCTGCCCTCTCCGGAGAAAACTCTGGGTTGGTTCCTCCCTCCCGACCCCTAAGGTAGGACTAGGGCTGCCCCCCCCCCCCCCCCCCCCCCCCCCCCCCCCCCCCCGCCGCAGGAGCTGAGGGAGCTGAGGGAATAAGGGAGGGGCAGGAAATGCTCACCCTGGAGGTGTAGTAGATGCGAAGCACGGGATTTCCAGACAGGTCGATCATCTTGTGACTCTCACTGCCTCGGACCACAGAACTTGGGGAGAAAGCAAGGGGAATCCATGAGCACTCCTGACCACTAACGCCCATCTAATCCTCCTATCCACCCTCACGACGTAGGTGCTGGGATCGTCCCTGCCGTACAGAGGAAGTGGGGCACAGCTGAGGACCACCGTCTTGCCTGAAGCCACACAATTACCTCGTTGGTAATTACCTAGCAGAGTCAGGATTCGAAGGCTGTTTCAAAAGCCCCCAGCTGTTATCTATTTGGAATTCTGGGACCATCCGGTCTGAAGAGTTTTAGGGATTGCTTAATTCAACTGTGAACAGGACCAAGAGCTGACCGACAGAGGATTTGCCCAGGGTCCTTCAACAAAGGAGAGCTGAAAGGGAGACCTCCCAGGAAGCTGGAAGCCGTCCCAAACACCCTCCCAGACAGCCTCCGCCCCTCCCCACTCTAGTTTCTTCTTCAGCTGGCCGGCACCCCCAGAATCGCAGACCTGTGGAGGTGCAGCCAGTGGCTGGCCACATCCAAGCTCATGCTGAGCTGGAAGAGAAGGGTGGCCCGTGGGTACAGCAGGGCCAGGTTGACCAGCAGACACATGGTGGAGCAGCGGTCCGTCAGCATGTCCAGCATGGCCCCAAACCGGGTCCCTGAAAAACGGGGGCTGTTAGGTGGGAAGGGGCCATCAGGGGCAGGGACCCGGTTTGCTGTGTCTTTCTGATGCAGAGTCTAAAAGAAGCCTGAAAATGTCACCACCTACTTGCCTGGGGAGGAAAACAGGCTGCTGCTATCCGTGCGGTGTGAGGTCAATGGACAAGGGTCACCATGCAGGAAATGCAGAGACACAGGAGCGTGTGGCAGGGCCTGAGAAGGCTAGGTCTACAACTCATCAATCCCAGAATCAATGGTCCGGGACTCAAGACAAGCAGACTTAAAGTCTTAGGGGAAGTCTTGCTGGTGGGTTTGGAGAATAGAATAAAAAAAAAATCAACCCTCCAGAAACCATCCGTCTTCCCTCTCCAGTCTCCCTCTAAACATGCCTTCTGGAACCCCTATTCCTTGTGCCTGGCACACAGGAGACCCCCCAGCAAACACCTGTCGAGTGGATTTTTATTCAGAGAGACCTTCAGCACTGCCACTGCCACCTCGTCTTGCTTACCCCACACCCTATCAGTGAGTTCTTCTTCAGAGCCCGCTAAAATCCCTTCGGTTACAAAACCAGGCCATTCTGTTCTGCCTTCTAGAGATGGGAATGACGGAGCCCTCTGGTCCCGAGTACCCGCCCGCCCTAAGGTCCTCAGGAAGCAGGAAAAGGGGACCGAGGGTTGTCGGGCCCCAAGGCTGGTTGGGAGGAGGTGTCAGTCACCTTGATTAAGGGCTCGAGCAGCGTGTCCATCGAAAGCGTCCAGAAGTCCGCTGAGCAAGTAGAAGGAGGAGGCCGTGAGGGGGCAACAGGGCATGAAGTAGAAAGAAACGATGGCAAAGACAATCCGGGCATAACCTTGGGATGGACGGGGGCAGAGAGGGTGGAATCAGAGACCCCGCCCGAGGCCCCTCGCCCTCCCGTCCGGCCCGGAGCCGCGGGCAGCACTCACCGATGAGGTTAGGCACAAACAGGAAGATATTTTCGCCTGGCATCGCGGCGACCCCCTTGCAGCCCCGGGCCCGATCTGGAGGTGGCAACTGAGTCCCAGCCCCGCCGCGCGACCTCACCCTCCGGCCCGGCGCATCGGCAGCGCCAAGAGCGCGCAGCTCCCCGCTGTCCCCGCCCGGCCCCAGGTGTTAGAGCTCGCAGCCCGCCGGAGCACCGGCCGGCCCAGATGTGCGTCGGGCGCCGGGGCGCGCACACGCCGCCCTCCCCGGGGGGCAGGCCCTCGCGCCTCCAGCGGCCGCCCTCGCCACCCCAGCTGAGCCCCACCGGGCAAAATTGGACGAAAAAAGGAAAAAAAAAAAAAAAAAAAAAAAAAAAAAAAAAGCTTAAAAATGGCTGCGGCCCCTTTAAGACCTGCCCGCTTCCTCTTCCTTTTCCTCCCTCCGCCCCTTTCTATCGGCGCGTACCAAAACGCAGAGGGAGGAGGGGGGCAAGGAACCCATGACGCCGAGGAGGGAACCGAGAAGGAGAGGTCAAAAGAAAAGGAGGCCCAGAGGAACTGCTTCTATTCTTCTCTCTCCGGAGGGTATAGCTTCCTGGAGACGAAGACACGGAGAAAATATTCCGCCCTCCTAGACCTACGCGTCCCTGAGATACAAGGTTATTTAGTACAGCCCACATGGTTTCTTCCCCGCCCCTGTCTCGCCCTTGCTCTCGCAGGCTCCAGGGAGCGAGAGAATGGCTAGAGAGGTTGGAAGGCGGCCGAGGGCGGGGTTGTTTCTTGCTTGCCCCTAGTGGTAGGAGGACTGGGTCCCAGGCACCACCTGTGATCTTCCAAAGTTTTTCAGACTTCTGGTGCTGGGCCCAGCATCCCCAAGGAGGGACCCAGAAGGAGGTGGAGTGGAGACCAGAGGAGCGAACGCGACATGCTGGGAAAATGCTCCCCCTCCCCGGCCCCCGCCTTTGGTTCTAGAATCCCTAATATCCTGGCAACCGGGCTGCAGAACGTCCGCAGACACCAAGGGTTTTATAGCGACGGTAGCCGCACCACCCCGGTACCCCCCTCTTTCCAACCTTCCTCCCCAGTGCCTACTCCCCGTCCCCTGAGATCTAAATAGGGGCTCCTTAGCCCTCTCCGTTTACCTCTTGCCGAGACTTCAACTCCTGCCAGGTCTGGGCCGGCAAGCCAGCTGCCTTGATTTGGGAAGGGCCTTAGGTGGGAGGAAGGAGAGTGTCCCTGGGAGAAGTGGGGGTGGGGAGAGGATTGTTGTGAGCGTCCCTATTCCACTCCCTCCCCCCAGGAAGATTTAAGGCAAGGATTTCCCCCACCCAGGGAGAGAACTGAGACAGCAGGATGGTTCACCTAAAGGCCTTATTTAAATCTGGCCCCGAGGAATGGTGGTGGGATGGGTCTGGGGGAAGTGGGCTGGTTTCTCAGCCTAACACAGGCTCCACCTGTTCCCAGGAGGATGGCGTCCACACCTACCAGGAATGAGGAGGAAAAGGGCAGCAGGATGTCCCAAGCTGCAACCTCCTTGGGTGGAGGTCCAGTGAGCATGGGGGTGAGATGGAGTGGAGAGCTCCTAGGCCAGGGGTTAGAGTCTCCAGCCTTGAGAGGCTAGCTTCAACCCTGAGCCCATAGCCCCCAGCACTAGGCCCTCAGGTCCTCAAAGAAACTCCCCCCCGCCAAAAAAAAACCCACAACGCCCCCCTACTTCCAGGGCCACCTTTGTCAAATCTCAAGACTCAGCCCTCCAGTACCAGGCTCCTTAGACCCAGAGCCCCAGCCTGGGAGCCCCCAGACCCAGGACTCCCATGTGGGGACTCCTAGGCTGAGTCTCTTTGATTTCCCCTTTTGCAGGTTTCATTATCCCGTTCTGAGGAATTCCTGACCCAGATCAGCACAGAACTTACTGATGAGGCCTTGTTTACCGCTGGCTACGGCACGAACCCTGTGCCCACCAAGGAAAAACAGACCCAAGACCGAGGGACTCAGATATCCAAACACGGTGACCCCACCTCCAGGACCACTGTGTCCAGAGACCCCACCATACCCCTAGTTCCAATCCCTGACCCCTCCCAACCACAGCTGAGCTCTCCAGCAATCTCACATCTCACAGCCCTCCCTGGGACTGCTTAGTGCTTCCCCGCACAACTCACCCGGTACCCACTCCCCACTGCTGGCCAGGAATCACCTCAGCCCCTTCCTCTCTAGCCACATCTCTTTCTGGCTAGAGGGGTAGGAAATTCTCTGACTGGGGCTTCTACTTCTAGTGTTCTTCAAGACCCGAGGCACCGACACCCACACCCGGTGAGTAAATCTTCAATGGAGATGCCCTTTGTCCTGGGAAAAGGATAAGGAGCCTGGAGGGGAGAGAGGGAGGGTTTGACAACATCCTAGCGGGGCAGGGGGATTTTTAAACCGGGAAGTCCGATTCTCTTCTGGTCTGATCCTCAAATTCAGACTTCTCAGCCCTCCCCTTTCCGTCCGCCATCTCTAGTTCTGACAGAAACCGTACCCGCACCAAGACCCACCTCCTGCCATCCCCTCGTGACAAGGTTTGTACCGAGTCCATGAATGACAACGCCATTCAGTATTAACCGAACGTGTGGAGTTCACAGGTTATGCGAGTCCCCGTTTCAGGAGTTTGGGACCCAGAAACGAACGATACGGTCTCTGCCCCTGAAGAGTTCACGGTGTCATGTGGGACCGGTCAAGTAGATGGTCAGTTACAGCATAATATGTATAAGAGCCCTGTAATAGAAGTAATAGAAGTGTAATAGAAGTGGAAACAGTGAGAAGAGCCCTTATCCCAGCTGCAGTTGGAACGGCAAGGAAAGGAATCATGGGACTTCCTGGAGGGGGTGACACCGAAAGAAAGAATCTTCTAGGAAAAAACAAAAAAATGGATTGGTCAGTGTATTCCAAGTGGTAGGGCTTGCATGAGCAAAGACACAAAGGTGAGTCTCACTAGAGTGCATGGGAGTGTATGGATGCTTAGGGCAGGGGAGAGGGTGGGACCAGAGGCAGTTTAACTGTGGGAGAACTCAGGCAGGGTAGCCAGGGACTACTCAGAGACCTTATGTGTGCTTACTAAGATCAGAAGTCACTGAAGAGATTTGAGCAAGAGAGACTGCAATTTTAGATCAGTCACTCTGGTGGTCAGTGGGGAGAAAGACCTGGAAAGGGAAGACCGGAGGTGGAGGCCAGTTAGGAATTGTGCCAAGAGACTGAGTCGGTGATGATTAGGTCTCGAATTGTCACAGTGATAGTATAGATGAGAAGAGGAGCAGATATGAGAAATAAAGACCAGGAAGACTGAGTTTGGTAATTGATTAGAAATGATAGGGGAACAAATAAAAGAGGAAATCAGATGACCCGTCCCTTCCCCCAGGTTTCTGACTTAGGTAACAAGTCTGATGACCTCATGCTTCTGCTCCGAACTCCACACTAGTTCCCCATTTCGGAGTAAAAGCCATAGCCCATCATAGCTTCTAAGGCCCTACATGATCTCTCTCCTTCCCCTTGTTTGCCCCTGTTCCAGTCATGCCAGCCTTCTCACTCTTCTTGGAGTATGGCAGCCATGCTCCCGCCTTTGGACAGATCCCACTCCGTGTGGAAACGTAGTGTAGATAGTTGGAAATACGGCTTCAAAACTCACTGGAGACATCTGGGCTGGCGACAGAAATTGGATTTTGGAGGGAGTTGGCAGTTGAAGGATGTGTGGTTGCCCCCAGAGGTGGGGGTTATGCAGAGTAAGAAAAAAGAGGACCCTGAGGGCAGAGCCCTGAAGAGTGTCTCCGTGTAAGGAGTTGGTGGAGAAGGAGACGGGGGTCATGAAAAGGAACTGACAGCAAATGTTTATTGAATGTCTTGTTCGTGCCTGGTCCACCAGGTCTGAGGGATAGTCATTTCTCCAGGGCTGCTGCTTCAAATGTTCATGACCAAGACCAGAAGCACAAGAGAGCTGAGAACAATCCACTGTTCTTATCCTCAGGGAGTTGGCTTCCTAGTGCCTTTGGGACACTTGAGGTCTCCCAATTGGGCTTTGGTGTTAGAAGCAGCTTGAAGTAGCAGAAAAACCCTGGGTTAATCTGGTGTCAATCTGATAGTTAGCTTAGATAGGAAGCAAGTTGCTTTCTTCCTCCCCATGTGTCAAATGGGAGCCTTGGACAAGATGCTCTTTAAGGGCCCTACCTGCCCGTACAGTGGTTTCCTGCTTCTTCCCAAATGGCACTTGATTGAGAATTTCATCCTGAGCCAATACCCTCTCATCCCCCCGGGCAGCACCCCATCGTCCCAACGGATTTTCTCCTTCCTCAAGAAAGAACATGGAAGCCTACAGACCTTTGAATTGCCCCTTGAAATATAGGTCATTGTAGGTGATCGAAATATTGAGTGGGGGGATGGGTGAGTGGATGGAGAGGGTAGGCAAATGGATGAATGGATAAATGGTTAGGTAAATTCACTGAATGTTCATTGGACACTTTCTATGTGCTAGCAGTGCTGTAGGGGCTGGAGGCTAGAAGTGAGCAAGATAGAGTCCCTGCTTTTGAGAAGTTTAAATGGGGGTGGAGTGATTAGGTGGAAGAGAGGTGAGTGAGTGGATGGATGAATGAGGGATAGGTGGATGGGCAGACAGATGAGCAGAACGATTGATGAAGAATAATGGGTTGATATGTGGATAAATATGTGGATGGATGGTTGGATGGATGGATGGATGGACGGTGGGTGGGTGGGTGGATAGATGGATGGACGGTGGGTGGATGGATGGATGGATGGATGGATGAGTGGGTAAATAGGGAATAGTGGATGCATAAATAGGTGAGTGGGGTATATGGGTTAGATGGATAGATGAAGGATAGAAGGATAAGAAGACATGAGCCTTGGGTCCAAAGAATCAGAAGGCTCTTTTGCTTTTCTAGAGAGCTCTGCCTAGCAGCTTTACATCTGGAGGATGACCCCAACCCCCTTTGGTGCTGCTCTTGGCCTCTCAAGTCCTCCCCTGTTCTGTCCTTCTAGAACGTGCATCAGAGCTCCTCTTTCACGAGTCATTAACACTTCACTTTGCTGGGACTTCTGGTCATGAGCAACATACCCCTGGAAGCTTCCTAGGTGTTCAGGAACCATCACACACCTCTCCCCCTCAACTGGCAAGAACATCACCAGAAATCAAAGGCTTTAATAAAAAGACAGAGGTCCTTCCCTCCTCCCAACCCAGGTCATGCTCTGCAGTGACTTCTCTGGGGTGGGGCTATGAGAGGGTGGCCCTATCTCTTCCTTCCTTCCTTCCTTCCTTCCTTCCTTCCTTCCTTCCTTCCTTCCTTCCTTCTTTCCTTCCTTCCTTCGTCTCCTCCCCCCTCCTCCTGCTCCTTTTTTTGTTTTGCCAGATGTGTGGGCATATTGGTGGACAGGAATATTCCATATTATTGGAATGGCTTTAATATAGGCAGTCAACAAACTGTTATCAGTCAACCTGTTGGCAGAGATGAGTTCATGGATCCAAACCCAGCCTCCTAGCCAAGCTCCAACAGCTTAAGGTCTAGGCCTCTGGCATCTGAGAAGATACACCCTTGCTTCTGGCATCTGAGGAGCTTCTCTGCCACTAATGGCAGTGCTGAGGCCTCCCCTCCAAGCTCTGGGGCCTCATGCCTAGGGGAACAGGTCACACTCATTATAGCCAGCTTTGTAGAGTTTGCATTTAAATCTGAGTGGGGGGGGGCGGGGCTTGGGGTGCGCCTGGGTGGCTCAGTCGGTTAAGCATCTGACTCTTGGTTTCAGCTCAGGTCATGGTCTCACGGTTTCATGAGATCGAGCCCTATGTCAGGCTCTGCACTGCCAGCTTGGAGTCTGCTTGAGATTCTCTCTCTCTCTCTCTCTCTCTCTCTCTCTCTCTCTCTCTGCCCCTCTCCCACTCGTGCTGTCTCTGTATCTCTAAATAAAAACATAAATAAATAAATAAATAAATAAATAAATAAATAAATAGAAACTTAAAAAAAAAATAAATCCGGTCCGGCCACTTATTGGAGCCTCATGAGGAAGTCCATTCACATCTCTGAGCCTCAGTTTTCTTGTGAGAAAAATGGGAATAATTGTCCCTGTCTCACAGGGTCCTCGTAGGGGTTAAAAACAGAATGCATAGAAAGTGCTTAGCACAATGCCTGGCACAGATTAAACGCCCAGAAATGCAGGCTGCTATTATTAGTAAGATCAGCTTGCATCATGTTCTCCTAAATTCAACCTCCTTTTGAGTATTTCAGTGTCCTTTCGAGTGTCCTAAGAGTGTTTAATTATATTTAAATATAAAAATCTGAATTAAGTGAAATTCAATTAATTCGGAGACTCTTTAGACAAATGGGCTACAAATTCCTTATAATGTTCAAAAGTGGATATGCCGGAAAAGGAAGCCCACAGGGTAAAAAACAAGCTCATTCTTTGTGAAATGCTACAAATTTGACCCTTCCTTAGTAGACGTGTAACAGCAGATTAGGGGACAAAAGAATGGTATACTTGGATGGATACAAAAGCTCTCAAAAGGAGCTTGCATTTTAGGTACACTGGTTATGAAACAAATGGAAAGCTGTTTGCCTCCTGCCTACTGTCCGCCATCTCCTGACTAGGTGCTTCTATACGAGCCTAGAAGCACCAAGCCCTGGCGGAGAGACAGCTGAGGCCCAGAGGGGGCTCAGCTTCCACAGAGGGTGAGACGAAAGCCAGGCTTTTTGACCCCTAGCCAGCCCCCCTTGACATTGCCCTGTGCCCAGTCTTGGAACGCCATCTTTTTTCCAAATTGTTCCCCTTTCCCCAGGCCTCTCTCCAGATGGGCCACCGTCACTGTGTCCAGCACTCTGTGACCCACCTTCCCACGCCCCACCAGCCCAGTTACAAATGGTGGTTTTCTGTTTATTGCTCAAAAACAAAAATCCATAAGCAAAGGCGGGGAGATTGTGGGCTGGGAGACGGCATGAAGTGGGTAGGGGCCTTGTCCCTGTTTTCCCCCTACATCTCTCTTCCTGTGACTCTCCAGAGCCCAGGGGTTAGGCCTGGGGCCAGAGCGTCTGGGAAGAGGCTTCACGGCCAAGGGAATGCAGAGCTCTCAGGCAGTCCTTTGGCAGGGGGCGGGGGGGGGGGGTTGCCCTGGGCTGGAGGGGTCCCAGGAGTTGC
The DNA here is from genome assembly GCF_007474595.2 of Lynx canadensis. Classification (NCBI taxonomy): domain Eukaryota; kingdom Metazoa; phylum Chordata; class Mammalia; order Carnivora; family Felidae; genus Lynx; species Lynx canadensis. The sequence continues at coordinate 23,253,483 of NC_044318.1, read as the reverse complement.
GGGGGGCCGAGTTCCCCTCCCAGGGTCCAAAAGCCAGTAGGGCCAGAGGGGAGGGGCAGGCCCCTTGTTTGGCAACTGAGAAGAGGAGGCTTGGGCGGCAGGATGCTGGTTTATTTACTGTAGGGTCCCCAAGGGCCATCAAAGCCCCCTCGTGGGACCAGGAGACTATTTACACATCAGGGAGAAGGGGAGCCAGAGGCAAGGTCCTGTACTCCTCCCTGCCCAGGAGGGGGAGGGGAGGGGCGTCCTGGGTCCTGCGGCCTTAGTCTTGGGGTTCAGATGGAAACTTCATACTCCCGTGTATCCTGGAGACAGAGAGGTGGGATCAGTTGCTGGAGTGGGAGGGGGATGGAGGAGGGAACAAAGTGAGAGGAGGCACCCACAAGGAAGGGGAGAGACCGTGGGCTTTTTACAAATAACACCGATCGCGACGTTTGGGAGCCAGGGGGTGGGAACAGCCAGGGGATGTTCGGTTTATCTTATAGTATCTTAAAATCACATACAAAATCAGAGTTTCTGGATTGTCTCGAACAACTGGAAGATCTGGCAACTGCGCCCGAGTCTCCACTACGGACCCGATGGGGTGCAAGGTCTCCATTTAGCCACAGTCCTCACCACCCTCTATTGTTCACACCTGACTTGCTTTGTTCATTGGCGTGGCCTTGGTAGGCAGCTGAGGTTGAAATTCCCCAGACAGGTATTACAGAGACTTTGAGAGAAGGTTATGGAGTCCTGGGGGAGCTGAGAGGTGTGGCGCTCCGGGGGCAGGGGAAGGGCTCACCCCAGCTTCATACAGTGGATTGCTGAAGTCTGACTCCACAGTGATGGGGCTGTAGGAATGGGAGCCCGAGAAGCCGAAGAGGGATTTTCCCTGTAGCCTGGGGAAGGGAGGAGATAGAGGGGCTTATCGAGAGGTGAGCCCCCAACCCCCCCTCACCCAGGCGTCTGTGCCAGGCAGGCAGGATGTCTGCCCTGGCTCGAAGCTTCCCGAGTAGGGTACTTACTTGGTGTAGTATATGTAGACGCCGCTGCCGAGGACAATGACCAAACCTAGGGGCAGCAGGATAGCCAAAGCCAGGTTCCCACCCTCCAGCTGACGCGACGGATCTGTGGTCTGGGTCACTGGGGAGAAGAGAGGCCAGTGAGCTGGGGCTGGGCCCAGCCCTGGGCTCTCCCAGCCTCCTGCCCTGGGCCTCGAACCCTGGGCCTCACCCCTCCGGGGCCTGGCCTCCTGCCCCCGGCCTCTGCCTTGCCCCCCCGACTCGGCCAGGCCTGGTTCTCCACCTGTGCCCTCACTGACCTTCCAGTTTTCGGTTGTCCAGGAGCTCCTCATAGGCCACTGCAGGGAGAGGAGGGGGAGGGGACGGGGTCTGAGCCAGGGAGGGGAGGAGGCTGGGTAGAGGCCGGGAGCCCAGGGGGGCTGGGCTGGACAGCCTGGGTCTCTCTGCCCTCTGCTCACCCTAAACTTTATCCTTCCCTTGGCGGGGGCGTGGCAGGAGTAGTCAGGGCAGGGCCTTCTTCCTCCTTCTCCAGACCCCTAAAAGTTCAGCCTTCTTGGGCAGTCTAAATGAATCAGGTCTGTGGAATTTGTCAAAAGTAGGGAAGTGGAGACTGCTCCAGAGGGCACGGGACTTCCAAGCCAAAGCCCCCTCTGCTCCATCATCCTTCAGGACAATTCTGTAATACCCGTGAGGATCAGAGCCCTCCGTAGGTGAAGGGGGAGCTCGGCAGGGTTAACCGCTGGCCTCAGACTCGCTTCCTGACTTTCCCAGCCCTGTCACTCCCCAGACACTGCTGCGCCCCCTCCGGCCCTGTCTGCCCAGGCACCTTTGCAGAGTGGGGGCTGGCTGGTCCACTGGGAGGGGTGGCCGGGCACACAGGTGATGGTGACCTCGCCGATGAGCTCAAAGCCCTCATAGCAGAAGAAGCGCAGAGACTCGCCCGCCTGGTAGTGATGTTTATACAACGTCTGATAGCCATTCTCTGGCACCCCTGGGTTCAGGCACGGCTCATACTTCACTGCAGGGCACATGTCAGTCACAGGCCGGCTCGCTGCTGAGCAGGCCACCCAGCCACCCTTCCCAGGGTGTCCCCAGACTCACAGGCACACTTGGGGACCCGGTCGCTCCACTTGGGTGTGCCTGTGTCCCGGCTGTAGCAGGTGAGTACGGCCGCCCCCTCCAGGCTGTACCCGGGCAGACAGCGGTACTGGACGTGGGAGCCAACAGGGAAGCCAGCGTCCGAGGTGGTACGGTGCCCATTGGTGATCTCACCAGGGTCGGCACAAGTCATGACTGTTGGCAGGAGGGCAAGGTCAGGGGGAACTCGGCCCTTAAAGGATCTCCCAGAAAGCTTAGGGCTGAGCCGTGGGCCGTCTTCCCTCTAGGCAAGCCCCCCCCCCCATTTCCTCTGAATGAAGAGATCAGAAGTTGGAAAGCCCTAAACCCCCATGCATTTTAGGTTTCAGGCTTCTTCCAGAAAAGAGTGGTGGAGGCAACCCAGGCCCTCACCCTAGGGTGAAATTTGAAATATCGTGGCCCCTGTACCAGAGCAGACCAGCTACACTCCAGCACTGCCAGCCCTGCATGGTGGATCTTGAGCGGGACAGCAGCTGCTCTCTTTAATTTTATTTTTGAGAGAGAGAGGGAGAGAGAGAGACAGGGGGGCAGGGGAAGGGGGGAGAGAGGGGGAGCATGAGCCGGGGAGGAGCAGGCAGAGAGAGAGACGAACAGAGGATCCAAAGCAGGCTCTGTGCTGACAGCAGAGAACCCAGTGTGGGGCTCGAACTCACGAACTGTGAGATCATGATGTGAGCCAAAGTCGGACACTTAACCGACTGAGCCACCCAGGCGGTCCAGCAGCTGTCCTCTTTAGAGCCCTCCTGCTCAGCTCATCACTGTCCTTCCCAGCCCCTTGTGCGCTCCTACAGCCCGCCCTGCAGGTGCTTACTTATTTGCAGGAAGTAACAATCATAGCCATTTCTTGTACTTAGACCTGCACAAGGCACCCTGTTAAATGTTTTACATCCACGGTATCCTATACCCTGATGGTCCCGAAAAGCCCACGTGTCTCCCAGGGCTCAAGGCGGTCAAATAACTGGTCCGTGGCCATTCAGCCAGGTCACAGCCCCATAACACTGGGCTGAGATTCGGAGACTTGAGTCTCAGCTCAGCTTCAGGCTCAATGTGCTGCCTTGGCCAGGCCCTATCCCCTGTCCCCTATCCCCTCTGGGTCCTGCCTCCGTCCCTTCCTGTCTCTGTCCCTGTCCTGTCCTGTCCTGTCTGGGTTTCAGACTGGACATCCTGTGAATCCTTCCAGAGATGGGGAGCTGCGTTATCCAGAACATTTTCCTTGTGCGCAGCCCAAATCTGCCTTCCTGAACTTAACCTCATCGGGCCCACCGTTGCCCCCAAGGACCAGGTAGAAGACCTCCCATCCCATGTCCTCGTGCCCGGCTTCCCCAAATTTGAAGAAAATGACAGCAACCACCCCTTTCTGCTATTCTAAGAGATAAACACTCCCAGCTCCTTTAAATGTCACCTCCTCTGCGAAATCTCCTGTCCCATCACTGGAACAATGACCCCCCCTTCCCTTCCCTTCTTCATATTTATAGCAGCTACTACTTACTGCTGACACGCGCGCTGTGTGAACTTGATTTGCTCTTCACAGCCCCTTTTCCTATTTCACCGGTGAGGCAGCCAAGGCTCAGAGATGTTAAGCACTTTGCCCCAAATCATCCCGCAGTTACCACTGTGCAATATTCTGAGTTATTTAAGCGTCTGTCCCCCTCCTGGACTGTGAGCTCCGCCAGGGTCGGGAGGGACCCCAGACCCTCTGCATAACCCTAACCCCGCATGGGGCTTCAAAGACTGCATTAAAATAAACCGAATTCTCTGACCAGCCTCGGCCCTAGTACAGTGACTCCCCGTAAGGTCAAAGGTTAGGGACTGAGAGACTGGAGCAGGGTCTAGAACGAAAAGAGCGAGTGGGAGCCGAGAACTGACCGGGAAGGCCGGGAGGGGTGGAACTCGGCCTCAGCAGAGGCGGGGCCAGTAGGCTGTGGGGCGGGGCCGCGAAAAGGTGAGGCTAGACCCAGGGCACGCGGGGTCAGAGCCCAGAACAGTGCACTTGAGGGATGCCGCCCGGAGATGAGAGTGGGTCCAGAGGGGACAGTTTTGGGACACCGAGGATCGGAGGAATTGACCCCAAAGGGAAAGGGGGACGGGGCCTGAGCAAGATCTGGGCAGAATCCAGAACGAAGGGATGAAACGCGGCCGGGATAGGGGCGGGGACACACAGGGACCGAAGCGGGACGCAGACGGGTCTGGCGGCGCCCGAGCTGAGCCGCGAAACCCAGATGGGGAGGGGCGGGGCCACGAGAGATGTGGGCGGAGCCCGAGCTCACTCTTTTGGCAGGCGGGCGGCGCTGCGCTCCAGGACAGGTCCCACTGGCAGGTGAGAATGTCGGAGCCGAGGAGCTCGTAGCCAGGCTCGCACTGGTAAGTAAGCACGGTGCCCCGGATCAGGTCCCCGTGGGAGGCCGTCCTCCAGCCCCACTCCGGGGGTGGCAGCTCGGGGCACGTGTCGTTCCTCGGGACCTCTGCAGGGGAAAGACAGAGAGTTTGGATGCTGCCCTGCGAATGACTCGGGGAGCCCTTCCAGCCTCGGGGACCTCGCGCTCCTCCCGCGATCTCTGGCCTGCCGGACCCCTGCCCATTTCAGGACCTTAGACCTCGGTACCTTTGAAGTGCAACACGAAACCCTGCCCCAGGCCCGGGTTTGGGGGCCCTGGCGGTGCCTGGAACTGCAGCGTGAGGTCGGGGCCAGAGGAGAGGAGGCGGCGGCGCGGTTGGGGTCCCCGCAGCTGGGCCAGGACTCGGGCGCTGGGACCGTCCCCGTCGAACAGTGTCAGCATGTCCCCTTCGCGCACATTCAGGCTGCGGGGAGTGGGACCAGATAAGGGGGCTGGGTTATGATCGGCCCCTCCTATCCGGTTCTGCCCAATCCCTAACTCAGTTCATTAGTAACCCTACCTACTCTCCAGCCCTGCCCACATTCTTCCATCCCAGGCCCGGCCCCGCCTTTTGACCAATTTGGGGCTTCTCTGTGCTAACCACTCCAGGTTCCACCTGTTCTGTGGCTCTTCCCAGTTCCTGCTTCCCCATTCCCAGTCCAACTCCTTGCGACCTCGCACTCTCTGGTCCCTCCTCCATCACGCGGTGAGCCACAGTCTCGCACAAGCCCCGCCCTGACCAATCACAGGCCCTGTTCATTTACCACCAGCCCAACTCCAGGCCCCACCGGAGTATCTGCAGGCCCGCTTCTGGTTCGTCACGTGACCACCTCACACCAAATCAGCTCACTGGATTCTCCTCACACCCACACCCACCTCTGGTGCTGGTGGTGATAACAATAGCTTGGGCCTGGGCCCCTGGAAGTTACTCCAGGGGCGGCCTCAGAAACAGCCAAAGAGTGGGAGACTCCAGGCCAGAGCCCCCTGTTCACTATTACCCCCCCCCCCAGCCGCAGAAGACTGCAGTAGCCCATTTCCTTGTCCAAAATCGCCTGGCTAATAATTTGTACCTAGGTCTACCCGACAACGCACTCCCCCATCCTGAACCCTTAGTTGCCTCTTTCATTAGATCGTATATTCACCAAATCTCGTGTAGACGTGCAAGCCGGCCAGGCTCAGAATGCAGGCTAGGCTGTCATACCACACTTCACCGACCCACGCCCGCCGCACCCCTGCAGCACCCAAACGTACATCTCCACTTGGAGCAAGATTCGCTTCTCTTCTTGGACATGTAGGCCCCACACGCAGTCCTGGCCGGGGCTATAGCTCTGGGGCCAGTCAGGAGAGAGGACCACACCAGCTGCCTCTGACAGCTCCCCTCCACACATGGCTAGGGTGGAAGGGGGGGGGGGGTCGTCAGATTCAGAACCCAGGTGGGAGGGCGGTCTCCAGTTCACCACAGACCTCACCGCTCCCAACTGCATGCACTAGACCACCTCACAGGTTTCCTGTTATCTATTAAGACACCTGTTTCTCGATGTACCCAGTCCTGTTGTACCCAATCCCCAGCCCTGCTCTCAATTAGCCCTGCCCATGCTCCAGCCTATGCATTACCCCCCCAACCCATAACTTAGTTCTATTTCTAGCTCTTCAAGACATTTGGGTTGTGACCCCTAAGTTTTGTAACAAACCCACCAGTTATTTAGTTAAGAAGACTATTTCTGAAAGGGACAGGGATTTGCCCAAGGCCTGGGTTTATTAGGTTTGGAGAGGCAAGTCTCCCCCCTGAATGGCCTTCCTAAGATTCCCAGCCCGGGGGGAGTCTGTAGACTGAAGGACCTCCTGGCGATGTCGAGGGCTCACCCTTGCAGGCTGGCTCTGTGTCGTTCCAGTGGGGCTCTGTGGGATCCACACATTCAATGGCATTGGGGGGGCCCGGGGGCTCTAGGGCATATCCTGGGAGGCACGAGAAGGTAGCCAGTGCCCCTGGGCGGTACTCAGGGTCCGTGGTGGTGACATTGCCATGTGCCAGGAAGGGGGCGAAACAGCGATCTTCTTCAAAGGCTAGAGAGGAGTCAGTCACAGAAATTAAGCATTAAGATAGGTCTCAGAGGTCTCAGACTGGGGGGACTTAGGCTGAATTCAAGTGTCGTTTGGCCATTCCGTGGTCTGTTTACAATGGAATGCTTAGGGATTAACTTTCACTCTCCAGTCTCCTCCAAACCCTAACACTTCTCATTTACACATTTCTGTTACCTTCCTGGCCTCTGGAGGAAAACTGCTAGGCTAGTCAAATCCCAGCTCCCATTCTACAGATGAGGAAACTGAGGTCCAAGGACAAAATGTCACTTTCCCAGTGTCATACACTAGGGCAGTGGCAGAATCAGGTCTCAGACTCACATGGCTTGATTCCCAGCTAGAGACACTTGGTTTTAGAAACTGCAGAGGAGGGAGAGGAAAGGGTGCCTTTGGAGAACTGGCTCATGTAAGTGTGTTCTCCCCTCAAAAATAACAGATTCTGATTACCCCTGATCATCCATGCTGTGGCTAGAATCCAAAAGTGCAGTGAATGCAGAAGCTACGCAATTTTGATTTTGGACTAAGTCAGCAAAAATAAACATTTGGAGAGCATTTTAGTTTTGGCCCACGTGATCATATCTTAGCTGCAAAACTATACGTGAAGAGGAATCTGAAGCTCATGGAACAGCAATGACCCACAACTAGGGAGGCAGGCCTTAAACCTGGAACTCTTTTCACATTTTCAAAGACAAAATGCAAATTATTTTTTAGATCCACTGTTGTAGTTTACTGTTATTTAACCCGATGAGGTTAAGTGTCATGTCCAAATCCTATGCACCCATCAGGGCCCAGTGCCAATTCCATTTCTCCCTTGATTCATACCAGAGACCAGCCCCTCCCATCTCTGAGCATTTCATTTTCTTTATCTCTCTCCTGCTACTGTTTGCACAAATCCTCTGCTCCAGTCACACTGAAATTTCCTGTTTCCCAAACATACCAGGCCTTTCTATGACTCTTTACTATTGCTCACACTGTTCCTTTCACCTGAGATGCTCATCCCTAATCTCCCTCTTTTATTTATTTATTTTTTTAAGTTTATTTATTTATTTTGAGAGAGAATGAGTGGGGGAGAGGCAGAGTAAGGGAGAGAGAGAATCCCAAGCAGGTTCCACACTGTCAGCACAGAACACCACTCAATGCTCCAACTCACGAACCATGAGATCATGACCAGAGTGGAAACCAAGTCAGACCCTTAACCAACTGAGCCACCCAGGTGCCCCTAATCTCCCACTTTTAAAATTCTCTCTATCCCAGAGCCTGGCCAGTAGGTAGAGTATGAGACTCTCAAAATTCTCTCTATCCTGTAAAGGTGTTCAAACACCTCTTCTCCCATGGTCGGCTGACCTCCTTGTTTCTACCTGTCCAGCATCCGGTCCCCCTTCTTCTGTTTACAGCACTCCTTTTTTCATTTTGGGATACATGCCTCCCCGGTCAATGAGGTCCGGTTGGGGCCAACTCTGGATGGTTATGTGATGTGGATCTGCCAATCCTAACACCACCTGACCCTAGCTTTAATGAGGCTCGGGCGTAGGCACATGACCTAAGCCAGGGAAATGAGAGCCCTTCTTGGCATTTCTGCTGAGAAAGTGCTATACTTTCTCTTTCTGGTTGACTTACTAAGTTGGTGGTTTATCAGTCAGAACGGCTAGGTCCACCACATATGAGAGCCTGACAATGAAGCCAACGCAGAGCAAAGAACTGAGAGATTAAGGTAATTGGACTCTTGGCTGTGTATCTAGAGCCAGCCATATATGAAACTTAAAGAGAAAAAGCCACTTCAGGAATTAGAAGGGGTCCATCAGAGGGGATTTTTAGAGTTTTGGGGTGGGAAAGCAAGTTAGGTTCCAGGGATCCAAACACAGAGATGAACAGGGACAGTGTTTGTGCTTGTGACTGTACCTGGCCATCAGGAAGAGGAGAGAGTGCAGGAGTTGGGGCCCCGAGAGGAGGGCAGTTACCTTCAAATCGGAGGCTTAGCAGCAGGGGATTGGCAGGTGTCTCTGAGAGCAGCTCCACATACAGGGACTGGGCATCACTGATGAGACCCCGCTCTGGGACATCATCCATGTCTGAGTCATAGATGACTGGGGAGAGGGGACTGCCCCCTGAGCGCACCATTAGCCTGAGATGGACAGAAGGGTCGTCAGGAGCTCAGTTTCCCCTCAGAAGCTGCCCCACCTCTTGCCAGGCTCTCCTCACTCATTTTCAAGCTATTATTTTCAAAGGTCGACTACATGCCAAGTACTCTAAGCCGTTACACATTTTGTCTCATTTAATTTTCACAAGAGCCCTTGAGTGGGTACTCTTTATTACTCCTTACTTTAGAGATGAGGACACGGAGGCCCAGAAAGAGTAAATAACCTGCCCAACATCACACAGCAACTCGTGGCAGAGCTGCGATAGCAGTTAGATAGAGGGGGTACCAATGATGATGAGGATGCCAAGCACATTTACAGTGCTCTCTGTGGGCCAGGCACCCTTCTAAGTATTTCATGTGTCTTAACATGTATCCTCGCAGAAACCTTCAAAAGGAGGTCCTATTATTGCCACTCTACAGGAGAGGAAACTGAGGCACAGAGAAGTTCAGTGATTCATCTAAGTTGACACAGCTATACTGCCTAAGAAGGGGAAGGACCAATCTGTATTTGACACAAATTTTAACTGGGATCCACCCCAGACCTGTCTGACCACCCCCTGCAGCCTCCCTGTTTCCCAGAGGTGGGGACCTCTGACTCAAGGCGCAGATCCTCACCGGTCATTGTCCTCATCCAGTGAGACCCTCTCGAAGTGCAGGTGAAGCCGGCGTCCCTCAGCTGCTTCAATGACCCAACGGCAGGTGAGGTTGGGCCCTGCCGCTCCCCCAGGCTCAGGGGACACAATGCGGCCCAGCGTAGCATTGTGGATGGTGCCACCACAGGATGCTGTGGGGGGGGGGGATATGTTAAGGTGACTTGTCCTCCTGTCTTCAGAGCTGTTACATCCACACCTTTGGTTGGGACCTGGCCTCAGGGTGCCCTACAGGCTCACGGCAGAGGACAGGACATTTCCAGGCCACCACTCAGGTAGGGAACCAGCCCTAAAATAGGAAACCCCAGAATGGACACCTCCTAGGATGGAAATCCTGATAATATGAACACTCTCCAGATGTGGATACCCTGGCATCTGGAATTATGGGGGATCCCCCAAATTGAAGCCCTCAAATGGAAAATCTTCCAGACGGGATCACCAGGATGAAGACTCTCCAGGATAGAGACCCTCTAGATATGGACCTCAAGAATGGTTTCCTTGAGGATGAGGAGTCCCTAAGAGAAGAGGCAGCCAGAATGGTGACTCCCCAAATGGAAACCCTCTAGGCAGGACATCCCCAGATAGAGACCCCCAAGAATGGAGATTCTCAGAGGATAGGGACATTCAGTGTAAGGAGCTCCAGATGGAGACACCAGGATAGGGACTCTTCTAGGCAGAAACCACTTCAAGATGGATGTTCCCCAAAGATGGAGATGCCCAAGATAGTACCCTCCCAATGGGGCTCCCAGGACAGGCCCCACTTAGCATGCAGGAGACTCACCCATACAGCTGGGGGGTTCACCACTCCAGGCTGGCCGGGTGCCATTGAGGCAGATAAGGGTCTCCTCACCCTGCAGCTGGTAGCCCGAATCACAGTGGAAGGTGGCAGTACCCCCAGGGTGCAGGTCTGTCACGCTCACATCCCCATGGGTTGGCCGGGGAGGGAAGCCACAGCTCAGGAGATAGGCTGGATAAGGCAGAGCAGGGAGAAGGACTCTTTTCTCCAGGCCACTCTCACCAATCACCCAGCACTTCCTTCCCCCTTTCCACATCCCCCTGGAGGCACAGACTGGCTCCTTACTGGAGTTTTCACATGGCTACTTGGTCTAATGAAGAGATAACTTCAATGTCTCTTATCTCCCCTAATCTTTGTAATCTACCCACTTTGGCTTCCATTTTAGAGATGAAGTATCTGAGATTCAAAGACATTCTGACTGTGGTACATATTTGGTGTGTGACCTCGGGCAAATCAGTTGACCACTCTGAACCCATCCAGCTCTAATAATAACAAATAGTATTTCCAGAGCCTGTTCAGCTGGTAAGGTGAGTTTATGCAGCACTTTTGAGGTAGCCCTTCTAAGTATTTCATGTGTCTTAACATGTATCCTCGCAGAAACCTTCAAAAGGAGGTCCTATTATTGCCACTCTACAGGAGAGGAAACTGAGGCACAGAGAAGTTCAGTGATTCATCTAAGTTGACACAGCTATACTGCCTAAGAAGGGGAAGGACCAATCTGTATTTGACACAAATTTTAACTGGGATCCACCCCAGACCTGTCTGACCACCCCCTGCAGCCTCCCTGTTTCCCAGAGGTGGGGACCTCTGACTCAAGGCGCTGTGATACGTTTTCCAGATGTAGAAATTGGTTACTAAGTGCCTCACCATGTTTTCTCCCTCCTTTAAAAGCATTTTTTTAAATGTTTTATTTATTTTTGAGACAGAGAGAGCATGAGTGGGGGAGGGGCAGAGAGAGAAGGGGACACAGAATCTGAAGCAGGCGTCAGGCTCTGTGCTGACACGGGGCTCAAACCCACGAACCGTGAGATCATGACCTGAGCCAAAGTCAGAGGCTTAACCAAGTGAGCCACCCAGGCGCCCCTATGCTTTCTCCCTTCTACACACATACAGACTCTCTTCCACGGAGGCGCGTGGTGGTAGGATTCCCTCAGCTTTCATCCAGAGGAGCCACATGAAACTCCTTTAGGAACTTTGACCATCTTGTCATTAAAGACCTTCATACTCAGTGCCCCCTAAATGAATCCTCCAGTGAAAGTGAAGTGCTAGGGAAAGCTTTGCTTTCCTTTGTTTCTCTCCTCCTCTCTTGCAGTGAGAACTATCCAATCTCTCTTTTTGTGCTGGCTGCTAAGACGCTCGGAACCAGATCGAAGCTTGTCCCTAGCAACAAGGGCCTGTCCATCCACGTCTATTTTTTCATCTTTAATAAGCACTTCCTGGCACCAATTTTCTTCTTATTTTATTTAATTTTGCTGTGTTCTTTTTTGAAAGCCTCCTGAAAACCTTGTGGAATCCTATGAGAGAAATAAATAGAAAGTGACTTTGGGGATGCCTGGCTGGCTTAGTCAGACGAGCATGCGACTCTTGATCTCAGGGTCATTAGTTTGAGCCCCATGTTGGGTGTAGAGACTAATTAAATAAGAGAAAGAAAGAACGAAAGAATGAAAGAAAATAGGAAGGAAAGGAAGGAAGGGAGGAAGGAGGAAAGAAGGAAAGAAGGAAGGAAGGAAGGAAGGAAGGAACAAAGAAAAAGAAAGGAAGAGACTTGGTAGTAAACAATGGACTCTAAATTTGGTCCTGACACAGTTCTGTGTGTCTGTTTCAGACCAGTCACAGTTCATCAAGAAGGGCTGCCAGGTGGAGGTGCACCAAAGCTGGGTCTCTGTAGCAGGGGTAGGCTCTGGGTAACCGTGCTTGGAAGGTACCAGTTTGCCTGGGCCTTTGTTTTTGCTAACTCTCCAGCCCTAAGTGATTCTGTCAGAGACCTGGTCTCTCCCTACTTCAAAATTCAATAAGCATTTCCTTGGCTGGGTGCTGGGCACAGAGAGACAAAAAGGGCCCCCAGGCTTTGCCCTTCGGGAGTTCACAGTCTATGAAGATAAACACAAAAACCTTCTAGAATACAGTGGTTTAAGTATATATTAGCCTCTTGATGACTCTCCACAGTTAGCAGAATCAAGTCCAAATGCTTTGGGTTGACATTCAAGTGCCTTCCATAGCTGTGTCCAGCGCAACACTCCCAGCGTCAGGTCTTAGCACCCGCAATCTGTATATCCTACACAATGTAATTTTGTGACTTCCGTATCTTTTCACACCATTTCCCCCACCTGCAAGGCCCTCTTCTCGCCCTTTTTCATTTCTCAAGGAGTAACTTAAGAACCACCTCTTCCAGGAAGTCTTCCTCACCCCTCCCCTTTCCAATTGAGTTTGTTTCTTTCTTGCCTCCTCACATGCACCTGCATAATCTTATCATCACATTGACTGCTGTCTATTGCCATGATGAGACAGAACCACGCCTTATTTATTTTGTCTCCCCAAAGCCTAGCCTAACTGGTCCACTGATGCGGCGGCGAAGAGGGTTTTTGGAACAATACACAAGAGCACTGGATTTGGAACCGGGCAGACCTGAGTTCTGGGTCCAGCTCCGAGACTTATTAGCTGTATGACCTTGAGCAGGTGATGTCACCTCTAGGGCCTGTCACCTGTAAATGGCAGTAATAATCACTATCATTGACAACTGGCCTTCAGGTTAAAGGAAAGAAACACGCAAAGCACCTGACACATAGAAAGTACTTAGAAAAGCTTAATCACTTGCCACTCCATCTCAATTAATGAATGCCTCAGAGTCAGGGCTGGGGACTGACTGCTGACTCTGCAATGAACTTACAGGTGGTTTAGCATCCATCTGACCTTTCATCCTCTCAGAGCTGGGGGTCACTCTCGGGGGTGCTGGGAGATGCAAAGGAAACCACAGTTGGCGCAGGGGTTTTGTAAATGGGAACGCTCGCTGGGCTTGGGGCGAGCAGTGATGGAGCCTTTGGCCTTTCAGAGAAGCTAATGAGGCCACTTTGGACCAGAGGCCCCAGCTAGTGCAGACTGGGGAGCGCTTAAACAGGGCCTCGGTCCCAAAGGTGCCCTGAGAAGCTGCAAAGCAGGGAAGACCGAGGCAGGTAATGAAGGCCAATTTATGCAATAGCCCTGCTTCCCCAAATGTTCTACTTAGTCTAAAGAGTCCTATTTTCAATGCCCTAGGGAAGTGGCTGCTTAAGAGAGCCAGCGGGGAGCCATTTTGTAAAATCGGAAGTCCTGCCCTGGGCCCGGGCCCTGGGCCATGCCCTTGCTTCCTGCTGATCCGACCACCAGTTACATGGCCCCCACCTCACTGGGTTCTCCGCGAATAGGTCTCTCCACCTTGCACACATGAGCCCCTGGGGCTGGGCAGAGCCCTAGGAGAAACTCGAAAGGGTGTGAGGAAGGGGTACGGGTGCTGTGTGAGCTGGATAAAGCCTACAAGGGAAACGGGGGGCAGCAGAGCACACAAGAGGCAGGCAAGGCCATGAGGTGATGTAAATGGGGACATTGGCCCCAAACATAGTTCCCTCTCTGTTTTCCAAGGAACACAGGGACTTTGGAGATGGCAGCAGGGTCCGGAATGGGACAGTGGGCTGGGACTGTTGCCTCATACACACGTGTATGCTAGAACATACCCTTGCACTGTGGGAAGGTTCCCGTACACACGGGTGAGCACCAATGTCCACCTGTCTGTAGGCTGTCTGTGGGTGGTTGCTCATGAATGCAGTTGTGCCTCTTACGCCCCCCACACCCAGCAGGATCTTTCTAGGCCACAAATCTGAGGCTGTCACTGTCTTGCTTAAAACCTCTCAACCCGTCTCCATGCCCCTTGCAGGATAAAGTCATCTGTACTCCTTACTGAAGCTGATAAGGCCCCTCATGATCTGAATCCAACCTATCTCCCAGTCTGGTCTCTTAGAGCCTGCTTCCCACCCACCACTTTCTGGGTTTTTCTGTAGCAACAACTGACATTGCTGAGCTCTCACTGTGTACGAGACACTATTTTAAGCACCTGACATGTATTAGTTAATTTGATCTTCCTAATAATGCCATGAGCTAAGTATTATGATCCCCACTTTTCAGGTGAGAAGTGAGGCACAGAAAGGTTAAGAAACTCGCCCCAGGTCACACAGCTAAGACAATTCTGTCTTCCATGCTGAATCACTTCAACTCCTCAAGGAGGCCATGCTTTTTCATCCGTCAGGACACTTGCCTCTTTCTCCACCTCCCACCTTCCCCTAGTAGCTCATCTTTTAGTTCCCAGCTTAGTTACCTCCTCCAAGAAGGTGTCCCTGTATCCCTTAGGAGAAATTTAGGTCCCTTTGAAATTTGTTCCCTCTGCCTGTGTTTCCTTCATCATAGGGATATAGGTCCGAATCTCACTGAATTATAATCATCCTGATTACTTGCCCATCTCTTTACCTAGATTCTGAGTTCCTTGATGATTTACATCTAGCTTGTTCATTTCTCCCTCCAGGGATAACACAGGGCCGGTATGAAACGGGTGCTCAATAAACATTTGTCGAGTGAATGGGTGAACTGCCACCTGGCTGTGTGCACACCCAGACACAGGTCTGTGAGTGTGTGAAATAAGTGTATGTAGATCTCCTCTATGGGCTCTGCCCCCAGGGTCCTAGCCAGGAGGAAAGGCTCCTGGTGATGTCCCTTGTGCCCAGTGTGGCCCCTCCCCTTCCACCAGCACCCCAGACTCCTCACCCTGATAGTGGATCCTGAAGCCACCGCCCCTTGGGACCCGTGGACTCTGGAAGTGCAGGAGCAGTCGGTTGGTTGGACTCCTAAGGACCTGTCCTTCTCCCAGCATGGAGGAGTTGGCCAGGAGTCGGGGGGCCAGGCCTGGGGACCCCCCACCAGCCAGCACCAGGAGTTCCTCCTCCCGAGACAGGTTCAGCGTCTGCACCTAAAGAAGCCAGACCCAGACCCCCCGGGACAAGTCAGTGAGGGTGGGTGACCCCTAAGTCCCCCACCCCTTGCCTTCCCCTCCCTTGCGTGTGGCAGCCAAATATCACTGTGACATCGGTCAAATTATAGAACTCTAGGAGAGTCTTTGAGATCCTCGGAAAACAGGCCCATTTCAGTTAGGAAACAGGTTCTCTGGTTCCCAGGCCAAACTTGTGCACACCCCTGGGCCTAGAGGAAAGGGCTTGGGGGCTTCAAAGTCCAGTTACCTGGATCTCAATGCCGTAGCCAGGGTAGACATGGATGCTGTATGTGCAGTCCAGGAGCCCCAAGGTGCGGCTGGCTGCACTCCCCAAATCTGGAGACTCCACATGCCCTTCGCCCTCAGAGATGTTGTTATTACACAGAACTGAAGAGATACAAGTGGCTGGAGTTGGGAGAATCCCTGTGTTCTTGCCCCCCCAGCCAAGCAACTCTGGGGGTCCTCACCTGTCTTGGCCCCAGCACCCCTCTCACCACCTTTATCCGGTGCTCCCTTCCCCAACCGTAATGGAGATAAAACACAGAGAGAGGTGCTGGTACATAGCAAGGGCATATGAATGCCAGCCTTTATTATTACTGAGCGGAAGCCCAGACCCCTTCTTCCACACGTTCCCAGCAGCCTCTCCCCCTGCACACCCGCTCCTCTCCCACATTCGTACTCCTGCACACTGTCCCCATCCCCTTTCGCTCGCCTCACCTGGGCTGGTCACCGTGGTGGTAACAGTTGTCGTGGTGATGATGGTGGTCGTGGTCTCCTCCTCTCCTCCCTCAGGCCCGAGGGGTGGGCCTGGGGAGGCGGGGCCAGGAAGGGGCGGGGCCGTAGTTCCTGGGGGCGGGGTCAGCAGCTCTGGTGCGGTGGGGCCTGCCCCCCTGCCCCCTTTAGGAGTTACGGCTGTTGTCAGAGGCCCTGTCCCTGGCTCAGTGGCCCGTGGCAGGGAGGGCGCTGCAAGAGTCTGGCCGGCTGGAGGGGTGGCTAGTGTGGGGTCTGGATCAGATCCTGGGACAGTGCAACGGAAGTCAGGGCACAGAAGGAGCAAATTGGGGGGCCATGGGTAGGGAGCAGGGCTGAGGGAAACTGGGGGCTCCCCCACTGAACCCCAAAGACCTCCCCCACAAGGTGCAGGCCCCCCCCCACGTCTCCCTTCCCCACCCGAACTTTGAGCCTCCTCCCAAGGCGTCCACAGCCTGACCCCCCATCCCTGGCCACCTCTCTGCCTAGGTCCTTCCACTCTGACAGTCTCCTTGAGCCTCTCCATGCCTCCCCTTTCAGATCCGGCTCCCCTTCCTGTGTACCCCTTTCTCTCTCCTCTCTCTCTCTTTCGCTCTCTCTGGAACTCTTCTCTGTTTAGTATTCCTGTGGCTCTCTGACTTTATGAGTCTAAATCTGCTACTCTCTGCATTTCTCTCTCTTTCTGTGTCTCTCTCCCCCCTGTTCCTCCGAGTCTGGTTCTCTGAGTTTCCATCTGTGTTTCTCTCTGATGGTCTGTTTTTCTGTCTGGCTCTGTCTCTTGATGATTCTGTCTCGACTTCCCTGGGTCTCTGTCTATGCCCAGTTTTGACACGCTCTAACCATCACTCTCTGAACGTCACTGGCTTGGGTTCCCATCTCCCTGAGTTTATTTCCTCCCTCTCTGTATGCCACTCGTGCCACTCTGGGGGCCTCACCCGGCAGGTAGCCCATCTCTGGACCCCTCCTCAGCAGGGCCCCATGGAGCAGCTCGGCCAAAGCCTCGGAGGCTACTGTGGGGGCCTCACTTCCGGGCTCTGGCAGTACCTCTTCTTCCTTCAGGGGCAGACCTAGGAGATGAAGTTGTGTGAGCCCTTCCACTGCCCCACACTCTTTCCTTCTCCAGAAAGATCTTTTCCAGAGCTCTTCCCCTCTCCCCAGTCAGCAGGGCCTGCAGGAGCTCAGAGGGTCCCAGACTGGGCTGAGAGCCAAGATTGGAGGAGGGGCTCCCAGCTGCCTCACACACTCCTGCACCTTCCCCTCTCCCCCCACCCCCCAGGCTGAGTGGGCCTTCAGTGAACCCTGGACAGCGCCAGCAGCGTGGCCACAGTGCTACCTTCATTTTCCCCTCACTGGTGCTCTTCCCCAACCCTGGAGCTCTGCAGAGGGTCTGGCAGTACCTCCCAGCCCTTGCTTCCGCAGTGCCCAGCTTTCTTTCTGGGTTTCTGTCTCTGCAGTGTGGTGTTCTCTCTCTCTCTCTTTCTCTCTCTCTCTTTCTCTCTCTCTCTTTCTCTCTCTCTCTCTCTCTCTCTCTCTCTCTCTCTCTCTCTCTCCCTCTCTGCAGTCTCTGCCAGCTTCCCTGGAGTCTGGCGAGGGGTCAGATTAGAGGACTGAATATTTGGTCTCTGGTCTCTGAGCACTGCCTCTGTTCATCTGTCTTTGTCCATTCGTCCAAGAGCGTTTGTGTGTGCAGTGCCTGGCGTTTCTCCCACCACCTCCGTGTCCCACCCAGGTACCCTGCATGCTTCATGCCGCCTCCGCAGACATCCCCCCAACTTCCCCAGCCCTTTTTCCTGTATTTAACACCCCCCCTGGCTCTGGTAAAAGCTCCCCTCATTCATTCCCCCACCTCTTCAGTATTGGGGGTTAGGGCTCCAGGCACCAGCGAGAAAGCCCTGGCTGGCCCCTTCCCCATCAGCTGTACCCCTCCCCTCCCCCAGAAGCTCAGAAAGCCCAGGATGTTCAGAGAAAGGATGGCAGAAGACCCAGCTGAGGACCTTCCCCGGGCCTACCCCCACGCTCCCATGTCCTTACCCTGAATCCAGGGACAGCTCAGCAGAATTAGGAACAGCAGCTGGGGAGGCGGCGGGTGCTGGACCCTGGGAGTCCCCATGGCGACTCACACCGATTTCTCTCCTCTGCGTCTCTCCTAAATAATCTGTCACCTTTCCTCCGTCTCCTTTTATCTTTCCCTTTACTTATTTATTTTTTTTTCCCTGCTAGCATGGAGCAAGAAAGACAATTTCTCTGCCCCTTGGGATGGAGGGGCAGAATTGGGCTGGAGGTCGCCTGGATCCCACCCCTCCTTGCCCAATCTCCTCTGTCTTCTGCTCTCGGGTCTGTGGGAGAGGGGGCGCGGCTCCGGCTGCAGGGGGTGGGACCAAGAAGGCCGAAGGGGCCGGGTCGCTTGGGTTACCCTCTCGCTCGGGCGCCTGGGTCCCCCCAGCTGGCTGGATCCCAAGCTGGAGGAGTGGGGAGAGGCAAGACAGCTTCAGGGGGTCTGGGGTGGGGTCGAGGATCAGGAGGGTCCCTACTGTGCTCTAGCGGGGCTTGGCGGGGAGGGGAGGGGGTTGCGGAACCTGGAGAGCCGAAGCTCGGGCACAGGAGCTGCGGGAGGGAGAAGCTGAGAAAGGTGTCGAACCCACGTCAGATCCTGGGGACGGGCGAAGGGAGGGGCCGGGATTTATTTGGGGGCGACGGGGAGGGGGGAGGGAGAAGGAGGAAGTGCAGATGGAGGAAGGAGGGACCACATGAGCCAGACCGTAATCCTCACTCCCGCGGCCCCTAGGGGAGGCAAAGGAAACTCTGGTCCTAGCTGTAATTACAACCTCTTCCCCCAGCCTTTCCAGCACATCTGGAATCTGAATCTCCTCTTCCCAGGGTGCCGAGGGGCGGCACAGCTGGGTTCACGCTTGCTCGGCTCCCCAGTATGCCCCCTACCCACATCCAGGACCCCCACCCCCCACAGGACTTCCCTTTCTGTTTTACAGCTCATGTGCAATGGGCTCCCCTCTTCCAGGAGAATGGCAAGTTTACACGTTTATGAGAAGTCGCAGGGGCGACAGGCCGGGATCTGGGGAGGGGAAACCCCTTCTCTTACATTCACGACCCCGGCCAGCGGCCAGGCAGCTTCAACTTTGATTTTTTTTCTCCTGGCCTCTGTCACCACGCCTCTGGGGCGCCCTTTTCAGCACCACCAGCCAGCGGACAGCTCTTCTCGGCCCAGCCGGAGCGGGCCCGGCCCCCCGCGCCGCCGGCGATTGGCTGAAGCCACCCTCGCTATCAATCAGTCTCCCGCCGGGGGCCGGCTCTAGCGAAGGCGGAGGGGGAGGGGAGTCACAGGCCGACTGGTCAAGGGATCTGCAGACCTATGGACAGGCCGCAGTGTCCCTGTCCTCAGTCCGCGAGCGCCGGCCTTGTCCATCAGTCCGCGCGCCCGCCCCTTGCCTTGCCTTGCCACGCCCCTCCTCAGCCCCCGCCCCTCCTTTTCGCATTGCGGGGCGGCTGGAGGTTGGCACAGTGCCCCCTGCGCCCCACGTGGCGCCCCGTCGGGGCGGGGAGGCAAATCCGGAGACGACCCCCCCCCTCCCCCCATCCCGGCTGAGATGCGGCTGCCACTGGGTGGGGGCGGGGGTAGCTAAGCTGAGAGGACTGTGGGGATGGGTGACGTCAGGGTGAGTGGGAGCCAAGGAAGGAACGAGTAGGAGAGAGGGAGGGAGGGGGGAGAGAGAGAGAGAGAGAGAGAGGGAGAAGGAGAGAGAGAGAGGGAGAGAAGACCCGCGGGTCGGGTCGAGTGAGAAGCCAGGGCAGAGGGGAGAAGGGGGAGGAAGGAGAGAGAGAAGCCGCTGCGGAGGACGACTGGTTGCGGGTTCCCGGGGCTGCGGGTCCAGGTGGGGTAGGAACTGCTGTCCGGGGAAGCTAGAAGGGAGGGAGAGCTTAAAGAGGGGCGGGGAGGAGAGGGAAGAGAGGAGAAAGGAGAGGGGGAGACAGAGAGAGAGAGTGGGGAAAGGAGAGGCTGAAGGGGAGAGAGGAAACTGCCGGAAGGAGAAAGGAGAGGGGGTGGGGGAGGAGGAAGAGGAGAGTGTTGAAGGAGAAAAAAGAGGTAGAAGGAGAGAGAGATAGAAGGGAAGAAAGAGAAAGGAGGATTGGAGGTATTTGGAGGAGGTGAGAAAGAGGGAGCTAGAAGGTGAAGAGAAGACCTCAGAAGGAGACAGAACCAAGAGTGGGAAATGTGGAGGGGAAACAGCCCAGGGGGTAACCCTGGAGCAGCCACAGAGGGAACCGGTGGAGAACTGGGGGGACAGGGGAACTGGGGTCTGGAAGATGCCCCAGGCCTCCTGGCCAGGGCCTCCCTGCCCATCATGCCTGCGTGGCCATCGCCCCTGGCCTCCTCAGCCCTTACCCTGCTCCTTGGAGCCCTCACTTCCCTTTTCCTCTGGTACTGTTACCGTCTGGGCTCCCAAGACATGCAGGCCCTGGAGGCTGGGGGTCGGGCTGGGGGTGTCAGTGGAGGGCCTAGGGGATGCTCTGAGACTGGCAGGCCAAGCCCTGGGAGCTCTGGGGAGCCGGGGGAAGGACTCAGGACAGAAGGCCTAGTGAGCCGTCGCCTGCGGGCCTATGCTAGGCGCTACTCCTGGGCGGGCATGGGTAGGGTGAGGAGGGCAGCTCAAGGTGGTCCAGGCCCTGGGGGAGGGCCAGGGGTCCTGGGCATTCAGCGCCCAGGCCTGCTTTTCCTGCCAGACCTGCCCTCAGTCCCCTTCGTGCCACGGGATGCCCAGCGGCATGATGTGGAGCTCCTGGAGAGCAGCTTCCCTGCCATTTTGCGGGACTTTGGGGCTGTGAGCTGGGACTTCTCAGGGACAACTCCTCTGCCTCGGGGCTGGTCCCCACCCCTGGCCCCTGGGTGCTACCAGCTCCTGCTGTACCAAGCAGGCCGGTGCCAACCCAGCAACTGCCGCCGGTGCCCGGGGGCCTATCGGGCACTGAGGGGGCTGCGGAGCTTTATGAGTGCCAACACCTTCGGCAATGCTGGCTTTTCTGTCCTCCTGCCTGGGGCCCGGCTTGAGGGTCGCTGTGGGCCCACCAATGCCCGGGTCAGATGCCATCTGGGTAAGTAGATGCTGCCTACAGACAACCTCTTTGCCTCCACGATCCCTCCTCCAGACTTTTCTCTGCCACCAGAGCTTTCTACACTATGGTTCTGATCATGCCTCTCTTCTCAGAAATCTTCCATGACTCCCTGTTGCCCACAGCAGCATTTCCTGAGCTTCAGTTACCTGCGAACCATCTTCATAAGCTTTGCCATGGTCATTTTCCACCTGTACTGTTTTTCTCGATACTGATTCTCCCTACGTTTTGTCTCGCTTATTTAAAAGGAATCTTTAGAGAACAATGATAATCAGTATTACTTGCTCCAAATAGAAAGGACTCATAAAAACAAATTTAAACTTAAAGAAAGAAGCAAGCTTTAAAAATCCCAGCTAAATAGTCTCTCTGAGGCTGAAGCCTCCACTCTCTTCCTTTAGAAGGGAGCAGTGTTGGTGGGGTGTTAAAGTTATGGTAGCACCAAACTGAGATTCTCTTCTTCATGTTTTAAAAGCTGAAAGAAAATGGAAAAGGAAACATTTTTTGTTATTTAATGTGCTGTTACTTAAAACCTTGTTTTGCCTAAAAGCATTTTGTGTGCTACCAGTTTGACGTGTCCTTCACTTCGAAGCACACGGGTCTCAGGATCAAGTCCAGATTCCTTCTCTCCTCATCTCCCACCTGTTCCCTTCCTCCCCTTCCCTCCCACCATGTGTTAAATCATGAGAGCTTTCTGGCTGATCCTGGCAGATGCCACACTCACACTATCCTCAGTCTAGAATCTCTTTCTCCCTTATCACCTCCTCGAAAAATCCTACTCAGCCTTCAGGACTCCACTTTCAAGTGCCACACCGCCTCTGGGAGGTCTATTCCCCATCATTGGAGTTGGTGCCCACTTTCCTCACAGCACTCTACTGTGTTGTGGTCCTGGGGCCAAAGTGGATCCATCAGTATTATACTAATGAGGGCCAAGCACACATTAAGTAGCTTCTTGAGTTAAATTGGCAGAAGCCCAAGAAAAGATGCCACTTCCTCCAGGGAGCCTTCCCTTTTCTCTGAAACAAATATTGTGCTTTGCACTGCCTTTCCTGTATCTCCCAGCACTTCAGCTGCTACTATGTCGTAATTACATTTGGGTCACCTTCCAGACAGCAAAGAGGGACACTACATGGGGTGCTTAAGACTTGCAATTCTGCATTTTGACTAAATGGGGTGGGCCCATTTGATGGAAGCAGGGGTGTTGGATGCCGGGGTCTCTTTCCACAGGCCTGAAGATTCCTCCTGGCTGTGAGCTGGTGGTCGGGGGCGAGCCCCAGTGCTGGGCTGAAGGACACTGTCTACTGGTGGACGACTCCTTCCTGCACACAGTGGCTCATAATGGTAATGGGCTCCCGTTCTGCTAGGAGGGATGAGAGACTGAGTGAAAGGGAATAGAGACTGCAGAATCAAGCCCAACCCGCTTCCTGTCCTAACACCATCATTTTCCAGCTGCATGACCTTGAACGAGTCCTATAACTTCCCCAAACACCTGTGAAATGGGGCGATCACCTTCTTTATTGGGTGACTGCAAGGATTAAATAAGTTAATGTAGGTGCATAGCCAAGTGGTTAACAGCACAAGAGTCTGGGCCTGAACCACCTGGGTTCCAGTCCTACCTCTGGCACTTACTAGCTGTGTGATCTTGGGCAGGTTATTTAATCTCTCTGTGCCTCAGTTACTTTGTATAAAACAGGAATAATTGTGGTACTGACCCTCAAGTTTGTTCTGATGATGAAGAGTTAACACATACAAGGGGTTAGAACAATGCCTGGCACTTATTTACAAAGTGTTTGCTGTTAGGAGCACCTGGCGAGTGCTCTGGCATATAAGTAATTAATGTCAGCTGCTCTCTTGTCTCCATCCCCATGTGCCCTAGGCTCCCCAGAAGATGGGCCTCGAGTGGTCTTCATCGTGGACCTTTGGCACCCCAACGTGGCTGGGGCTGAGCGCCAGGCCCTTGACTTTGTCTTCGCACCAGACCCTTGAAGGAAGGGGCTCCCCTCAGACATCTGGGCTGGAGAGATGCTGCACTCAGGGATGGCTTGAGTGGTAGCCAGGACCGCCTCTCCACTGCAGGGGGTGGGGTGGGGCTGCGGGTGGGAACGGACCAGCCAACACTGAAATACAGATTTTAAATCCTCTCCTAACTCCTGACTACCTTTTTCTAGCTACCAGCCCAGTTCAAGGCTTTGGGCAGGAGCTCCTGGCCTGTCCCATCCAACTAACCAAGTACCTCCTTAACACAAGCCATCTCCCCGATCCTCTCCCTCAGAGCCAGCACCAGACCCTCAACTCAACTTTATTCCAATAATTTAATAGAAAATTAAAATAAATAATATGAAATAGATTGAGAAGATGGCTGAGCTGGTGCAAGCCCAGGCCAGCCTAGTACAAAGTTAAGGAGGTGGGGGGGGGCTGGTGGGGGAAGGACGAGGGAGGGAAACTACCCTGCACGGCAGTAGGGAGGTGGCTCAGTAAGGGCTGGCTTGACACTTTGGCGTGTACTATGTGCTGAAAAAGCGGGGGGGGGGGGGGGGGGGGGGGGGGGGGGGGAGAGAGAGAGAGAGAGAGAAGGGGAGAAAGGGAGCTCTAAATCACTCTAAACCAGCTGGTGAGGGAAGAACAGGACAAGAATGGGATAAGGGAACAAATGCAGGCCTTCTGAAGGGCTCTGACCTAGGGAGGGGGCTGGAATGTACCGTGCTGTTAGCAGTGAGGTGGGAATGAATGGAAAAGGGCCACAGTGAACTGTACCATGCGATGAAGGGACAGAAGATGGGCCCACGACTTGGCCAGCAAAGCCGGGGCAAAGGTATGGGAAAAGGAGGGAAAGAGAGAGGAACTGGGTTCCAGTGGCAGGAGGAAAACAGGGAGAAAGGTCAAAGGTCAGTCCTTGAAGACAATCTGTTGGCCATGAGGACGCTCGTCGTGGGTGATGTGGCGCCGGACATGGATCCTGCGGACACGGTGCTCTCGGTTCTCCTCATCCTCCCCTCGGCCTGCCCCACCACCTCCAGCTGCACCCCCTGTGGCCTCCAGGAGGGCTGGGTCTGGGCCCCGGGGAGTCTCGTAGATCAGGATGTTCAAGGTCTCCTCAAAGATCCGGGCCTCTGGGAACTCCACCTGCAAAAGGCCAGCAACCCCCAGCTCCAACCCTCTGATCCAGATACACAGACGTGCCCCTCCCCCAGCTGGCCCTGCACTGGCACACCCCTGAGCCTTTGCAATCACAGGTTCTTTGGCCTGGACTATCTTCTTTGCAAATTTTTTACTCAGCAAAGTCTTACTTATCCTTCAAGGTCCAGCTCTAAAGTCAGGCAGAGTTATTTGTTTTCTCTCCTTTGCTGCCAAGTCTCTTGGTATGTTCATTCGACAAATTTTTACTGAGTGACTGCACTGTACCAGGCATTGTTCTAGACATTGAGAAGATAGCAGTGAACTAAACAAAGTTTCTATCTGCAGGAAGTTTACATTCTAGGGGGAGGACACAGACATACAAGTAATAAAAAGGGGGTGGGATTGTCATGGCCAGGAATGTTACAATTTTAGAGAGGGAGTTCAGAGAAAGTCTCCTGGAAAAGGTGACATTGAACCAAGAGACAAAGGAGGAGGGAAGGAGCCGGATGGATAAGCAGAGAAAGAGCAGTCTGGGGAACAGGCAACAGCAAGTGCAAGAGCTCTGGGGCAGGAGTGCACTTAGTATAGTAAGGAGGGAGGCAGTGGAGCGAGTGGAAAGGAGTGAAGTGAGGAGGTGATGGAGGGTCTCTTTGTGTGGCCTGGAGGGATATAACTAACTCTTAACAAGCTGCATTCTCATTACTGGTTTATCTTGTTTTCCCAATTACAGTGGAAACTTCTTAGAAGGTGGGTTGGTCACTCATTCATTCATGCATGCATTCAATGAATGTTTCCTAGCTTTCGCTGTGTGGCAAGTGCCTGTCTAGTACTAGAGAGATAGGAAGAAAAGATAGACCCCCTACGCTCAAGAAGCTAACCCCTTGCTGCTGGTGTGACAGCCCCCTATCTCCGCCTCTGCCTGCCTGCTTAGTCTGCTAAGAAGGAAGTATGATCAACTCTGGGGTTGTGGGGTTGAAAGTTCATGAGCGAAGGTGTCCCAAAGAAAGCTGTGCTTGACTTGCGTCTTAAAGATTAAGCACAAGTTCATTAGGCAGACGGGGCTGAGGAAACAGTCTAAGAAGAGGGACAGTGTGTACAAAGGTGGGGAGGTATGAGATAGCACTGGGTGCTCAGAGGGTGTATCTGAGGCTCTTCCCTCATATCAAGGGCAGAAGGAAGTAGATGCCATGACAAAGGGCTGGTACTTAACCAGACATTTCATTCACCTTGATTTGAAGCCTGGTGCAAAGCTTAGTGCAGAGTAGGTGCTCAGGAAGTTATCTGCTGATGACTGTCATGTTAATGACTCAGGAATTATACACTCACTTGTTCTAAGAGACCTGTGTGTTCTAAGGTCCTGAGGTTTTAAAAGCCTATTTTGAGTCATGGACCCTTCTGAGATTCTAACAACTATGGTCTTTCTAAATGGAAAGATGCATACACACTCCCAAACTTGCAAACCACTTCCAGATAGCCTGGAGACCCAAATGGCCTAGGTAAAGAATCCCACTGTAATCCAACACCTTCATTTCATGGCAGAGAAACAGGCCCACAGAAGTAAGGTGACATGCCCAAGGTTACAAAAGACCCTGGAACTTGGAACTGCAGCTCCTAGCCCCCAGTAACGGACTCTCCGCTGCCTGGTCTGCTGAGCTGCCTTTGTCCAGTCCAGGGTCCTGGTGCTGCCCACCACCACAGCCCTCCCTGATCAGACTCTGAACCCCTTCTGACCTTGGTCTGCTTCTTTTCCGTGGCATAGACAATGGAGGTGCAGCACACCTCGGCGATTTTGCGGCCCTGCCCGTAGAAGGACCAGCAGCAGATCTCGTCCCCCAGTACATCCTTGAGGAAAAGCAGCCGCCCATGGAAGCGCAGGGCCAGTTTGTCAAACAGCTCGATGTTCTTAAGTAGGTTGTCATCTGAAGTGCTGAGGACCAGGGGCCAGGAGGCCTCAGTACACTGGCTTCCTGCCCGCTGTTCCCCTAGCCTAGGGGCCCCCCTACCCAGCACTCTGGTCCTGCCCAGGGGTTTGGTGCCCAGCAGGGAGCTTCCTCCACCCCTGGGGCCAGGCTAAGCGGGCCTCAGGGAGGACCAGCATCTGCGGAGCAAATCCCAGCACAGCGGAGTGGCTCCCAGTGCAGGCTCTGGGGCTGGGCTGCTTCACCTAACGTCCTAGACCAGCTGCTTTTTAACTGAATGACACCAGGAAAGCTACTTCACCTCTTGGTGCCTCAGTTCCCTCATCTGTAAAATGGAGATCACAATAGTACCGACTTCAAACGACTGTGAGGATGATGGGAGTTAATATGTGTGAAGCACTGACAGCAATGCCTGTTACGGAAAAGCACTTAGTAAACGCCAGCCATTATCATCTAATCCTCACCTCAAGCCTGTTTACTGGTGATCACATTGAAGCTCAGGAATGAAAATGGCCTGCCCAAAGTGCCCAGTGGCTAAGTGGCAGAGCTGGAACCCTGATCTAGGCAGGCCTTCTCTTTGTCCCTCTGTCCCTTCCCCTGGGCCCAGACCTGGGGTGTGCTTGAGCTCAGGACTCCACCCGGTGCACCTCCCGCCCCGTGGTGGTCACCTGGTGTAGGAGTACTTGTTGTTACTGCGGTTGTGCAGGAGCTTCACCACGGGCTGTTGGCGGAGAGAGCATGGAGAAGGGTGGGGGTCAGGCTGCAAGGAGAGGCCCCCGGCCTCCACCCTACAGGGCTCAGGGGCCTCACCTTGGAGGTGCTGGCCAGGAGCTGCTGCTCCTCCCGGGGAGATGTCACCGTGGGGATGAGGCACAGCGGGGACAGGTTCTCCCTTTTTTGCTGGAGAAGAAGCGGAAGGTGGTTAACAGCACAACCAAAGGTCACTCACTCCCCCACTTAAAAGCTGTCAAAAGTTGTTGTTGCCTTTGGGAAAAAAATTCAGACTCCTTAGTGGTCCACAAAGCTCTGCAGGATTCAACCTCTCCGATCTCATCTCTACCACTCTCCCCTACTTGCTGGGCTTCAGCCCCACCCATGGCTGTTCCTTGTGCCCACCCAGGTGTTTGCTGTTCCCACTGCCTGGAATGGTCTACACTGTTGTATGTATGGCTGGCCCCTTCATACCATTAAGATAACTCAAACAGTACCCCCCAGAGGGTGCTGGTCCAATTCCTGAAGCTCCCTGACCACTACTAGAGTAAAGTAGGCTCCTCTACTTCCTTTTCACATTAACAGCTCATTCTTCATGGCTCTTAGTTCTTCACATTTTCTCACTTTGGGGTATGTTTGCTTATGATCTGGTCTCTTCTCACCTAGGGAATTCCTGGTATACAGTGGATGCTCAGTGTCTGTTCAATAAATGCACTTGGTTGGGTGGGATGAGGTCTGAGGCAAAACCAGATACATGGGCTTCTTTCCTCTTTCCTGTCTTTAAGAATCTTTATGCCAAAACCCCTCTCACCTCTCTCAACCAGAAGATCTCTTAACTAGAAATTCCAGAAGATTTTTAAAAATTAGGGCACCTGGGTGGCTCAGTCAGTGAAGCGTCTGACTCTTGGTTTTGGCTCAGGTCATGATCTCACCCGGTTCGTGTGTTTGATCCCCACATCGGGCTCCGTGCTGAAAGCGCAGAGCCTGCTTGGAATTTCTCTCCCCTCTCCTCTCTCTCAAAACAAACGAACAAACAAACAAACAAACATTAAAAGAAAAAAAACTCATATGACTTTTTCTAAAATTAACATGGAAAAATAAAAGTCTATTACTTAGGTCAATTTTTAAAAAGAACCAAAAGACTGACTCTATCATATATTAATGTATCCTACAAAGCCATACTAAAGAAAACAGTGTGGTTTTGGTTTGGGGGAACAAACAAGAAACCAATGGAACACAACAGAGAGTTTGGAAACAGGCTGGTATATATATGAAAACATATTTATAAAGAGGACACCACATATCAGTGGGGGCAAGTATGAAGTATGTATTGGTTATTGCTGTGTAATGAACTATCTCCAAACTTGGCAGCTTAAATCAACAATAAATATTTATTACCCTAGTGTCTGTGGGTCAAGGATTCAGGAGTGGCTCAGATGGGTCGTTTTGGCATAGGGGTCTCCCTTGAGGTTGTAGTCATGTCACCCAGTGCTGCAGGAATCTGAAGACATGCCTGATTTGGACGGTTTGTGTCTGAGAAAGCTTATTCATATGGCTGGCAAGTTCATGCTGGCTGTCGGCAGGAAACATCTCATCCCTGTCATCTGGACCTCTCCATAGGGTTGCTTGCGTGTCCTCACAAAATGGCAGCTGGCTTCTCCGGAGCAGATGATCCGAGAGACCAAGGTGATGGGCTCAGTGTCTTTCATGACCTAGTTTTGTCAGCTCTGTTCAGTGTGGAAGGAAACTACATGAAAGAATGAATACTAGGGAATAAGAATCACCAGGGACTGCCTTGGAGGCTAACTAACTCTACAGGCCACCTTCTGGCTCCTTTGATTCAACTCCTTCCCATTGAAAAACACACTTCCTCCCTCCCAAGATCCCCCAAAGTCTCATCCCATTTCAGCGTCACTTGAAGTACAGAATCTTGTTATCTAAGTCAGTGTAGGTTGGGATGAGGCTCCTTAGGTGTAGTTCCTTAAGTATAGCTCCGTAAACATTTCCACTCTATCTGAAGACCTGTGAACTAAAGAGACCACTCATCTCTCCCATATACCTACTATGCAGTGGTGGAACAGGCATTAGCACAATCACCGGGGCACTCTTGTTCAAACGGTTGGGGAGGAGGTAGGTGGCACACGGAGGTCACTGTTTCGTATCAATTCTGTAATCCAGTTGGATGAATACGGGGAGCTCTTTCTGATGCCTACTCTTATTCAGAAATGATTCTCTATGGCTCTTGGCTCTGCCCTGAGTCATCCTTCCTTTTCCATGAAAGATAATCCATGCTTGCAGCTCCATGGTTTCCTGCCAGTAGAACTCTGGGGGTCCAAAGGTCTTGCACGGTCTGTCACTTTTGGTCCAAGCTGGCAGTGTTTCTGCCAATATAATTCTCTTAAAAACTTAATGGGTGTCTTGTGAGTCTTGGGGTTCAGTTCATTAGACAAATGCCACACCCACAAATCTTCGTGAGATAAGCTGTCCTCTACTTTGGGCTTGTGCTGAGACTGCTGAGGGGTAACACCCTTAAGTTTCTTAGAAGCACTATTATTTGATTCAAAGGTTCTCTGAGGCATCTTCTTGGATATTTCTGAAGTCTTAACAAAGGATTTTACAATCATATCCTCAGTTTCATCTTTAGATCATGTTTTACTGAGAATGCCCTATATTTGATCTTTGCCTGGAAGCCATTTGTTAATTTTAACATCATGCGTTACCTGGAAAGGCTGGGGACTTTCAAACCCAGTAATACCTGGCTCCTTTGTGTTCAATTGTTTTTCCTCTTGCTTACCCTCTCCTCTTCTATTTTACTATCAGCAACAATAAACCCAGTGGCACCTTCAACATTCTTTCTGGAAATCTCTTTAGCTAACCACCCAGATCATTAGGTACATTTTCCACTTTCTACATTACTGTAGGAGACAGTGTTGTTAAACTTCTGCCACTACATAACAAGGATCCCCTTTACACCAGTTTCCAGTAACATTGTCATCCCAGCAGCCTACTCCAAGGTCATCAGACTTCTGTGAACAGACCCTCTCAAGCTCTTTAGGCTTTTATTAATATTCTCCTCAAAGCCATGCCAGCTTGTGCCCACTTCCCAGTTCTAAAGCCACTCCTACACTTTAGAGTTTTGTTACCACAGAACCCCACTCCAGATACCCAATCTGTTCTCTATTGCTGGGTAATAAATTACTACAAATTTCTTACAACAATAAACATTTATTATCACACAGTTTCGGTGGATTGGGAACTTGAGATCACCTTAGCTGGGTGGTCCTGGCCCAGGGTCTCTCATGAAGTTGGAGTCCAGACATTGGCCAGGGCTGTAGTTATCCGAAGACTGGACTGGGCCTAGAGAATCTGCTTGAGATAGTTCACCCATATGGCTGGGAGTCTGTGCTGGCTATTGGCTGAAGCTGGCTATTGGCTTCAGTTCCTCACCAAGTGAACCTCCCTTGTCCTCGTGTGGCAGCTGGCTTCCCCCAGAGTGAGTGACCCGAGATGGGCAGAAATGGCAATGTCTTTTATGACTTGGCTTTAGAAGTCACACACCATCACTTCTGCAATATCCTACTGATTACATAGGTCAGCCCTATTCAGTGTGGAAGGGGACTAAACAAGAGCATGAATAAGGAGGAAGAATTGCAGGTGGGCATCTTGGACACTGGCTACCACAGAATATTTAGTAGGTGGCATTGGGAAAACTAGTTCACTCTATGGAGGACAAAAAATAGTTAAATCCCTTCATAATTTACATTTATAACAGTGAATTCCATTTAGACCCATATATGAAAGATAAAACCATAAAGCTAATAAAAGATGTAGAATGGAAAAAACAAACAAACAAAAAACCTTTTTAAGCAAGACCCTGAAAGGATATACCATTAAGGGGGGAAATAAAGGAGCGGGGAGGAATTTGACATTAAAAATCAAGAATTTCACAGGAAGCCTGGGTGGCTCAGTTAGTTAAGCAGCCAACTTTGGCTCAGGTCATGATCTCACAGTTCATGAGCTCGAGCCCCGCATCAGGCTCTGTGCTGACAGCTCAGAGCCTGGAGCCTGCTTCGGATTCTGTCTCCCTCTCTCTCTGTCCCTCCCCCACTCACACTCTGTTTCTCTCTTTCTCTCTCAAAAAAAATAAACATTAAAAAAAATCAAGAATTTCTCCAGTTAACAACGGAAAACGTGACTTTACAAATAACCCCAGCTCATAATGTTGAAGGAATAATAACAATTATAATTACTCCACAACCCTAATGAAACTACTGATTCACGTAAGGATTCTCAACTGGTGTGTGGTTGATAGATAACTGCCATTCACACAGTGCATAAACATTACACAGATTGCTTTACAGCTGGCACGAAGGAAGTGTAACTATAATGGAGGGATCTGACCATTATCATCTGAATCTAGGAGCCAATTCTGAGCATTACCAATGATGGGTCATATTAACAATATTATGGGTCACTTCATATTACACAGTATGAAATACATAAAATTACCTACAATGTATTCTAACCAAAATGTTTAGTGTCAAGTCTTTAAATCTACAGTCTAGTTCACAGAAAACTCAGAATAGGGTAGAGTAACAAACCAAATGACACCACAGGTAAACAACCACACAAATTTGGAAAGTGGGTCACTGTGCAAGACAGCTGGTGGTCTCTTTAACAAGTCAGCATGAACAAAAAAGGGATGGTTTTCGGCTGGAAGAAGACTTAAAGAACATAATAACCAGATGTAATGCAAAGATCTAGACTGGATCCTGGTTTAGATGAGTCAGCTATAAAAGATGTTTCTAGGGGCGCCTGGGTGGCGCAGTCGGTTAAGCATCCGACTTCAGCCAGGTCACGATCTCGCCGTCCGTGAGTTCGAGCCCCGCGTCAGGCTCTGGGCTGATGGCTCAGAGCCTGGAGCCTGTTTCCGATTCTGTGTCTCCCTCTCTCTCTGCCCCTCCCCCGTTCATGCTCTGTCTCTCTCCCAAAAATTAAAAAAAAAAAAAAAAAAAAAAAAAAAAAAGATGTTTCTGGAACAAATGGAGAATTTGTATACCCTGGATGTTAGATAAGAAAAAATTTTATTGACATGGAAAGATGGCAATTATTAACAAATAAACAAAAAAACCAGACTACAAAACAGCACATACAGCACGACCATAATTTGGCAAACACACACACACACACACACGAATAGACCCGGAAGAATATTTGGTGCTTTTATTTTTTTTGATTATCTGTGTTTTCTAAATTTCTACAATACATATATATATACTGCTTTAAAAATAATAAATGGTTATTTATAATAAAAAAAATCAAGGATTTCTATTCAACAACAGATGCCACAGACAGGTGACATTTCAAGAGAAAATACTGGCCACAATTAAAACTGACTAGAAATTATCTGAAACAGATTTTCTCAACTAGGATTCCTCACCCAAATCACAAACCCAGCAAATAAATAATTTGAGTAACTATTTTCTCAATTCTTCCAAGAATGATAAGCAAATAGTACCATTCTAGCTGCACAGGAGGAGAATAAACTTATTATGTACAATATATGCCTTAGGGCTTAATTCTCCCCAGGAACTAAACTAAAATATGCAAGGATCTTCTGCAAAGCAACAAGAAAAAGAAAGGAAACTCAGTAGAAAATTTGGTAAAGAATATGAATAGGCAATTCACAGAATGGGAAACCAAAAAAGTGAGTTAAGCATATGAAAAGATGCTCAATTCATTAGTAATCAGAGGCATGCAAATTAAAATGAGATCACTCCATACGAATCAGATTTGCAAAATTAGAACACTGGATGATGCTGTGTGTGGTTGAGAATATGCAGAAACGAGATCCCTTATGCATTGCTGATCAAGAGTATAAAGTGCTACAGTCAATGGGGAGAGTAATCTGATGATACTCGCTGAAATTTATTTGTATGTGTTCTGTGACCCAGCAATTCCACTCCCAAACATGAGAAACCCTGGCCCAGGATCCACACTCACAGTGGCAGGTGGCACTGTTTGTAGGGGAAGGAAGTAGGAGGCAATCTAGGTCTCCAACCTCAGGGGAATGTATAAATAAAATATGGTGAATACAAGCCATAGATTCTTGTGCAGCAGTCAGAAGTAAAGAACTAAATGTACATATAGCAACATGAATAGATCTTGAAAAAAGTGTTCAAACAGAAAACACAATCAAATAGCTCAATGCCATTTATGGATATTTAAAACGTACATATATAAAACAATGCTTTTAGCTTTTCAAGGGTACAAACATAATCCAAGTGTATGTATCAAAACATTAGAACTGGAGGGCTATCTATGGGTCAAAGGGAAATGGGCAAGGGACTGGGAATGACAGGGAAAAAGTAAAAAGATTTGTATACACCAATAATGATTAAGTACCACACATTGAGGAGTATGATGAACTCAATTCTCTAAACCCAAATCTTAACAACAAAAACAAAACCTCCAGGCAAACAAGAAAACTCTGAGTGGGGTGAGGATGGGAATGGTGTCAGGGAAACCTGGAAAGGAGGCAGCTGGAGTACAGAGGAAAAAGCACTGCACCTGGGAATCTGAGCTCTGCGGCTTACTGGCTCTTTGACCTCGAAGGCATCCCCAACTTCCCTCCTTTATGTCAAACAGGAGGTACAAGATGTACACACAAATAGATAGCAGAATTGCTCCTGACACACAGTGGGTGTGAGGTAACACTGGATAAATGTAGAACTACAGAGCAGGAACCCACTTTCAAGATCATTTAATGCAATGGTTTTCAAACTGCAAGTGGTTACTCATTAGTGGGTCATGAATAAGTTTAATGGGTCCCAAAAAGCATTAAAAAGAGAACAGAATATATCGGTGTGTATTTCATTAAAAGTATCTTTTCATAAAACTCTTATTTAAGTTATATATATGTGAGTATAAAATGCATTTTTTCTTCTATGGGATGCAGTTTGAAAAACATGGATATTGCCCAAAGGAACTCTATATTTTTGGGTTTCCAGAACCAGTAAGTATTCACCAAGACAACAGAAAGTTGTTAGTAGTTGCCACTTTTTAACACATAAAGGGCATTAAAAAAAACCTCATTATCTCCTATTAATATTGTATCATAAAAGAAAGGACATGTTTAACATTGTAAAAGTAGAACAGAATAAAAGGCTTATGTAAAACTCACTACACTGTACATATTTTTCTTGTTTCCCTATCTTTTGGAACATGAGGACAGAATGCCAGAGGTAGGAACTGATTCAATCAAGGTCGTTCAGTGAGCTGTGGGAGAGGTGACACTTAACCCACAGGTCCTGGCTATGCTTTCTATCTCCTCAGAATCCTAAGAGATCCATAGAAGAGAAGCCCAGCAGTTGGGGCTCTGGAACCCCCAACCTGTTGTATTGGGAGCAGTTCTGCTTCTAGGATTTCAACGCTATTTAAAAAAAAAAAAAAAAAAAAAGTTAAGAAAAGGAAAAAAAACCAAACCTGGTTGGAGGTGGAATGCTGCCTCCCAGGACAGAACCAAATCACACAGGTCACTATATTCTAGTTTAAATTAGTTTTTTGTTTTTGTTTTTTCCTAGTGGCACATGGAGTTATTTAAGATTTCTGAGCAAGGAGGAGAAGAGATTGGGATTGTGTTTAAGGACCATCATTCAGGTGCTAGTGTGAGAGCTCCATTAGCCAGGTAGGAACAGCAAGGAGAGAGCAGTTATTTAACAACTGCATTAGTCCTGGCATGAGGTGGTGAAAGAGGTCCTTCTTGAGGCAGCAGGGATACAGTGGAAAGCACCCCCAAATTTTCTGTGGTCATGACCAGTCACGGCCAGGCCACAGGCAGCATCTCTGGACAGTACCCCATATGCCTCTTCTCTCTTTTTTTTAATGTCCTAGTATCTAACTGCTTGAGCAGCTCTCCCAGGGACATGGGCATAGGGTGGGACCCAGGGACCCTCACCTGCAGTGCTAGCTGGCAGTCCTCAATCAGGCCCTGTACCAGGTAGTAGCGCGCTTCGCCTAGTAGCTCCCCCAGCTCTCTGGTACTCTCAGGCAGTGGCACGGACCCATCCCGCAGGTAGTTGAGGATTGTACCAAAGTGACGGCCGCTCCGGTCAATCAGCACCCAACCTGGTGGGGTGGAGAGAGGCAGGAGGAAGGCTGGCTTTGCAGGTGGCTCCGGAGCTACTAAACTTTTATGAAAAACAGATTTTCCCTCTTCGAGTCTGAATACTGATCTGTCTCAGACCGCTGCCATCCCCAAGAACATCCCTTTTAAAAATCTCCAGTGAGTTCTCCCATAGGCCCCTTTTTAACAACATATTGCAGACACAGAGAATTAACTCCCTTCCAAGTCTGTTCCATGTTGAAAAAGCTCTCACCGGGAGAAAGTTATTACAGATTACCGTATCAACAAACTCTAACCTTTGGTGTTAATTCTGACCATCCTACTTAATTAAAATGCCTACCCCATCCTCCGGTTCACTACCATTTTAACCTTTATATTATTCATAGAACTTATTACTATCTGCAATTACATGTATTTTTTGCATGTGTACTTGCTCATTATTTTCCTCCTGCTCCCACAAAAAAAGTAAAGTCCACAAGACTAATCTTGTTTGATTCATTTACCAAAGTATCTCGGGCACTAACTGGCGCTTTACAAATAATTGCTGAATAAATCCATTCTTCAATTTCAGATATTTGAAGACTGAACTCCACCTCTGAAATTTTAATTCTCCTGCTCTTACAATCCTTGTTATATCCCTCTAAATCCCCCCCGCCCCTCACAAAAACTTTAAGGTTCCACCGGGGCATGTGTGTCCAACCCTGAAGGCAACACTCCAAGAACATAAGGTTCACCTGCCAAAGAGAACTGTCCACCCTCCATTCTGGTGTCCCTGGCAAACCCAAAGCAGCCCTTTTCTACAATCTGCATTTACAGATGAATCCCTAGAGTGTACAGGGACCTGTGTTACAGGAACACGCTAACAGACAACTCCTCCCGGCTGGTGGTTAGCAGTGCTGAGGTAGACAGGCAAACATGAGGCTAAGCAGTTAGAAGGAACCTGAAGGTTGCCTGGAAGGGCGCTGCTAGCAGAAGGGCTGGTTCCCAAGTCGTTTGGGCAGAGGAGTAAAGGGTGGGAGAATTGGAGGGAAGTGATAATAAAAATTCTGAAGTGACATGTTGAATCACAACCGTAGCACCTGTTGCGGGGGGGAAGTGATGTTCCATAAACATTGGTTATTTGCAGGGGGTGAAGGACTGAGGGAGATTATGGATGAGAAAGGGGAGATAAGACGGGATGTGGGGCTGGAGGGAGGTGAATAAGAGTTGAGTGGACGATAGAGACAAGAGAGGGGGTAGGAGGAGACTGGGCGAAGAAAGGCAGACGGGGATCTGGAAGACCACACAGGTGAGGGCGGCGCGGCGTACCTCCCGCATCGGTGAGCACCTCTGCGCGGCCGCTGAACATGGCCTTGAGCATGGTGTCCTGTCCCGTGAGGGTGCGCAGCGTGGTGTAGTGCAGCGAGCCGCCCACGTTCAGCTTCACGTACTTGCTGTTCGGGGTCAGCGGTTTCAGACCGTAGGCGGCGGAGCCAGACTCGAGACCCGAGGGCTTAGGCGCTTCCAGGGACGGGGCCTCGGCCGCCGCCGGGCCCGAAGCCTCGGCCGACATGCCGGGGAGTGGCGGCGGACGGCTATCCTAGGCTCTCTCCGCACCCTCCGGCGGCTCCCAAGTACCCGGAGACCCAAGCCCTCGGGTCACACCACCCGGCCCGCGCGACCTCACGGCGCCGCTACTCGGCGGCACTGGCCCTCCGCTCCATCGCGCCGATACCGCCCGGAAGCCGGGGCCGAGCAACTGCGCAGGCGCCTCAAGGTCCCGCCCCCGACCTCGCGGGCCGGCGGTGCGGAGCATGCGTGCTGGCCTTGGGCCCGGTTGGGAGACAGCGCTCCGCCTATGGCGGGGCGGGGCCTTGTGCAAGGTGGGCGCCCCTCCGCGAGCCCGGGACCCTGAGTGTAGGAGGCTTCCTCCCCCCCCACTCCCCTCCCCCCCGGTCGCGAGTCTGCCGTGGAAAACGAGGTCTCCTCCGCGTCGTTGGGTCTCTGCCCTCAGAGCGCTTCGTGGGCGTGAAGGGCAAGGTTTCCCGCCTCCCATCGCCGCGTTTTTGACAAACTGAGAAGAGCTGCGAACAAAGCACCAAGGGAGACTCTTACAAGAGACTGCTGTGAGGTGGCCTTCTAGAGGAGGTGACAGGAGTGCTAGGGCATGCAGGGTGTGAGTAGGTAAGGTCTAGAGGGAGTGCGTCCCTGAGGAGGTGATGCGGGGCCGAAGCAGAGAAGACGCGGCCACGTGGAGGTGTGAGGGACAAGAGTTCCGGGCTGTGGGAAGGGCACAAACACAGACAGACTCCAGGCCAGAACGCGCTTGGTGGTTTTGAGGAGCAGAATGAATGTCAAGGGTGGCTGCCGCAGCCAGGCAAGGGTCTCAGAATCCCGGCTGATGTCACGAGACAGCCAATCCTGAAAGAAAGAAGGAATAAGATCGGAACACCTTGTTGACAAGAGCGTGTGTTTTATCTGACTGAATCTACTTTCCTTCTAGAAGCTGCTACTTCAGAGATTTAATAATGGGCCTTTAATGTCTAGCAGGGAAAAACGGAGTTGTAGTTTCCACCATGCTCCCAGTTCACGGAGTGATCCTAGGCAAGCCACCTCTCTCTGGGCTTGGTTCCTTTTTTGCTTAGCGAGGGGTGCAGATTTCAGTGCCCGGGGACGGGAGTGTAAATGAGTGGGGTGGGCCATTGTAAGGCACTGGGGAGTAATGGGGCCTGGGGTGACCCAAAGAGTTCATGTTTTACCAGAAGGGATTGTCGATTGTGATTTTACAAGTGTAGCTGGTGAAAAAGAGAAAAGCAGCCCATCACAGCTGAGAGCTGGTGGGCACCCTCCCTCTAGAAGCCTTGGTATTGCCAGGAGCTGGCCTAGCACTGTCAGCCGGGCTATGGTGTTGTCCTTTTGAGCGTAAACAATTTCACAGAACTCCCAACATCAGACAAAGGCAGTCTCTGATGGATTGAGAGAAAGACCGTTTCATAATCATGTCTGAACACAAAAACAAGAACATTGTCCCAACCACAAAAATGACCAAACATAACTCTTTCTACCCCCCCCCCCCAGTTTGAGTGACTGCCTTTTTATTTTTTTACCAAGTACGGCTTTAATCCTTGATCTGTTCCTCCTAAATTCTAGATAAGAATTATTAAGATAACCAAAAAGAATTATCCCTACCTCCTGACAACTTCCAACCTAGTGCAAATCTCCCGTTTCTCAAACCCTCCTTGAAAATCATCCAACACAAGCCTAAATCCTGTAATAAATAAGTCCTTCCTAACACACGCTTGCTGAGATGTCCATGATGGGGTTCCCCATGGTGTGCCATCGCCCGTTTAACTACAGGTGTGTTCCTGTTGATCTTTGGCTGGAGGGCATTGTCAGAAATGGGGAACCCACAGAGATTCAGCTAAAGCCCTTACCACCGTGGACTGGGACCCTCCACTCTAGTAATAATGTACACATCTGAGATCCCTTGTGTCTCGGAGGTGCCATCCTGTCCATGACCAGGAGCCAAGTTCTCACTATATTGAGCTCTAATATTTTGTTAAGACCCTTATGTGTTAGGATTATTTTGTTTTTCTTGGTATAATGTCCCCGTTGGTTTTTTGGTTATCCAATTAGATTTTTATTTTTCCTTGGTAAAATTGTTATCGGGCTTTTTATACCTGCTATTATGGTCTGACCTCCTGTCTAGTGTTTTGAATGCCATTTGTCTATAACAGGAAACGTTTCTAGGGAAAGGACAGGTACACAGTGCTGGATGTCTAAGGTCATCACAAACCTGTTACTGCTCAAACTCTAATGATTGAATGTCACTTGTCCCTTTAAGAAGCTGGAGATGCCAACCACTCAGGGGTCATATAACTAGTTAGCATGCTGGAGTGTCATTTATTACCAGGATAAACCAGACAAATCACTCTATCAACCAATGCCCAATAAGTCTGTACTATAACGAGTCTTAGAGGCTATGAAATTCAAAAGGTATCCTCGGACCAGTGTCTTTTGGATAAACTTTGCAGCAGATTGCCATTTTAAATTGCTATAAGGTCTTCTTCCTCAGGTTTGTTTGTGTCCCTGCAAACTTCTTTGTTTCATTTCTTCTGACCAGAATCAGGACATTTTCTCTGGTCCCTGTCAATGAAAATTGGCCTTTGGCAAAGTTCTGCAGATGCAAGGTTGCACAGCATCCTTATGGATCC
The DNA here is from genome assembly GCF_007474595.2 of Lynx canadensis. NCBI lineage: Eukaryota > Metazoa > Chordata > Mammalia > Carnivora > Felidae > Lynx > Lynx canadensis. The sequence continues at coordinate 23,214,361 of NC_044318.1, read as the reverse complement.
TTGTCTCAACTAAGATTGGGCCAAATACCTGCTTCCTTCTCACAATTATACTAACTTGTACCCTTATCTCTCTGACACAGTCTCACTAGGGACAATTTAGAATTGCAGTGGCCCCTAACAAGATTATTTATTTGAGAGGTACCTTAGAACAAAAAAAGGAAGAAAGTCTCCTGAGGAGATTATTTGTCTTATTTGTCAAAAGGAGAGATTATTTTATGGGGTGCCTGGCTGGCTGAGTTAGTAAAGTGTGCAACTCTTGACCTCAAGATTGTGAGTTCAAGCTCCGTATTGGATGTGGAGCCTACCTAAGAAAGAGAGAGACAGAGAGAGAGAGAGAGAAGTTATTTTGTTTAACATAGGTGATTATTTCATTTCCATACTTTGGAGATTAATAAATGCTGACTTTTTAATTGTATAGCTGTATTACATTGCCAAGTGCCTCATTTATTTTTTTTTAAATAGGCTGGAATATCACTGTGTGTGTGTGTGTGTGTGTGTGTGTGTGTGTGTGTATTATGTCAAAATGTGTTTTTTTTTTTTTTTTTTAACATTTAAACTGTTTTCCTTCTCCTTGCAGGAAAAACATGAATTAGCCTTTTAGAGTGATAGTTTTATAGCCTTAAGTAGCTACCTCTCACTTTTTTTGCTGTCCATTTTCTTCTCTTGGAAAACTTTAGGGAATTATTCTGTTGAATGTGTGCACTCTAGAAATATCTAATCTAGTTAAACAAACATGTCTAAACTAATTGTTAAACTATATATGATTTCCTCAGTGTGCACTGAAAAGTATATTTATGTAATAGGCTTTGTTATTATAGTACAAGATAAGAAAAGGCCTCAGTTCAAAGATAAAGGAAGAGCTTTTGGCATAATCCAATGTCTTTAAATTTAAATTTGCCATGTAAAAATAATACCAGTATGATATTTTGGTTTGTATAAGATCAGTGTCAGTCTTCTTGTGATTTAAACCTTCTTATATTTTATATTGATTTTAAAAGTGAAGTAAATTATCATAGTTTTCAGATACTATTTTCCTTAAAATATTTTTCTTTTAAAAATAGTCACCATGTTGGGGTGCCTGGGTGGTTCAGTCAGTTGAGTGTCTGGCTCTTGATTTTGGCTCAGGTCATGATCCCAGGGTCATGGGATCGAGGTCCACATCTGGCTCTGTGCTCAGCATGCAGCCTGCTTAAGATTCTGTCTCTCTGCCTCTGCCCCTCTCCTCCTCTCTCTCTCTCTCTCTCTCTCTCTCTCTCCCTCCCTCCCTCCCTCCCTCCCTCCCTCAAATAAAAATAAAATAAAATAGTCACCATGCTGTACATTACATCCCCAGAACTTATCATATAATAGGAAGTTTGTACCTCTTGACCACCTTCATTCATTTCCCTTACCCCAACCCCTGCCTCTTTCAATCACCAATCTGTTCTCTGTCTCTATTAGTTTTGTTTGTTGTTGTTGTTGTTTAGATTCCACATATAAGTGAAATATTATGGTGTTTTTCTTTCTTTATTTCACTTAGCATAGTGCCTTCAAGTTCCATCGATGCTGTCACAAATAGCAGAATTTCTTGCCTTTGTATGGCTGAATAGTATTCCATCGAATATACATATCAATCACATCCTCTTTATCCATTCATCTATCAGTGGACACTTGGATTGTTTCCATATCTTGGCTATTGTAAATAACCCCTTGGCTTCAATAAACATAGGGATGCATATGTCTTTTTGAATTAGTATTTTCATTTTCTTTGGGTAAATACCCAGTAGTGGAATTACTAGATCATATGGTATTTCTGGTTTTAACTTTTTGAGGAGCCTCCACACTGTTTTCCACAGTGGTTGCACCAATTTACATTCCCAATGACTGTGCACGAGGGTTCCCTCTTTTCCACATCCTTGCCAACCCTTGTTTTTTCTTGTCTTTTTGATATTAGCCATTCTCACTAATGTGGTGTGATATCTCCTTGTGGTTTTGACTTGCATTTCCCTGATAATTAGTGATGCTGAGAATCTTTTCATGTATCTGTTGGCTATCTGTATGTCTTCTTCGGAAAAATGTCTATTCAGGTCCTCTGCCCATTTTAAAGTCAGATTTTTTTTGGTGTTGTATAAGTTCTTTATATATTTCAGGTAAAAATATCATTATTGGAGGGTTTTTTAATGTTTATTTATTTTTGAGAGAAAGAGAGAGAGAGAGAGAGAGCGGGGGAGAGGTAGAGAGAGAGGGAGGCACAGAATCCAAAACAGGCTCCAGGCTCTGAGCTGTCAGCAACAGAGCCCAACATGGGGCTTGAACTTATGAACCGTTGAGATCATGACCTGAACCAAAGTCGAACACTTAACTGACTGAGCCACCCAGACACCCTAATCCCATCATTGGATAGTCATTTACAAATATCTTCTTGCATTTAGTAGGTTGCCTTTTTGTTTTGTTGATAGCTTCCTTTGCTGTGCTAAAACTTTTTATTTTAGTGTAGTCTCAATAGTTTATTTTTGCTTTGTTTTCCTTGCTTGAGAAAACATATCTAGAAAAATGTTGTTAAGGCTGGTGTCCAAGAGGTTACTGCTTTTATGTGTTCTTTAAGAAGTTTTATTATTTCAGGTTTCACATTTAAGTCTTTTTTTAAAAATTATTTTACGTTTTTTTATTTTTGAGAGACAGAGAGAGATAGAGCACAAGTGGGAGAGGGGCAGAAAGAGAAGGAGACACAGAATCCAAAGCAGGCTTCAGGCTCTGAGGTGTCAGCACAGAGCCCGACGCGGGGCTCGAACCCACAAACTGAGAGATCATGACCTGAGCCGAAGTCAGATGCTCAATCGACTGAGCCACCCAGGCGCCCCTCACATTTAAGTCTTTAATCCATTTTGAGTTTATTTTTGTGTTTGGTGTAAGAAAGTGATCCAGTTTTGCATGCAGTTGTCCTGTTTTCCCAGGATAAACTGTTGATTGATGAGACTGTCTTTTCCCTATCGTGTATTCTTGCCTCCTTTGTTGTAGATTAATTGACCATATAAGTGTGGGTTTATTACTAGGGTCTTTTCTGTTCTGTTGATTTATATATCTATTTTTTGTGCAAGTACCATACTGTTTTGATTACTATAACTTTGTAGGAAAACTTGAAATCAGGAATTGTGATACCTCCCACTTTGTTCTTCAGGATTGCTTTGGCTACTTGGAGTCTGTTGTGACACCATAAAAATTTGGGGATTATTAACTCTTGGTACTTTATCTTTTTTAAGTTTATCTATTTATTTTTTGGGGGGAAGGGCAGAGAGGGAGAGAGAGAGAATGTCAAGAAGGCTTAGTACTGTCAGTACAGAGCCTGACACAGGGCTAAATCTCACGAACCATGAGATCATGACCTGAGCTGAAATCAAGAGTCAGATGCTCAAACCAACTGAGTCACCCAGGCACCAAATATCTCTTTTCTTTAGATATTTGTTTCCTGTATATTGTTTCCTCTACAACTATTCTTGATTTTTCCTTTCCTAGATTCAGTCCTCAAAATTAGACTAATAACACTATTAGGATATTTTTTATGCCTAAATTAGCTTCGATTTTCTAAAAAAGCCATTAGGTAACACAGAGATCTTCTCCTTTACTTTATAAAATGAAGAACAATAGGAATCATTAGGTTTACCAGGAATTCTCCAAACTCCTCTTCTCCAAATTCTCCTATTAGTTTGAATTCATTAAATAAGAACTCTTGTCTTCTATACTCGTAATTAAAAAATAATAAACCAAAGAGTTTTCTTCCTAAGTTATTTACACGTGACTAAAGTGTAGGTTAATGTAAATATCTGTCAATGATTATATGCTTTTTAGTAAAAAAAAAAAAAAAAGCATAATCTTTTTTTAAGTTTTTATTTATTTAAGGGGGGGAGAGAGAACGAGAGAGTACAAGTGGGGGATAGGCAGAGAGAGAGAGGGAGAGGGAGAGGGAGAGAGAATCCCAAGCAGGCTCCACACTACCAGTGCAGAGCCCAATGTGGGACTTGAACTCACAAACTGTGAGATCATGACCTGAGCTGAAGTCGGACTCTTAACCAACTGAGCCACCCAGGCACCCCAAGCATAATCATTTTTTTTTCAACGTTTTTTTTTTTTATTTTATTTTTGGGACAGAGAGAGACAGAGCATGAACAGGGGAGGGGCAGAGAGAGAGGGAGACACAGAATCGGAAACAGGCTCCAGGCTCTGAGCCATCAGCCCAGAGCCCGACGCGGGGCTCGAACTCACGGACCGCGAGATCGTGACCTGGCTGAAGTCGGACGCTTAACCGACTGCGCCACCCAGGCGCCCCAAGCATAATCATTTTAAGCACAAAAATTGGTGTGATAACTATCTACAAAAAGATCAGTTTCCAAGATTTTAGTGTCACAAGCATCTTTCCTTTATCTTCATGAAAAGTCTGAACAAGGGGCTCCTGGGTGGCTCAGTGGGTTAAGTGTCTCACTTCGGCTCAGGTCATGATCTCACAGTTCATGGGTTCGAGCCCCGCGTCAGGCTCTGTGCTGACAGCTTGGAACCTGGAGCCTGCTTCGGATTCTGTGTCTCCTTCTCTCTCTGCCCCTCCCCTGCTCACGCTGTCTCTCTTTGTCTCTGAAAAATAAATAAATGTAAAAAAAAATTTTTTTTAATAATAAAAAAAAAAGTCTGAACAAGCATTAGGAGTACTGGTCAACTTTCAGATGGGGGTCATCAGAGGCCTACTGCTTATTTCAGTTTTTCATTAGATCCAATAGCCATGGCATACCTACCTTGTCTAAGAGCTATAGAAACAACAGCAGAATGCATACAACTTTCCATTGATTTATTTAGTTCTAAGGTCTCTGCTAACTATGGTTCCCCATTCTAAAGACTCTTCTACTGACAGAAAGCACTCAACACTTCTCAGCTGGTGGCCTATCTCCCTATGAAATACTATTATTTTCCCTTTACGTGTCATTGTCCGTCACTGCAACCCTGTAAATCAGACACCCTCCTTTTCTTACATGGAGGAGGAGAAGCCCATGGTTGTTTTTCTCTCTTAGGGAACTCACAAATCCTGGAAAGACCTTCTAGAGATTCCCTTGTACCCCTGCTTTAATTGCGTTTGTTGATTAATCTTACTTTAAAAAGATAAATACTAATACCAGACATAATGGAGCTTAATGAGGAAAGACTGAAAGCTTTTCCTCTAAGATCAGAAAAATAATGAGAATGCCGACTATTGCCATTTGTATTTAACATAGTACTGGAAGTCCTAGCCACAGCAGTTAGGCAAGAGAAAAATTAAAGTCATCCAAACTGAATAAAAATGTCATCCAAATTGGAAAGAAGAAGTAAATTTTTCTTTATTCAAGGATGACATGATCTTATACGTAGAAAGCCCTAAAGATTCCACAAAAAACCCACTAGAGCCAATAAAGGAATTTTAACAAAGTGTGCAATACAAAATTGACACTCAAAAATCAGTTGTTTCTACATACTAACAATGACCAATCTGAGAATGAAATTAAGAAAACAATTCCATTTACAATAGCATCAAAAATAATAAAATACTGGAGCACCTGGGTGGCTCAGTCATTAACCATCTGACTTTGGCTCAGGTCATGATCTCACTGTTCGTGAGTTCGAGCCCTGCATCAGGCTCTGGGATGGCAGCTTGGAGCCTGGAGTCTGCTTCTGTCTCTGTCTCTCTACCCCTCCTCTGCTTGCTCTCTCTCTCTCTTTCTCTCTCAAATGTAAAACAAAACATAAAACAAATTTTTAGTAATGAAATACTGAGGAATAAGCTTAACCAAGTAGACAAAGGGCTTGTACACTGAAAACTATAAAATGTTGCTGAAAGAGCTTATGGAAGAACCAAATAAATCAAAAGAAATCCAAGTTTATGAGTTGGAAGACTTAATATTGTTAAGATGTCGATACCACCCAAATTCATCTACAGATATGTGCAGTCCCCTATCAAAAGCCCAATAGTGATTTTTGCAGAAATAGGACAATCCATCCTAAAATTCATATGGAATCCCAATGGACCCTGAATAGCCAAAATTGTTTTGAAAAGTAACAAAATTGGAGATCTCACAGTTACTGATTTCAAAATGTACCACAAAGCTATAGCAATTAGAACAGTGGGGCACTGACATAAGGATAGATATATAGACCAATGGAATAAAATAGACAGTCCAGAAATAAACCCTCAAACATATGGTTAAGTGATTTTCAACAAGGATACCAACATCATTCAATGGGGAAAAGCTAGTCTTTTCAACAAATGGTTGAGAAAACTGGATATCCACATGCAAAAGAATGAAGTCGAGCCTTTATCTTACACCATATACAAAAATTAATTCAAAATGCATGGAAGAACTAAATGTAAGACCTGAAATTATACTCTTAGAAGAAAACATAGGGGAAAAGCTTCATGATGTTGGATTTGGCAATGTTTTTTAAATAAGACACCAAAATCACAGACAAAAAAAAAAAAAAAAAAGAGAGAGAGAGAGAGAAGAAAATAGATAAACGGGAACTACATAAAAATTTAAAATTCTGCGTATCAAAGGACACAATCAACAGAGTGAAGAGGGAACCTGTGGAATGAGAGGAAATATTTGCCAATCCAGTATCTGCTAAAGACTTAATATCAGGGACACGTAAAGAACTCCTACAACTCAACAACAGCAACAACAAAAAATTAACCTGACTAAAAAATGGGCAAAGCACTTGAATAGATATTTTTCCAAAGAACATATACAAATGACCAAAAACACATGAAAAGATGCTCAACATTACTAATCATTAGGGGAATGCAAATCAAAACCACAGTTAGTGACCACTTCATATCTACCATATGATCCAGCAATTCCACTTCTGGATATATACCCAAAAGAACTGAAAGCAGAGTATCAAAGAGATATTTGTACACCCATATGTATACAGCATATTCACAAGAGCCAAAAAGTAGAAAAAACCCAAGGGCCCATCAACAGATGAATGAATAGACCAAATATGGTATCTGCATACAATGAAATATTATTTAGCCTTAAAAAGGAAGGAAATTCTGACATATGCTCTAATATGGTGAACCTTGAAGACATTATGCTAAGTGAAATAAGCCAGTCACAAAAAGACAAATACTGTATGACTCCACTGATACGAGGTACTAGAGTAGTCAAATTCATAGAGACAGAAAGTAGAATGGTGGTTGCCAGGGCTTGAGGAAAAGGGGAATGGGGAGTCATTATTTAACGAGAACAGAGTTTCAGTTTTGCAAGATGAAAAAAGTTCTGGAGATGGATGGTTGTGATGGTTGCACAATGTGAATGTACTCTTAAAATGTACCTTAAAAATGTACTGAACTGTACACCTAAAAATGGCTAAGATGCTAAGCCATAAGATGAGATTTACCTTATGTGTATTTTACCACAACTAACAATTTAGAAAAGAGAGAAATATATGGGACACCTGGGTGGCTCAGTCGGTTGGGCATCGGTTGGTTTTGGCTCAGGTCATGATCTCACAGTTTGTGGGTTTGAGCTCCATGCTGGGTTAGGCGCTGGTGGTGCTGAGCCTGCTTGGGATCCTCTCTCTCCCTCTCTCTCTGCCTCTCTCCCCAGCTTGTGCTCTCTTGCTCTCTGTCATGATAAAGAAATAAACTTAAAATTTTTAAAAGATTTATTCGTTTTCGAGAGACAGAGTGTGAGTGGGGGAGGGGCAGAGAGTGAGGAAGACACAGAATCTCAAGCAGGCTCCAGGCTCTGAGCTGTCAGAGGGCTCAGACAGGGCTCAGAATCACAGACTGTGAGATCATGACGTGAGCCGAAGTTGCACACTCAACCAATGAGCCACCCAGGTGCCCCAATAAATAAATAAAGTTAAAAAAAAAAAGAAAAATTAAAAAAAAAAATCCAAGCAGCCTATGTTATCACAATCTTGGATTTATCCTTGTAAGCTTGTTCCAGATGTTAAATCAGTTTAGATGGTAAATAAATTACCTTCACCCAGGCCTGCAAACTGATGAAAGATAATAAAACAAATATTCATACCGACGGTGGGTTTACACTTTTAGGTCAATTCCTGACTTCAAAATGCATCGGAAACAGACGTTCTAACTTAGAAAAACGGTGTGGCTTCATCTCATAAAATTGAACACTCGTATATGCTATTGTGCAGGTTCTGGGCCTATTTGCTCTTGGAGCCACTCCTCATAGTCCCCTGCTGTGCTCAGTTAAATGGCTGGGTGACTGCTACAGGCTATCCATCTCAAGCAGCCATGTCAGCTGGCTTCCAGTTGGGTTCAAGCAATGGAAGGCAGTGGAAGGAGAATGTAAAGCAGAAGGAAGGGAGGAGCCAGGGTATTTCTCTACCAGCACCCTCCCCCCCCCCTCACTTCCTATTCCCATAGTATACCCTATGATGGCTGTAGCTATCACATCTCCCATGGGAGAGGCTGGCCATAATTCCAACTTCTACAGGTGACCCTGACCCTAGGATCTGGTAACACTAAACTTTGTCCCTCCATCCTAAGAGTGGTTAACAGCTTTCAGCTATTGTTAATTTTTGGAGAAGCTTACCACCTCCTGTTAGGGTTCTCGGCCATTGGTTATCATACTACTCAGCAATAAAAAGGAACAAACTATTGAAACATGCAACAACTTAGACCTCAAGGTCGCTTACATAAAATTATTTAAAAATTTTTTTGTGTGTGTGGGGGGGAACTTGAGCGGGGGGAGCAGAGGGTGAGAGAGAGAATCTCAAGCAGGCTCCTGTATCTTGATGGTGGTGGTGGTTACATAATTCTACACATGATAAAATTCAGTATGTACACGGAACTGTATATACACAGACACAAATGAATGCATGTAAAACTGATGAAGTCTGAATAGTCTGTGGATTGTACCAGTATCAATTTCCTGATTGTGACACTGCACTACTGTTATGTAAGATGTTACCATTGGGATTGCTACCATTTCTTTGGGTGAATGCCCAGAAGTAGAATTACTGGAATTACTTGTGGATATGTTATGATTTCCAAATAAAAACTTATTAAATTTTAAAAAAGAAACAGATTTCCTGACATATCCCTCTAAAATGGACAGCAAATTAAGAACTTTTAGATGTTTGGGGTGCCTGGATGGCTCAGTCGGTTAAGCATCCGACTTTGGCTTGGGTCATGATCTCACGGTTTGAGTTCAAGCCCCACGTTGGGCTCTGTGCTGACAGCTCAGAGCCTGGAGCCTGCTTTGGATTCTGTGTCTCCCTCTTTCTCTGCCACTCCACCACTCATGCTCTCTCTCTCCTTCAAAAATAAATAAACATTTAAAAAAAACTAAAAAAAAAAAAGAACTTTTAGATGTTTTGCTGTTATCTAAGAGGTAAACATAGTCAAAATGGAGTTTAGCATAAATGCTTCCTGATACTGCCCATATAGCAGAGATAAATTAACAACACTGAACCAACATGGGTGGGGGTAACTTTCAGGGTCTTGCAGAGGATGCTTCCAATGCACGCCCTAATTGCCAAGGACATATTCCCTGCAAGACTATCTATAAAGGTAGGACGTGAACAGGAACCAAAGCCTCCCAGGCCCTGTGAACACCTCCAGATGAACTATGAGTGTTCTGGTTATTATGGTTTATTCTCACGATGGATTAAGTTTTTCTCTCGCTGGAGAGCTATGTACGTACTAGTGGAGAAAAAATTACTTGATTTTAAAATTCCCGACGTTGGTGGTGCTGGGGCGGGGGGGTGTCTCAATTTATCTCTCTGATAACAGAAACACATGCACTGGTGCCATTATTTTCTTAATTTCTTTTACTCAGAAAATAAACTCTCCATATCATCCACTATCGTCAACAAAAATAAGAGAACTAAAAGGAATTTGAAAACTCATAATTATCAAAACTCTCAGAAACCCCAAGCTTTGCCACTGCGCTTGGTACCACAAGATCAATTCCCTCCAGGATTCACAAGTTATTTCCTACTGAGTTAACGGCCCCATGCATTTGGGAATTACTTCTAATCCTAGACTGATCCTGTTATAAACTTATATGACTAATTTCTGCAGGGACTCATATAATACCTCCAGACTTACCACTGATAAGTATTTCCAAAACATCCACCTAAGCAGCTCTGCATGATCTGATACCTAGAGATTTGGTCTTCCGGAAAAGAATGAAAAACAACCACCACAACAACTGCTCTTGATCCTCTAAACAAATGACCTTTAACAAATAACTGATACGATAATAAACTCTAAATTGTTGATCCTGAGGCTCATATTTCCCAACTAAAAAGACATATATCGCTTTCTCCTGAATACTGGCATCTAGTTCAATAGGGGACCTCAAAATGAGGATTCTTAGCATTTCTCTAGAAATTGCTGACTGTGGGCAGCTTCTGTCCCAGATGATGGAACAGAATGCTAATGGAGCAGCTTCTGCAGAAGACAAGATCAATTTTTTAGTTCTTCTGTACCCTTTTCCATACCCTTTGTTCTACTAGTAATTCTACCTATTATTGTCTTTTAACATCCCCTCTTTAATTGACTAATATTTTCTTAATATGATCTTCTGTATCTTCATTCTGTTACTTTTGAACCCCAGTGGTTTCTTTTTGTTACTTAAGGAAAAAAAAATGCTGGTGCATATTTCTCAGACCTTAGCTACTGCTCTGAATTTTCTTTCACAGATAGGTAGGCAGTGTTTAATTATTTTACAATGTGCACATTACAAAAACATTAAAATCACATTTTAAATTTTATCTATCACTAATCTAAGTAAAGTACAACATTCCATTAAATTTTTTTTTCTATTTTTAAAAGAGAAATGGCACGCAATGTTATTACATTAGTTGCAGGTGTACAACATAGTGATTGGACAATTCTATACATTACTCAATGCTCATCACTATAATATGGTGTAGTCACCACCCAACAGTATTACAGTATTATGAACTGCATAATTACTGACTACATTCCCTATGCTGTTCTTTTCAACTGCATGGCTTATTTATGTCATAACTGGAAAATTTGTGCCTCTTAATCTCCTTCACCTATTTTGCCTCCACCAGCTTATTCTCTGTATTTATGAATCTGCTTCTGTTTTTTTGTTTGTCCATTTACTCTGCTTTTTAAATTCTACATATAAGTGAAGTTATATGGTATTTGTCTTTCTCTGACTTATTTTACTTAGTATAATACCCTCTAGGTCCATCTATGTTGTTGAAAATAACAAGATCTCATTCTTTTATATGGCTAAGTAATATTTCATTATGTATATATACCACATCTTTATCCATTCATCTATTGATGGACATTTAGGTTCTATATCTTGGCTAGTGCAATGCTGCAATAAACATAGGGGTACATATATCTTTTCGAATTACTGTTTTCATTTTCATTTTCTATTTATTTATTTACTTATCTATTTATTTATCTATTTATCTATTTGTTTGTTTTTATTTTTGAGAGACAGAGAGAGACAGAGCATGAGCAGGGGAGGGGCAGAGAGAGGGAGACACAGAATCTGAAGCAGGCTCCAGGCTCTGAGCTGTCAACACAGAGCCCGATGTGGGGCTCAAACCCATGAACTGTGAGATAGTGACCTGAGCCAAAGTCGGATGCTTAACCAACGGAGCCACCCAGGCGCCCCAGTGTTTTCATCTTTTTTGGGTAAATGCCCAGCAGTGGAGTTACTGGATCGTATGGTATTTCTATTCTTTTTTTTTTTTTTTCAACGTTTTTATTTATTTTTGGGACAGAGAGAGACAGAGCACGAACGGGGGAGGGGCAGAGAGAGAGGGAGACACAGAATCGGAAACAGGCTCCAGGCTCCGAGCCATCGACCCAGAGCCTGACGCGGGGCTCGAACTCACGGACCGCGAGATCGTGACCTGGCTGAAGTTGGACGCTTAACCGACTGCGCCACCCAGGCGCCCCGAAAAAAAAAAATTTAAAGTTTACCTTTAAATTTATTTTGAGATAGGGAGAGCGAGGGAGGGGCAGAGAGAGAGGGAGAGAATCCCAAGCAGGCTCGGCACTGTCGGCACAGAGCTCTCTGCAGGGCTTAATCTCGTGACCTGCAAGGTGATGACCTCAGCCCAAATGAAGAGTCGGATGTTTAACCAACTGAGCCACCCAGGCACCCCTCTTCCCACCTTTTATATAAAAAATTTTAAGATACCCAATCATGGAACTATCCCCATTTCCTCATAGCATTCAAACCAGAGCAAAGCCCCTTTCCCTGGGTCTTCTCCAGAAACTTAACCCAACCTCAAGTCCTATATGAAGTCATTTCTAACATCTTCTTATACTGAAATGCTCTACAATTTCCCATCTTGTGTGGTCTCCCTCATTGCAATGAGTCAATAAACCCAACTTTGTTCAATTATAGGTGTGTTCTTGGTTGCCTTTGACAGGAGGACATTGCCACTGGAAATTGGCTTTGTTTGTTTGTTTTCACTGAAAGATACTGATTTTTTTTTTAAGTTAACTCAAAATAAGTTTTAAGAAGTCTGAAATCATACACAACAGGTCTATGGCTTGATTTGGTCTGAGGGCTGCCAATTTGCAACCTTTCAGTTGGAAGATCTCCCTTCTGGATGTAAAGATTAATATTATGAATAGTTAACAGCCATTAAGTACCTAAGCTGAACCAGGGACTGAACACATACTTTCACATGTACTGTTTTATTTAATGTTCTTTTCTGCATAAGTCATTCAGAACTCCCTGAATTCTATTCATGCTGTGCCATTTGCAAGGTCGCCTGCTGCATGTTTGACTATAAATGAGGTCAAATCCCTATTTTACAGGAAAATGCTAATGTATACCTGTTCCCTTCCCACTGTGAGCCTGTAGCCATAGGAACTGTGATCAAGTACACAATAACATCTCCGTGATCAAGTCCCTGGGGAACAAAGTTCATTTTAATGAAGCTGGTCTGACTGCAGAGCAATCTGAGGGACTTCCTGGGCTTCTCAGCAGTGTGCCACCTCCTAACTTCCAGCTGGCTTTGGAGGAAGAGAAAGTGGAGCTGTCTCAGGTATGGGCTTCTTATTGGGAGCTAGGTCTGGGGCAGGCAGAAAAAGGCTATGGGGAAAAATCCTTTGGGCATGCTTCTCCGGAGGAGAAAGCAGGAGAAAGGGGCTTGTGTACCAGGTAGCATGGTCTCTGAGGGCTTTACCAGATCTCTGAGTGTATGAATTGTGCCTAGAGTATAGAAGGATTCTACCATCACCCGGGGCATTGGCTAGAATCTTTAAGGATCCTTCCAGCACTGGAATCATAGGAGCAAGGGACCCAATTCTATGACATCTTTGGTTTGTGAAGATGGGAGAAAACAGAAAAAGCTTTAGGCTAAGTGCTCCCACTAACTCACTTCCCTTTCTGTATCCTTGCCATTTCCCACACCATATGTCCTTCACTCTATTCTCCAAAAAGCCCAGGGACCTATGTCTTCCTTTGACTGCCTAAGGTGAGCCCTGGGAGTCTTAAGCCCATAAAACCCCTGCCTTTCCCCTTTTCTCTGCTATGTGGGCCAACGTTTCTGCCTCAATTTTCCCGAATGACAAAACAGTTTCCCCAGGACTGGCGCTAGCTCCCCTGGCCAATGCTGGCCCTTGGAGTCAAGACCGTCTTCCTATGCTCATAATGTCAGGCTGAGCCTTGATGTAAGAAACTGATTACTCAGAACCACATTCTGAATATAGCCACTACAGAGAGTATTTGACTGCCTCTCGTGTACTATATGGATCTGAACAGCCCGAATCAAGATGCCTTGGACACAGTCCTGTGGCTCATGGCCACATCTCTCAAGGAGTGGCTCTGTGCAGGACCAGGTTCCCAGCCCAGGTCTCCAGCCCCAGTCTTGTCCTCTTTCTCACCCCGACCATGCTACTGACAAGATGTCTCTCTGGCCAAGCTGCTCATTTTGAAAGAGATGACAAAAAAAAAAAAAAAAAAAGATGAGATAAAGACAGAGACAGAGAGAAAAGGAGAGGAGAGAGATGTGTTGGGGACAGAGGCCCCTAAAAAAGATCTGTCGTTTTTCAGTCGATCAATCAATCACCCAAGGCATAATGGAGGGCTACATCTCTTCTCCATCCTTGTCCAATATGCACCTTTGGGTCTTATTTAGTAATTAGGAAATTTTTAATTCCTATTGAAAATATGATACACATGATAAAAAATTCAAACAGTAATAGAGTATGCAGTATAAAATTCATTTCCTCCCCCACCCCCAACCCTGACCTCTAGTTCTCTTCTCTAGAGGCAGCCCCTATTTAGAGTTTCTTCTTTATCTTTACAAAACACACTATACATGTATAAGCACGTGTGTATCTAATCTCCTTTTTGTGAAAGACACTAATTAACATACTATATGTTTTCTTATATTATACTGTTTTCACCTGAATAAGCTCCACTTGGGACTTATTTCAGGTCCATATAGATATGTCTCAGCAGCTGCACCATATTCTATTTTGGCCCTACTGAGGGGACAATTCCAGTGGTGTTCTTTGTTTTGATAGTATAAATAATGCTGCAATGAATATATTTGTAATACTTCTTGAAATACATAAATAAGTTTGTCAGATAAATTCCTAAGGGTAAAGGTCAAAGGTTATGTTCATCTTGACAGATATTTTCACTTTGTCCTGCAGAAAGCTTAAATCAATTTAGACTCCCATCTACACTGAGGGTGGGCCTATTTTCCCATCCCCCCACCAATAGGATATTTCCAGACATTAGATCTTGGTGCAGCTTTATTAGTTTATTCATCAAAATGATGCATATTATTGTCAGGCCCTGAGTTGAGCACAAGAATGTAAAAATGAAAAGGACAAGTCCTGAACTTTGCCCTCATAATTGAGACATGCAAACTACAGTATTATCTGGAAAATGCAACAACGGTACAAGGTACAAAGGTAGCACAACAAAGGGAGAGGTTAATTTCATCTGTTTGAGGGACAGTGGGGTTTGTTCACAGTCAGGGAAAACTTGGTGAAGAACCAGATATCTGAGATAATTTGTGAAGAATTCATTTATTTAACAAATATGTGTTAAGTGCCTGCTATGTGCCAGGCACTGTTCTGGATTCTTAGGCTGTATTAGTGTCAAAGATTCCTGCTTCATGAAACTTACATCCTAGTGAGTCAATAACTAGTAGATATAACAAATAAGTAAATTATATCACATGTTACAAGGTGATGCGCATTATGAAAAGATAAAAAAGCAAAATCTGGTAAGGGGAATAAGGAGTATCTTTGGTAGAGGGGGATGTGAATAGCAACATTAAGTAAGATAGTCAGGTAGACCTTGTCAGGGAGGTGATTTTTTTTAATGTTTTTATTTATTTTTGAGAGAGAGAGAGAGAGAGAGAGAGAGAGAGAGAGAGACAGAGCGTGAGCAGAGAGGGGCAGAGAGAGGGAGACACAGAATTTGAGGCAGGCTCCAGGCTCTGAGCTGTCAGCACAGAGCCTGATGCGGGGCTCAAACCCACAAGCTGTGAGATCATGACCTGAGCTGAAGTCAGATACTTAACTGAGCCATCCAGGCACCCCATCAAGGAGGTGATTTTTGAGCGAAGATCTGTCAAAAGGGAGTTGGTTAGGAAATATCTAAGGAAAAGCTTTCCAGGTAGTCAGAACAGCCAGCACAAAGGCTCTCGGGTGAGTGTGGGCCTGACATATTTGAAAAGAAGCAATAAGGACAGTGAACTGAGGGAGGGGGAGGACGGTAGGAGAGGGAGGTCAGAGAGATGATATGGTCCACAGCTTGTAGGGCCTTATAGGCCACTGAGACAACTTTGGTTTTTCCTCTAGGTAAAATGAGAGTCACTACATGGTTTTAAGCAGAAGAGTAACATGATCTTCCTTAAAAAAATTTTTTTTCCCTTTAGTGGCTCAGTCAGTTAAGCACCTGACTCTTGACCTCAGTTCAGGTCTTGATCTTGGGCCTGTCAGTTCCGACCCCACACTGGGCTCCATGCTGGGCCTGAGGCCTACTTAAAAATAAATAAATAAATGAAATATAAAAATTTAAAAGAAAAAATAAAATAAAATAATTTTCTTATTTGAGATAGAGAGGAAGAGTGAGTGCACACGAGTGCACCATTGGGGGAGGGGCAGAGAGAGGGAGAGAGAGAGAATCCCAAGCAGGTTCTGCACTGCCAGCTGGGAGCCCCATAAGGGGCTGAAACTCCAACCATGAGATCATGACCTGAGCTGAAGTTGGACACTCAATCAACTGAGCCACCCAGGCACCCCTAAAATAATTTTTTTAAAGATTATTCTGGATGTAGGGTGACTGAGTGGTGCAGTCAGTTAAACGTCCAGCTCTTGATCTCTGCCAAGGTCATGACCTCATGGTTCGAGCCCACATGGGGCTCTGCATTGATGGCGTGGAGCCTGCTTGGGATTCTGTCTCTCTTTCTCTCTGCCCCTCCTCTATGTATGTGCTCGCATGTGCATGCACTCTCTCTCTCTAAATAAACAAACTTTAAAAAATTAAAAGAAAAAGATTATTCTAGATGTATTTAGAGCAGACTGTGGTGGGGTATAGGTAGAGGCAGAGAGACCAGTAAGTCAGTTGTGAGATGATGGAGGCTTGGACCAACATGATTGTTGTGGAGATTCTAAGAAGTGGCTGGATTCTGACATGTATTTAAGTAGAGCCACAGAATTGGAAGTGGCATGAGAGAGGAAGAAAGGAGTTAAAAATGACCTCCAGGGTTTTGGCCTGAGCTACTGAAAAAAAAAAAAAAAATGGAGTTACCCTCAAAGGAGACATGCAGGCTGAAGGTAAGAGAAGTTTCAGGGGGTAAGATGGAGTATTCAGTTTTGGATATTTTAAGTTTCTGAGACCTATTAGACATGTAAGTGGAGATCTCACATAGGCAGTGAACAATATGAATGTGGACTTTGAGAGAAAGGTCTAGACAAGAAATATAAATTCCACATGTAAATGATTAATAGGGGGTTTTGAGGCAGATAAGGGTGTGGAGTGATCTAGTGAAAGAAACAGCTTGAGCACAGGCATAAATATTTGAATTAGCAACTTATGTCTGGGGAACCATAAGTGTTCAGTTTTCACTGGGGTTTAAAGTACAAGGGGGGTTACAGCAGCAGAGGATAGCCCTGCAGAGGTCAGCAGGAGCATGACTGCCAAGGGTATGAAACTTCAACTTTACCTTCATTTAAAAAAAAATTTTTTTTTAACGTTTTATTTTTGAGACAGGGAGAGACAGAGCATGAACAGGGGAGGGTCAGAGAGAGGGAGACACAGAATCTGAAACAGGCTCCAGGCTCTGAGCTATCAGCACAGAGCCTGACGCGGGGCTCAAACTCACTGACCGCAAGATCGTGACCTGAGCCGAAGTCGGCCGCTTAACTGACTGAGCCACCCAGGTGCCCCAACTTTACCTTCTTTAAACTTCAACTTCAACTTCTGAAACTGGTATTTCAGAATGATCATTCTTCATCTGAGAGAAAGGATTCTGGGGAACAAGTCTGGAAATGGTTTCGACCAGGCAAGAGAGGTGTTGAGGGCCGGCACCAAGGCAGTGGCAGTGGAAAGGCAGAGGGAAGAGTGAATTTGAGAAACACCTGTAGGGCGGTAGAGTTTCAGATTGATTGTGGATAGGAGGGTTCAGGAGTCAGGAAGAGGCAAGGATGGATTCCAAGATTTTGGGTTTGATAAGAGTACAGGTGGTGGTGTCAATCAGACAGGGAACAGTGGAGGTAGAGGGGAGCAGTTGCAGATAGAACACGAGCTCATCATGAGTCCTTTTAGATATGTTGAGTTGGAGGTGACAGTTGGATGTTAGATATATTAGCCAAAAGGTTTGTTCTTAGGGCTTTGGATCCCTTTGATAACTAATTGTTATCAAAGGATAGTTAAGGGGCGCCTGGGTGGCGCAGTCGGTTAAGCGTCCGACTTCAGCCAGGTCACGATCTCGCGG
Source organism: Lynx canadensis (assembly GCF_007474595.2). Classification (NCBI taxonomy): domain Eukaryota; kingdom Metazoa; phylum Chordata; class Mammalia; order Carnivora; family Felidae; genus Lynx; species Lynx canadensis. The sequence continues at coordinate 23,196,418 of NC_044318.1, read as the reverse complement.
TCCGTGAGTTCGAGCCCCGCGTCGGGCTCTGGGCTGATGGCTCAGAGCCTGGAGCCTGTTTCCGATTCTGTGTCTCCCTCTCTCTCTGCCCCTCCCCCATTCATGCTCTGTCTCTCGCTGTCCTAAAAATAAATAAACGTTTAAAAAAAAAAAATTTAAAAAAAAAAAAAAGGATAGTTAAAACCATGGGTATGACTGTGTTTGGGTGAGGGAAGGGAACCAGTAGAGGATAGTCTTAGATTTCTCTCTTTCCCTCCATCACCAAATCCTATTGCTTCTGGTATCTTCAATTCAACCACTTTTCTCCAACCCCATGTGATGACCTTGGTACTAGCTCATCATATCTTCCTTGCACTTTGGGAATTTTTCCTAATTTCCCCTTTCCCTCTATTTCCTCCTTTCTGTCTATTCTCCTTCCAGAGGCCAGAGTGATCACTTACAAATGCATATTTTATCATATTATTCTCCTTTAAAATCCCCATTGGCTTCCCATTTCTCTTTATAATAAACTCCAGTCTCTTTACAATGGTTTACAAGGCCCCAGCCCTGGAGTAGCTCTCCAACTTCTTTTCATACCACCCTCCCCTCCTTCATGTTCTGGTCACCCTGACTCCCTACAAGCCAGTCCTTTCCTCTCTGGGTTTATCACTGCTATTCCTTCTACTTGGAATGATCATCTGCCAGACTTTCACACAGAAAACTTCAGGTATCAGCTCAAATGTCACTTACACACACACACACACACACACACACACACACACACACACACCAAAAAACACCCCCCCCCCAAAAAAACACCTATCTGACTCCCTTATTTAAAGTGACCCATCTCTTATTCCCTGTATCTTCATATTCATTTCCTTCACATCCATTTCAAAATTACTTGTTAATGGTCTATCTTTCTCACTACAATGGAAGCTTTATGAGGTCTGGAGCATTATCGAACTGGTTCCCCACTATAATTCTAGCATCCAGGCACATAGGGTTGCTCTGTAAATTTTTGTAGAATGAATGCATTCATTCTACAGGTGGAAAAGGAGAGAAAGATGTTGGAGAAAGCACTGAGGAGTTGAGAGGGGATCTGGAGCACAATGAGGGGATTGGCCTTGGGCTGGATGAGGGACACATACGTGCTCCTCTGTGACAGAGTCAAGGAGAAAAGCTTAGATGGGTATGCAGGCAAGTGTGTTTGTGGGGTATGGTGGGTGTGTGGCAAGGGCATGGAGTCCAAGGATTTCATGGTTGATGGCTTCTTTCTGGTCACCTGTTGACAACTCAGATGGAAGTTTCAGAGGTTGGGTAAAGGATCTGAAGGAGAGTGGGAGAGCCTTGGAACAGTTACTGAGGAGAATGGGAGAGGGAACTCCCCAACATTTTGAGACTACCACATGCCAGCTACCAGATGAGTGTTGAGGTATAAGAGATAAGGAGGATGTGAAACAGTCTTTGCTTTCAGGAATTTGCAACTCAAAGGAGACTTTCTACAAGAAAGTTGGAATGCAGGATGCTGTGTATTGTAATGGATGGAGTGTTGCAGAGAGGCATGATGAGGGTGGAGACTCTTGAGAGTAGGAAAAAAACATTACAGAGGTTGTGCCCTTAGAGGTTGGTCTTGAAGAAAGAAAGTGTGTACCAGGTAGAAGTAAGTAAGTGTGTTCCAGGAAGACAGAACAGTGCTAGCCAAAAGTATGGTGGTGGGGAATAGCAGAATTGCAAGACGTTTATGTGGCTGGAGTGGAAAATGGAAGGCGTTGTTGGAAAGCAGGGTTGAGGCTAGGTTGTAAAGGATCTTATATGTACCAGGACTTAGAACTTTCTCCTGGAGTCAGCAAAGGTCTTTAGCAGAGCAGTGGAATCTCGGGATTGTTCTTTTAGGAAGCTAACCCAGTAGGCAATGTGGCTGATTGTTTGAAGGAAGGAGAAACTGGAGGCAGTGAGAAGGGTGAGGAGACACCTGGCTGCTGTAGTCCCAATGAGAGCTAATGACAGCCTCAAGAAATCAAAGGCAGTAGGCATGGAGAGAAGGGGAGGGATTCCAGTTTTGATGATGGATGGAGTGTGGGGGGTGAGGGGGAGGGTGGCGTCAAGGTTGACTCAGAGGTTTCTTGCTTTGGAGACTGGGTAGATAATGATACTGTTACTTGAGATGAAGATACAGTAAGAGAGCAAAAGTAATAAGCTCAGTTTTTAAAAAAATTATGGTAAAATACATATAACATACAATTTTAACCATTTTAAAGGGCATAATCTGTGGCATTAAGTACATTTACAATGTTGTGCAATCATTACCTCTATCTAATTCCAACATATTTTCATCACCCTAGGGGAAATCCCACATCCATTAAACTGTTATTCCCTAGACCCCTTCTGCCTAGCTTCTGGCAACCACTTGTCTACTTTCGGTCTCTATGGCTTTGCCTCTTCTGGACATTTCATATAAATGGAATCATACAATATGTGACCTTTTGTGTCTGGCCTCTTCACTCAGCATAATGTTTTCAGGGTTCATCCATGTTGTGTCACATGTCAGTACTTCATTCTTTATTTCCCCATCTTTTTTATTGTGTTAAAATATATGTAACATAAAGTTTACCATTTTATCCATCTTTAAGGGCAAGGTTCAGTGGCATTATGTACATTCACATTGTGTAACCACCACCACTGTCCACCTCCAGAACTTTTTTCATTTTCCCAAACGGAAACTGTACCCATTGAATAATGACTCCCCATTCTCCTTTCCCTCGAGCCCCTAGCAACACCATTCTACTTTCTGTCTCTATGAATTTGGCTACTCTAGTACCTCATATACGTGGAACCATACAGTATGCATCTTTCTGTGACTAGCTCATTTCACTTAGCATAATGTTCTCAGGGTGCATCCATGTTGCAGTCTGCGTCAGAATGTCCTTCCTTTTTAAGGCTAAATAGTATTCCATTTTATATATCCATCATATTTTGTTTATCCATTCATCTGCTGATAGACATGTGGGTTATTTCCACCTTTTGGCCATTATGAATAGAAACACTGTGAACATTAGTGTACAGATTTTTGTCTGAACACTTGTTTTCAACCTTGGGGGGTATATGCTTAGGAGTGGATTTGCTGGGTCATATGGTAGTTGTATGTTTAATTTGTTGAGTAACTTCCTCAGTGGCTTCACCGTTTTACATTCCTACTAGCCATGTACAAGGTTCCAAAATCTCTACATCCTCACCAACATGTGTTATTTCCCTTTTGTTATTACTATTATTATTACTATTATTATTATTATTATTATGGCCATCCTAGTGAATGTGAAGTATTATCGCATTGTGACTTTGATTTGCATCTCCCTAATGACTAATGATGCTGAGCATCTTTTCACATGCTTATTGGTCATTTGTATATCTCCTCTGGAGAAATGTCTATTCAAGCCCTTTGCCCATTTTAAAAGTTGGGCTGTTTTTTTGCTGTTGTTGAGTTGTTAGGAGTTCTTTATATATCCTATATTAACCCCTTATCAGATACATGATTTGCAAATATTTTCTCCTGTGGGTTTTCTTTGCACTCTCTTGGTGGTGTTCTTGAATACACAAAACTTTTAAATTAAAAAAAAGTTTATTTTGAGAAAGAGAGAGAGCATGCACATGTGCACGTGAGTGGGGGAGGTGCAGAGAGGGAGGGAGGGAGGGAGGGAGGGAGGGAGGGAGGGAGGGAGGGAGGGAAAGGGAAAATCCCAAGCAGTTTCCATGTTGTCAGTGCAGATCTTGATGTGGGCCTCAATCCCACAACCACAAGATCATGACCTGAGCCGAAATCTGGAGTCAGGTGTTTAACTGACTGAGCCACCCAGGTGCCCCACAAAATATTCAAATTTTGATGAAGCCCAATTTATCTTTAAAAAAAATGTGTTGCTTTGCTGTTGGTGTTATACTCAAGAAATCATTGACAAATACAATACCGCAAAGATTCCCTCCTATTTTTTTCTGAGATTTTTATAGTTTTAGCACTTAAATTTAGACCTTTGATCCATTTGAGTTAACTTTTGTGCATGGTGTAAAATAAGGGTCCAACATTATTCTTTTGCATGTGGAGATCAAGTTTTCCTCTCCCCACTTACCAAAGGTTGGTCCTTTGTCCATTGAATGGCCTTGGCTCCCTTGTTGCAAATCAATTGAACATGTATGTAAAGGTTTCTGGGTTCTTTATTCTATTCCGCTGGTTTATCTGTCTATCCTTATGCCAGTACCACACTGTTTTGATGACTGTACCTTTGTAGTATGTTTGGAAACCAGGACAGCGAATCCTTCAACTTTGTTCTTTCCTTTTTTTTTTTTTTTTTCAAGACAGTTTTGGCTATTTGGGGTCCATTGAGAGTCCATATGAATTTTAAGATAGGTTTTTCTATTTCTCTAAAGAATGCCATTGGGATTTGGTAGGGACTGAATCTGGGGGTTGCTTTGGGTAATATTGTCATCTTCACAATAGTAAGTCTTCCAATCTATGAACAGGGGATGTTCTTAGGTCTCCTTAGATTCTTTCAGAAATATTTTGTAGTTTTCAGTATATGGTCTTTGACCTCCTTGGTTAAATTTATTCCTAAGAATTTTTTGGATGCTATTTCAAGTGGAATCATTTTTTTAAAATTTCTTTTTCAGATGGTTTGTTGCAAATATGTAGAAATACAACTGATTTTTATGTGTTTTTATATACTGCAACTTTGCTGAATTCATTTATTAGCTCCTAAAATTTTTGTAGTCATCTGTAGGAAGACATAAATTTACTTTTTACATTCCAACACGGAAGTATTTTGCTTCTTTTTCTTGCTTAATTGCTCTGGCTAGGGCTTCCAGTGTGTGTTGAAAAGTAGTGGCCAAAGTAAGCATCCTTGTCTTGTTCCTGATCTTAGGGGAAATCTTTCAGTCTTTTACCACTGAGCATATTGTTAGCTGTGGGTTATTCTTCTATGACCTTTATAATTTTTTTGATGTTTATTTATTTTTGAGGGGGGGGGGGGAGGGACAGAAAGAGAAAGAGACACAGAATCCGAAGCAGGCTCCAGGCTCTGAGCTGTCAGCACAGAGCCTGACTTGGGGCTCGAACTCATGAAGCATGAGATCATGACCTGAGCTGAAGTCAGAGGCTTAACCAACTGAGCTACCCAGATGCCCCGCTCTTTTTTTTTTTTTAATTTAAATTCTAGTTAACATATAGTGTAGTATTGGTTTCAGGAGAATTTAATGATTCATCACTTACATATAACACCCAGTGCTCATCACAAGTGCCTTCCTTAATGCCCATCACCCATTTAGCCCCTCTCTCTCTACCCACTTCCCCTCCAGCAACCCTTAGTTTCTTCTCTGTATTTAAGAGTCTCTTATGGTTTGCCTCTCTTTTTGTTTTTATCTTATTTTATTTTTCCATCTCTTCCCCTATGTTCATCTGTTTTGTTTCTTAAATTCCACATATAAGTGAAATCATATATTTGTCTTTCTCTGACTGACTTACTTTGCTTAGCATAATACACTCTAGTTCCATCCTATTTATACTTTATATTTGTATATTTGTATCTATTTATTTAATGTGGTATATTACATTGATCAATTTTTGTATGTTGAACCACCCTTACATTCCTGGGATAAATCCAAATTGGTTATGGTATATAATTCTTTTAATATGCTGCTGGATTTGATTTGCTAGTGTTTTGTTGAGGGTATTTGCATCATTATTCAAAAGTAATATTAGTCTGTAGTTTTCTTGTGATGCCTTTGTCTGGTTTTGGTATCAGGGTAAAGCTGGCCTCACAGAAAGAGTTAGGAAGTGTTCTCTCCTCTTCTCTTTCTGAAGGATTGGTGTTCATTCTTCATTAAATGTTTGGTAACATTCACCAGCGAGGCCATCTGGTCCTGGGATTTTCTTTGTGGGGAGGTTTTACTTTTTTTTTAATTACCAATTCAGTCTGTTTGTTATAGTTCTGTTCAGATTTTCTATTTCTTTTTCATCAATTTTGATAATTTGTATTTCCAGTAATTAATCCATTTCATCTAGGTTTTCTAATTTGTTACTGTACAATTGTTTGTAGTATTCTCATAATCTTTTTTCTTTATTTTTTAAAAGTTTGTTTAAATGATCTCTATACACAACATGGGGCTTGAACCCCAAGATCAAGAGTCGCATGTTCTTCTGACCAAGCAACCAGGTGCCCCTGTTTTCTTTCTGTAAGATTGCCAATAATGTCCCCACTGTCATTTTTTGTTAGTAATTTGAGTTGTGTCTCTCTTTTTTTCCCCCTTAGTCAATTTAGCTAAAGGTTTGTCAATTTTGTTAAACTTTTCAAAGAACCAACTTATGTATTCATTGTTTTTCTCTATTGTTTTCTATTCTCTATTTTATCTCCACTCTAAAATTTATTAACTCCTTCTTTTTTTTAGACTTGTGGTTGGTTTGCTTTCCTTTTTCTAGTTTCTTTAGGTATTAAAATAGGTCATTAATTTGAGAACTTTTTTTTTTTTACTGTAGGTAGGTGTTTACAACTATAAATTTTCCTCTGAGCACTGCTTTCTCTGCATCCCTTATGGGAGATGTGAAACTTAAATTTTGAAATACATATATATATATATATATATATATATATATATATATATTTCCATATATATATTTCCATATATATATTTCCATATATATCCATATATATATTTCCATATATATATTTATTTCCATATATATTTGGGAATATATTTATTTCCATATATTTTTTCATTTTCATTCATCTGAAAGTATTCTAATTTCTCTTGTCATTTCTTCTTTGAATCATTGGTTATTTGTGTGTGTTGTTTAATTTCCACACATTTGCGAATTTTCCAGTTTTCTTCTTGTTATTGATTTCTAGTTTTATTCCACTGTGGTTGGAGGATATACTTTGTATGATCCTAATCTTTTACATTTGTTGAGATTCGTTTTGTGACCTGGAGAATCTTACACATGCACTTGAGGAGAATGTATTCTACTATTGTTGGGTAGAATGTCTCAATGTGTGTTAGATTTAATTGTTAAATTAAAACGCTGTTCAAATTCTCTACATCCTTATTGATCTTCAATTTGTTCTAGCCATTATTGAAAATATAGAGATTTCCAACTATTATTTAAACGCCGTTTCTTTCTCCGTTCCATTGTACCAATTTTCGCTTCTCATATTTTGGGACTCTGTTGTTAGGTGTGTATAATCTTTGTAATTGTTGTATCTTCTTGATGAATTGACCCTTTCATCAATATGTAATGCCCTTTGTCTCTTGAAACAATTTTTTACTTAAAGTTTTATGTCTGATATTAGCAGAGCCACCCTGCTCTCTTTTGATTACTATTTGCATGGAATATCTTTTTTTACATTTATTTATTTATTTATTTATTTATTTATTTATTTATTTATTTATTTTGAGAGACACAAAGAGAGTGAGAGTGGCGGGTGGCAGAGAGGGAGAATCTCAAGCAGACTCCACGTTGTCAGTGCAGAGCCCGACGTGGGGCTCAAATGTGGGGCTTGTGAGATCAAGACCTGAGCCAAAATAAAAAGTTGGATGCTCAACGAACTGAGCCACCCAAGCACCCTTGGAATATCTTTTTCTATCCTTTTACTTTCAACCTCTTTGTGTCTTTGGATCTAATGTGAGTCTTTTGTAAATAACACATAGATGTTTTCCTTTTTTTATTCATTCTGCCCATCTCTTCCTTTTAACTGTAGAGTTCAATTAATTTACATTTAAAGTGATTACTGATAGGGAAGGACTTACCTGTGCCACTTTGTTATTTGTGCACTGTATGTCATATCTTTTTGGTTTCTCAATTCCTTCATTCTTCTCCTAACTTCTTTTTAAGTTTGATTTTTTTAAAGTAATGTAACCTTTTGGTTCCTTTCTCACTTCCTTTTCTATTTTTTTATGATTATTTTCTTAGTGGTTGCCTTCAGAATTACAATTAGCATCTTAAACTAAGAGCAACCTAGTGTGAATACCAATGTAGCTTCAATAATGTGCAAAAACTCTGCTCCTATACAGCTCTCCCCCTCCCTTTTATGTTGTTATTGTCACAGATTCTATCTTTATACATTGTGTTGATTAATGTAGATTTACAATTACTGCTTTATGCATTTGCCTTTTAAACCATATAGGAAAAAATGGGAGTTACAAAATAAAAAATACAATAATACTGACTTTGATATTTACCTATGTAGTTACCTTTCCCAGTATTCTTCATTTCTTCAGATAGCTTCAAGTTACTGTTTCATGTCCTTTCACTGCAGCCTGAAGGATTCTCTTTGGCACTGCTGTAAGGCAAGTCTGCCAGTGATGAACTCCCTCAGCTTTTGCTTATGTGTGAGTCTTAATTTCACCTTCATTCTTGAAGAACAGTTTTGTGAGATATAGAATTCTTGTTTGACAATTGTTTTTCTTTTTGCACTTTAAGCATGTTATTCCACGGACCACCAAGTTTTCGGATGAGAAAATGGCTGTTAATCTTATTGAAGATCCCTCATACACTACAAGTGTCTTCTCTGTTGCTGCTTTCTAGATTTTCTCTTTAGCTTTTGCTTTTGACAGTTTGATTACAGTGTGTTAGTGTTGATCTCTTTCAGTTTATTTTACTTGGAGTTCATCCTATGTGGAGTTCATCAAGCTTCTTGGATGTGTAGATTCATATCTTTTTTTTCCTTTTTAATCAAATTTGGGCAGTTTTCAACCATTATTTCTTCAAATATTCTTCCTTCTCCCTTCTCTCTCTTCTCCTTCTAAGACTCCTATTATTTTTATGTTGGTACAATGGATGGTGTCCCACAAGTTTCTCAGGCTCTTCTTATTTTCCTTCAGTCTGCTCCTCAGATTGGGATCATTTTATTTGACCTATCATCAAGTTCACTTACTCTTTCTTCTGTCTGCTCAAATCTGCTGTTGAACCCCTCTAGTAAATTTTTCTTTTTCATTTTATTAATCATTAAAAAATTGTTTTTTCTGTTTTTCCTGATGCTTTTATATATGGAGACTTGCTAACCTGAGAGAGACCCCTCTTCCCAGGGCTAGTCAATTCCTAGGAATAGTAAAGGATTCATCTGCAAGTGTGCTTTTCATATGCAAACCAAACAACCCAAAGCCCATATCCCCAACCACCTCCTTTACCAACCTCCTACATTTCAGGCCATTATGCCCCTGCCCTAATCACCCCAGGGCTAGATACAACTAGAGACAGTTTCAACACTCCAGGGCCCACTGAAATTATTCAAACTAGCCAATCCTAAGCATGCTTACCCTGTCTTACCCATTCCTTCCCATGGGTAAAACCACAATAAAGGCACTTGTCCTGGTATTTCTCCATGTTGACCTGTATATTGTGCCGTGCCTCCTGCTTCTAGGTATTTCTGAGTGTAGAAACTTCTTCCTTCATGACTTTAATTTCAATATCTTATCATACCTGATAAAAACAAATTCTGTGTACATTTTAAAATATCATTGTACTTAAAAAAAATTGGGGCACCTGGGTGGCTCAGTTGGTTAAGCATCTGACTCTCGGTTTCAGCTCAGGTCATGATCTTGTGATTTTGTGGCTTGGAGCCCCTCATCGGGCTCTGTGCAGAGCCTGCTTGGGCTTACTCTCTCCCTCTCTCTTTGCCCCTCCCCCACTCTCTCTGTCTCTATCTCTCTCGAAATAAATAAACTTAAAAAAATTTTAAGAATTATTGTACTTTTCAGTTACTAAATTTCTATTTGGTTCTTTTTTATAATTTCTATCTCTTTATTGATACTCTCTATTGTTGAGATATCATTCTGGTTTCCTTTAGTTCTTTGTCCATGGTTTTCTTTAGCTTATTGAATGCATTATAGACAGTTGATTTAAAGTCTTTGTTTAATAAATCCAAAGTCTGTGCTTCCTCAGGGACAGTTTCTATTACTTTCTTTTTCCTGTGAGTGGGCCATATTTTACTGTGGGCTTTTTTTTTTTTTTTTTTTGCATGCTTTGTAATTTTTTCTGAAAACTGAACATTTTGAAAATATGATGTGGAGACAGGAGAGAGGGAAGGAAGAGGAAAAGGAGAGGAGGGGAAGAAGAGAGGAGAGCAAAATAAAATTAAAAATACTTTCCAGGTCTTTGGAGATTGTCTCTGTGTTAGAGCACTCCTTCAACACTTAGCCAGGCCACTCACAACTCTGCCTCAGGCTTCACTTACTGCTTGTGCAGAACCTAAAGACCAGCCAGAAGTGAAACTTATGGTCTTCTCAGGTTATTTTCTGAGCCCTGGAGGTGGGAGCTTTTCAAAGCCCTATATTCCAAAGAGTCTCACTTCCTGTTTTTTGTTTTTTTTCTCTCCCTGGCTACCTATAGTTTGCCTCTCCCATTATCTTTCCCCCTAGTTGGCACTGGCTTGTTAATTTAGCTTTTACTGTGTTCTGGGAAGGTCCTCCTACACTATAGCCACTTCTCTGTCCTGAGAGTGTTCTGAATTAGACAAAACAAGTTCATCAGTCCTTCAGGGAACCCATAGGCAGGTCAAAACACAAATATAATTCCTTAGGAATGAGATCCATTCTCTTCCCTTTGGGACCAGGTACCCACACCAGAAACACAATCTTCAAGACTGTCACTATGCAGGATGGGGATGGAGTAACATTAACGTTAAAGCACCACAAAGTTCTCCTACCTGGTTTCTGTGACCTTTCTTTTGGTTAAGCATTCACATAGTTGCTGTAAACCTTTGCTATCGTCCAGACTTGTGATATGTTCATTCTGACAATTTTTGCTAGTTCTGGGGAGAACGGGCTGCTAGAGGTCTCTACCCTGCCCTTCTCACTGATGTTGTTCCATGTGCTCAGTTTAAATGTACTAAGTGAGGTGCCTATATGACACCAAGAGTAGACAATGTTATGAACTCTTGAAGCCAGATATCTGTCCACACCATTAGATACCCAGAACTTAGAAGTTCATTGCACAAGGGGACACTCAACAAATGTTTGTTGAATGAATGGGGATTTTAAGAAGACATTTGAAAATATGAACCTTAAACTTGGCTTCTGTATGACCTAAAGATAGGGATTTTTGAATCATCAATGTATAGATGGTGATTGAAGCCACTGATGAAACAGAAGCTGTTTTCAAATTACATCAGTATTAAATAAATTCTTTTTTAGGACAAAACAAAATTACTACTGTCACCTGCCCCCCTAAATTTAATGACTGGTCCTGTGCCCTGTACTATCTATTTTTACTATATGTGTATATAACATATATATATATATATATTATATAAAACGTATGTACATATATAATTTTATATAAAACTATAACTTATATTGAGGCACCTGGGTAGCTCAGTTGGTTAAGCATCTGACTCTTGATCTCGGCTGAGGTCATGACCTTACAGTTTTTGAGTTCAATCCCCATTGTCAGTGAGGAGCCTTCTTGGGATTCTGTCTCTACCTCTCTCTGCCCCTCCCCTGCTCTCTCTCACTCCCTCTAAAAATAAACTTTAAAAAAAGTGTATCTTATATATACACAGATATTTGGCAATAGCTTTTTAAATATTTATCTTGGAAAGATATCAGCAAAGTTTATATGATATATTCAAGATATTATTCTAGACATAATATACTACAGATGTTAAAAACACAGATCTAGATTTAGACTGCTTCAGTTCAAATATTTGCCCCAACACTTATTAAATGTGTAACTTTTATAAACTACTCTTACTTTCTTCATCTATAAAATGGAGTACTCATAATAAATAGTTTATTTCTTGTGTAGTTTTTATTTGAAATTTAAATGAAACAATCCCATAAAAAGACCATAGCACCATGTTTGGTACATGGTAAACCTTCAGTAAAAGTTGACCATTTGGAATGAACAATCTGAAAAGCAAGTCAAGAAAACAATGCCATTTACAATAGCATCAAAAAGAATAAAACAATTAGGAATAAGTTTAATCAATGAAGCACAAAACTTTTACACTGAAAACCACAAAATATTGGTGAAAGGAGACCTAAATAAATAGAAAGGCATCCTTGGATTGGAAGGTCTTGGATTGGAAGACCTAACATAGTTAAGATGACAATACTAATCAAAGAGATCTCTAGATTCAATGCAATCTCTATCAAATCCCAATAGCATTTTTTTTTTCCACAAGTGGAAAGGTCAACCCTCAAATTTATTTGGAATTACAAGAAACCCCAAATAGCCAAAACAGTCTTGAAAAAGAACAAAGTTAGAAGACTCATACTCCCTGATTTTAGAACTTCTTATAAAGCTACAGTAATCAAGACAGTGTGGTGTTGGCATAAGGATGGACATATAGATGAATAGAATAAAATTGAGAACTCAGAAATAAACCTTCACATCTATAGTCAATTGACTTTTCACACCATTGAATTATCTATTTTTGCATGTTTTATACAATAAATAATGTATTAGTAGAGCAATATCGTAAAAACTTTATAAGTAAACAAATACATATGTATTAAAGGTATAGGCTCAAAAGTTCTTCCTAATAGAAGTGTACAATCAAAAAAGATTTAGACAATGGTGTTGTTGACAGGGTGGTTTTCATAAAAGGAATTCAGGGTTGCTTTGTTTTTATATTGTTAATGAATAGAGATAAATATTTGTATGTAAATTAAATGAAGCCAGTGAGAAGGTAGATGACAAAAAACTTTCTTGTAGTAAAAAAAAAAAAAAAAAAAAGGTTGTGAAAAACGATTAGATCCGTATTTTGCAAGTCTTGAAAATTGGCTAGTGGCCATGCCTTTGTATGGTTAACTGATTTAAAAAAAATTTTTTTTTAATGTCTATTCATTTTCTGAGAGAGAGAGAGAGAGAGAGAGAGAGGGACAGAGTGCAAGCAAGGGAGGGGCAGAAAGAAAGGGAGACACAGAATCCAAAGCAAGCTCCAGGCTCTGAGCTAGCAGCACAGAGCCCAATGCTAGGCTTGAACCCATGAACTGTGAGATCATGACCTGAGCGAAAGTTGGAAGCTTAATTGACTGAGTCACCCAGGTGCCCCTGGTTAACTGACTTTTTTTTTTTACAAGAGTGCTAAGATCATTCAATGGGGAAAATAAGAGTCTCTTTAAGAAATGGTGCCATAAATGCAGCCACTCTGGAAAACAGCGTGGAGGTTCCTCAAAAAATTAAAAATAGACCTACCCTATGACCCAGCAATAGCACTGCTAGGAATTGACCCAAGGGATACAGGAGTACTGATGCATAGGGGCACTTGTACTCCAATGTTTATAGCAGCACTCTCAACAATAGCCAAATTATGGAAAGAGCCTAAATGTCCATCAACTGATGAATGGATAAAAAAAATTGTGGTTTATATACACAATGGAGTACTACGTGGCAATGAGAAAGAATGAAATATGGCCCTTTGTAGCAACATGGATGGAACTGGAGAGTGTGATGCTAAGTGAAATAAGCCATACAGAGAAAGACAGATACCATATGGTTTCACTCTTATGTGGATCCTGAGAAACTTAACAGAAACCCATGGGGGAGGGGAAGGAAAAAAAAAGAGGTTAGAGTGGGAGAGAGCCAAAGCATAAAAGACTCTTAAAAACTGAGAACAAACTGAGGGTTGATGGGGGGGTGGGAGGGAGGGGAGGGTGGGTGATGGGTATTGAGGAGGGCACCTTTTGAGATGAGCACTGGGTGTTGTATGGAAACCAATTTGACAATAAACTTCATATATTGAAAAAAAAAAAAAGAAATGGTGCCATAAATACTGGATATCCACATGGTGAAAAATGAAGCTGGATCCTTATGCCAAATACACAAATTAATTAAAAGTAGATAATAGACCTAAATGTAAAAACGAAAACTACCAAACTCTTAGAAGAAAATATAGGGACAAATCTTCATGACCTTGGCAATGATTTCTTAAACATCACATCAAAGCATAGGCAACAAAAGAAAAAAAGTAGAAAAATTGGACTTAATTAGAATGAAAAACTTGTATATCAAAGGGCACCCTCAAGAGAGTGAAAAGACAAAACACAGACCGGGAGAAAATATTTGCAAATCACGTATCTGTTAAGAGATTCATTTCCAGAACATATACAGAACCCTACAACTCAAATGACAAAACCGCAAACAACCTAATTCCAAAACGGACAAAGGATTTGATTTATTTCAGAGGACATGTACAAATGATAAATACGCACATGGAAAATGCTCAACACCATTGGTTGTTAGGGAAATGCAAATAAAAACAACAAGACACTATTTCCAACACACTAGGATGGCTATTATCAAAAAGATAATAACAAGTGTCGGTGAGAATGTGGCAATAGTGGAACACTTACACATTGCCGGTGGAGATGTAGTATGGTGTAGCCATGGCGGAAAACAGTCTGGCAGTTTCTCAAAGAGTTAAACACAGGATTACCGGGGCGCCTGGGTGACTCAGTCGGTTGAGCGTCTGACTTTGGCTCAGGTCATGATCTCACAGCTCGTGAGCTCGAGCCCCGCGTCGGGCTCTGTGCTGACAGCTCAGAGCCTGGAGACTGCTTCTGCTTCCCAACCTCTCTGCCCCTAACCCACTCACATTCTGTCTCTGTCTCTGTCAAAAATAAATAAACATTAAAAAAAATTTTTTAAACAAAACAAAACACAGGATTACCTTATGACCAAGCAATTCCATTACCAGGCATATAAAGATTTGAAAACAAGGACTCAAACGGTTACTTGTACACCAATGTTTGTAGCAGAATTATTTACAATAGCCAAAATGTGCAAACAGTCTAAGTGTCCATCTATAAATGAATGAATAAACAATATGTGATGTGTATGTATGATGGAATACCATTCAGCCTTAAAAAGGAAAGAAATTCTTGGGGTACCTGGCTGGCTCAGTTGGTACAGCATGCAACTCTCAATCTCAGGGTCATGAGTTTAAGCCCCATGTTGGGAATGAACTCTATTAAAAAAAGAAAAGTAAAGAAATTCTGACACATGCTATAACATGGATGAACCTTGAAGACATTATGCTAATTAAAATTAGCCAGACACAAAATGACAAATATCATATGATTCCACTTATATGAAATATCTAGAATAGACAAACTTGTAAAAATAGGAAGTAGAAAAGCGGTTTTGGGGATCTGGGTCAAGGGGGAAGTGGGGATCTATTGCTTAATGGTTACAGAATTTTTGTTTAGGGTGATGAAAAGTTTTAGAAATAAACAGTGGTGATGGTTGTACAACATTGTGAATGAACTGTATAGTTTAAAATGATTAAAATGGCTAATTTTATGGGCACCTGAATAGCTCAGTCAGTTGAGCATCCACTTCAGCTCAGGTCATGATCTCATGGTTCGTGAGTTCAAGCCCCACACGCTGCTTGTTAGCCTGTCTGCACAGATCTTCTGTGCCCCTCTCTCTGTCCTTCCCCCCCCCTCCTTGTGCTTGCCCAAAAATAAACATTGAAAAAAAAAATAAAAATTAAAAAAATAAACTGGGAAATTTTATTATATGTAATTTATTACACTAAAACAAACAAACAAACAACAACAACAATAACAAAAACAACCCTAAGCAAAAAAAAATCAGGAAAACTAAGCAAAAAAATCAGGCAGGTCCTCATTTAAAGATTTTGCAATCTGGGGCGCCTGGGTGGCTTGGTCGGTTAAGCGTCCGACTTCGGCTCAGGTCATGATCTCACGGTCCGTGGGTTCGAGCCCCGCGTCAGGCTCTGTGCTGACAGCTCAGAGCCTGGAGCCTGTTTCGGATTCTGTGTCTCCCTCTCTCTCTGCCCCTCCCCTGTTCATGCTCTGTCTCTCTCTGTCTCAAAAATAAATAAACGTTAAAAAAAAAAAAATTTTAAAGATTTTGCAATCTAAAAAAAAACAAAACCAAACCAAAAAAACTTACAATCTAGTAAGATAATTTGGACATTTAAGGAAAAAACATTAAGTATTTGATGATAGCGTGAGAATAGTGGTTTCCTTGGACAGAGGAGATGGGGAATAACTGGAAAGGGGAATGAGAGAAGTTCCTGGAGTGATGGGAAATGTTTTATGTTTTGATTGGAGTGTTTACATGGGCATTACATTTGTCAAAACTTAGAAATTTCATACTTAAGATCTGTGCACTTCATGTAAATTTCACCTGGTGGGGGGGGGGCACTATTAGCTGCTACTAATCATTTGACATTAATATATACAGTTTCTCCTATTTCTCACTTGCATGAAGTCCTTTAACATATATAGGCTTTAAAATTTTTTTTGTACCTCTTAATCCCCTTAATCTATTTTGCCCATCTCCCCACCCACTTCCCATGTGGCAACTCCCAGTTTCTTCTCTGTATTTAAGACTCTGGTTTTTGAGGGGTTTTTTAAATTTCACATTTAGGTGAAATCATATGATATTTCTCTTTCTCTGATTTATTTCACTTGGCATAATGCCCTTAGGCCCATCCATGTTGTCGCAAATGACAATATCTCATTCTTTTTTTTTAATTCATTTTTTAAAATTTGTTTTAATGTTTATTTTTGAGAGAGACAGAGCATGAGCGGGGGAAGGGCAGAGAGAGAGAGAGACAGACAGAGACAGAGACAGAGAGAGGCAGAGACAGAGACAGAATATGAAGCAGACTCCCGGCTCTGAGCTGCCAGCACAGAGCCTGATATGGGGCCTGAACCCACAGACTGCAAGATCATGACCTGAGCCGAAATCGGTCGCTTAACCGACTGAGCCACCCAGGCGCCCCTTTTTAAATTCATTTTTGAGAGAGACAGAGACAGCGTGAGTTGGGGAGAGGCAGAGAGAGGGAGAGAGAGAGAGAATCTCAAGCAGGCTCTGCACTGTCAGTGCAGAGCCCAAGGTGGGGCTCCAACTCATGAAACCATGAAATCATGAGCCAAAACCAAGAGTTGGATGCTTAACCGACTGAGCCACCCAGGCGCCCCGAGATCTCATTCTTTTTTAAGGCTAATATTCCACTGTGTTTATATACCACATCTTCTTTATCCATTCAGCTATTGATGGACACTTGCTTCTGTATCATGGCTGCTATTGTAAATAATGCTGCAATAAACATAGGCGTACATGTATCTTTTCAAATTAGCATTTTCATTTCCTTTGGGTAAATACCCAGTAGCAGAATTACTGGATTGTGTAGTATTTCTGTTTTTAATTTTTTGAGGAGCCTTCATACCGTTTTCCACATGGCTGCACCAATTTACATTCCAACCAGCTATGTACGAGGGTTCCCTCTTCTCCACATCCTTTGGATCTTCTCCACATCTAACACTTGTTATTTATTGTCTTTAAGATATTAGCCTTTCTGACAGGTGTGGAGTGATATCTCCTTGTGGTTTTGACTTGCATTTCCCTGATGATTAGTGATGTTGAGCATCTTTTCATGTGTCTGTTGGCCATCTGATGTCTTCTTTGGAAAAATGTCTATTCAAGTCCTCTGTTCATTTTTAAATTGAAATTTTTTTGGTGTTGAGTTGTGTAAGGTCTTTATATATTTTGCATATTAACCCCTCATCAGACATATCATTTGCAAATATTTTTTCCCATTCACTAGGTACCCTTTCTGTTTTGTTAATGGTTTCCTTTGCTGTGCAAAAGCTTTTTATTTTGGTGTAGTCCCAATAGTTTTTTTTTTCCCTTGCCTGTGGAGACATATCCATAAATATGTTGCTAAGGCTAATATGTTGCTATGTCCAAGAGATTACTGCAGAGGCTTTTAATTTTAAATAGTTAAATTGATTCATGGGGTGCCTGCGTGACTCAGTCCATTGAGCATCCAACTCTTGATTTTGGTTCAGGTCATGATCCCAGGGTCATGGGACTGAGCCCCTCATCAGGCTCTGTGCTGAGCATGGAGATTAGGATTCTTTCTATCTCTCTCCCTCTGCTGCTCTCCCCCACTCCCACCAGCCCTCTCTCTCTCTCAAAAAAAAAAAAAATAAGAAAATAAAAAAGGAAAAAAACCTAAAAAAAATAGCTAAGTTGATCCATTTTTCCATTTATAGTTTCTGGTATTTGCCTTACTTTAGAAAGTATCTCATTCCAAGTTTGCAAATATTCTTTTTTCCAATATGTGTATCATACATACGTGTGTGTGTGCTTATATGTATGTATTACATGTAGCTGTTGACCAGCTGAACACCATGGGCAAGCTTCCTAACATTGCTAAGCCTTGGCTTTCTCATCGTAAAGTAGGGATAATGCTGATTTGCTTTTGCTATTGATAAGTTTGAACTAGATAACTTTTGAAGGCCATTAAATGCTTGACCCACTTAGAAGTTATTCAGAAAAGGGTAGCTATTGTTATTTTATATTATGGTATTATCTATTATGGTATTTAACATTTTATCATAATTCTTTGTGTATCTGTCTCTTTTAGTAAGGATTTTCATTGGTAGGAAATGTGGCTTCCTCACTGCCTAACCAAGTACCTGGCATTTAACAGGTGTTCAAATGTTTGTTGAATGAATG
The DNA here is from genome assembly GCF_007474595.2 of Lynx canadensis. Lineage (NCBI taxonomy): Eukaryota > Metazoa > Chordata > Mammalia > Carnivora > Felidae > Lynx > Lynx canadensis. The sequence continues at coordinate 23,177,955 of NC_044318.1, read as the reverse complement.
AATGAGTTGATTGAATAGGTGAATAACACAAGATAAAATCAAGAAGTAAAAAAGAAAGAAGGGCTAATTTTATCAAGCAGTCCTGATATGAAACTAAACACTAAACTGAAGTCAAACTAGGGTAGAAGGAAACTTACTAAATTTGTAGGGTCTCCTGTCTGAGGATAGGCTCCAAGAGAACTGAGTTTCTGCTGATTGAAACTGCAAATGTTCAGGTAAAAGCGCATTTTTCGAGGGAGAACTTCCATTGGCGGATTTTACTTTCTAGGAAGTCAGGGATCCACCATTGTATTCCCCGCCTGGAGAATAGTGCCTGGCCGCTCAGAGATGTTATCTGACTGAATGAAAGCTTGCATCAGATTTTCAAAGCGGCCTGTGACTCCCTAAAGTTTTAGAGCTCAATAATATAGAAGGAAAAAAATCAAACAGATCCCTAAGAGCTTTTACCTGGGCCAGAGCTCAGAGAGGAATCTATCATTATGGAGTGATGGAGGAACCCCTCCCTCGATTCCTTTCAAAGAAATGGGTGGTTCCCTTCTCAATTGGCTTTCTGATTCTCACATTTGTAGATTCTTACATTTGTATTCAGGCTTGAATCATAAGCCAACTTCTGCCTCCCACTATCTGTGTGACCCTGGTTAAATTATTGAAGCTGTCTAGGACCAGTTTTCCCCAGTAACACTCACCTTAAGGGCCTGATGAGTGGATTACCAAACCAGAGTTTAGCTATAATGCTGATGGATTACAGTACACAACCAATTGTGTGTCTTCTTGGGCTACCCCCGCCCCAACTTTTTTTTTTTTTTTTTTTTTTTTCTGTGTAAGACATTTGTTTACATTCATTTACCCTGATTCTTAGGCCTTGAGGCAGTTCAATGCTTTAACCAGTTTGCCTCTACTGGTCCGTAGAATTGGTTGATTGGACTACATAAGTAAATATTAATTATGGTCATTTACAAGAACTGCTGTCCAAACATGCCCTATTACTCGGCAGTACAAGAATAATAAAGGGAAATTCACATTTGTTGACTTCCTATTGTGTACCACACTGGGCACTTTCATGCCTTATCTTATAACCCTGCAAATTAGACTTGTCATTAAGTAGAAACATTGACAAAGTTTTTGCTATATGGATACTAATTTTGTGCCTGGACCCCAGTAGACACTAAAATATAATTGTTGACTAAATAAACTTTCTTTTATCTTTTAACCTAAATTTCACAACCATTCAGCATGGGCAGATGTGCTCCCAACCTTAAAATGAAACCGAAAATTGGTGAGTTCTCAGTGAAATTGGCCTGTAAGAAGCTGTTTTCAAGGGGTGCCTGTGTGGTTCAGTGGGTTAAGCATCTGACTCTGGCTCACAATCTCACAGTTCATGAGTTTGAGCCCCACATCAGGCTCTGAGCTGAGAGCTCAGAGCCTGGAGCCTACTTCAGATTCTGGGTCTCCCTCCCTCTCTGCCCCTCCTCTGCTTGTATTCTCTCTCTCAAAAATAAGTAATAAGTAAACATTAAAATATTTTTTAAAAAACCCAAGAAGCTGTTTTCAATACATTAGTCAATAAATATTTATTGAGTAAATACTGTACTCAAACTATGAAAACTGGGGCTTGTGAGAGCATACAATTCCAAGAACTGTGGTAGAGGCTGGGGAGACAAAACTGAGACTAGGGAAAGGTGACCTCACTGGCTCCAACGGGGCTGGGTGTGGCTGAGAATCAGATGGGCAGAGACTTTTACAGGTTTTCAGGAGAGATCCCTTGGCAGGATCTAGCAAGGAGGATTTGGTGAGAAAGGACTAGATTCGGTGTTGGGACACTTGGGCTCTAGTTCTGGCTGAGGTTTAACTGGTTGGGAGACTTGGGGCAAGTCCCTTAACCTCTCCAGACATCAGTTTAGCACCCGGAAAATAAAGTGGAAGTGGGGGTGGTTATTGTGGAACTTGCTCAGTTATTGAGTGCCTTCCGATTCTTAGATTTTAAAATTCTCTGTCGGCCACACTTCTTTTTCCTTTGAGAAGAAAATACTTCCTATGCTTGGAATTTCAATTAAGTTGATCAATGGATTCGTCACTCACTATACTCTAGGAGACTGTGCCATAAATTCACTCACACACACACACACACACACACACAACCCAAGGGTTTTTTTTTTTTTAATTATGTTTGTGGCAAAATATACATAACATACATATTTACCATCTTAACCTTTTTTTTCTTTTTTTGAGAGAGAGAGAGAGAGAGAGAGAGAGAACATGCATGAGCCGGGGGTTGGGGAAGAAGAGGCAGAGGTGGGGGTAGAGAGAGAGAATCTTAAGCAGGCTCCATGCTAGGGGCTCAATTCCACAACCCTGGGATCGTGACTTGAGCGGAAATCAAGAGTTGGATGCTCAACTGAATGAGCTGCCCAGGGGCCCTCCATCTTAACCATTTCTGTGCATCTTTAAGTGCAGAAATCCAGTAGTGTGAAGTATATTCATTACCATCATCCACCTCCAGAATTCTTTTCATCTTGCAAAACTGAAACTCTGTACCCATTAAACAGTAACTCCCCATTCCCATTTCCACCCCCCAGCCCCCCCCCCAGCTCCCAGTAACCACCATTCTACTTTCTTTCTCTGTGAATTTGACTACTCTACTACCTTAAATCGATGGAATCATACAGTATTTGCCTTTTTGTGACTGGCTTATTTCACTCAGCATAATGCCCTCAAGGTTCATCCAGGTTGTAGCATGTATCAGAACTTCCTTCCTTTTAAAGACTGAAAAATATTTCACTGTATGTATATACCATATTTTATCTATCCATTCATCTGTTGATGGACCCTTGGGTTGCTTCCACCTTTTAGCCCTTGTGAATAATGCTGCTATGAACATGGGTATACAAATATCTCTTAGAGATTTTGCTTTCAATTCTTTGGGGGTATATACCCCAAAATTAGACTTGCTGGATAATATGGTAATTCTATTTTTTAAAGATTTTATTTTTATTTATTTATTTAAGATGTTTCTTCTGGAGAGAGAGACAGCTCGAGCAGGGGAGGGGCAGAGAGAGAGGGAGACCAAGGATGTGAAGCAGGCTCCTCCCTGTCAGTGCAGAGCCCAGTGTAGGGCTCAAACTCACAAACCGTGAGATATGACCTGAGCTGAAGTCAAACACTTAACTGACTGAGACACCTAGGCACCCCAAGGCTTTTTTTTTTTAAAGTAATCTCTACACCCAACATGAGGCTCAAACTCACAACCCCAAGATCAAGAGCCAGCCAAACACCTCTGGTAATTCTATTTTTAATTTCATTTTTCAAGTTTATTTACTTTTGACAGAGACAGAGTGCAAGCATGAGCTGGGGAGGGGAAGAGAGAGGGAGACACAGAATCAGAAGCAGGCTCCATGCTCCAAGCTGTCAGCACAGAGCCTGACACAGGGCTTGAACTCACGAACTGTAAGATCATGACCTGGGCTGAAGTCGGACACTTAACTGACTGAGCCACCCAGGCACCCCTATTTTTAATTTTTTGAAGAGCCACCATTCTGTTTTCTGTACTGGTTGTACCATTTTAAATTCCCACCCACAGCACAAAAGCATTCCAATTTCTCCACAGTCTTGCTAACACTTATTTTCCCTTCTTCTTCTTCTTTTTTTTTTTTAATAGTGCCCATACTAATTGCTGTGAGGTGTATCTAATTGTGGTTTTAATTTGCATTTCCCTAATGATCAGTAATGTTTAGTATTTTTTCATGGGCCTATTGGCCGTTTGTATATCTTTGGAGAAACATCTTCAAGTCCTTTGCCTATTTTTTAAACCAGGGTCTTTGTGGTGGTTGTGTTGAGCCGTAAGAGCTCTTTATATATTCTGGATATTATTTAGTCTCTAGCAAATACGTGATTTGCAAATACTTCCTCCCATTCAGTGGGTTGCTTTTCACTCTCTTGTGTCCTTTGATGTACAAAAGTTTAAAAAACATTTTTAAAGTTTATTTCTTCTGAGAGAGAGAGAGAGTGTGAGCAGGGCGGGGGGGGGGGGGGGAGAGAATTCCAAGCAGACTCTGTGCTGACAGTGTCAAGCCTGAGAACTCATCAACCATGAGATCATGACCTGAGCTGAAACCAAGAGCTGGATGCTTAACCAGCTAAGCCATGCAGGCGCCCCCAGAAGTTTTAAATTTTGATGTAGTCCGATTCATCTTTTCTTTCGTTGTCTGTGCTTTTGGTGTCATAGCCAAGAAATCGTTGCCAAATCCAAGGTCACGAAGATTTCCTCATGTTTTCTTCTAAGAGTTTTATAGTTTCAGCTCTTACATTTAGTTCTTTGGTGCATTTTGAATTAACTTTTACATATGGTGTAAGGTAAGGGTTTAACATGTGGGACTCTAATCTTCCCAACACCATTTGTTGAGAAGACTAGCTTTTCCTCATTGAATGGTCTTTGCACCCTTGTTGAATATTATTTTACGATTTAGGAAAGGGTTTGGGGCTATAAACTTTTGGGAAGCGGGGTGGTACAGGAATGACATGGTCTCTGTCTTAACAGAGCGTCAGGAGAGTTGAATATTAAGATTTTGCTTCACGGAGCATTTATTTGTCGAGTGCAGTTGAGTGCTCAGTGCATACCGGGCCCGTGTTTTCCCACACTTTGCCTCTTCAGCTTCCCATCCAACCAATGAGGTAAGTAGGATGAACCCCCACCCCCTTTTTTTTAATGTTTATTTATTTTTGAGAGAGAGAGAGATCCAGTACGAGCAGGGGAGGGGTAGAGAGAGAAGTAGACACAGGATCTGAAGCAGGCTCCAGGCTCTGAGCTGTGGGCACAGAGCCCGATGTGGGGCTCGAACTCACAAACCGTGCGATTATGACCTGAGCCGAAGTCGGACACTTAACGGACTGAGCCACCCAGGCACCCCAGGATGAACCCCTTTAACAAACTCGGCTCCCCAAAAGAGCACGGTTATGGCTTATGCAGAGGCAGGCACAAAGTTAGGATTTGAACCCACGGTTCTTGGCTCCATGCGTCTCGCTATTTCAGGTGTTCTCATCTCTAAAATCTGGGCAGAAGTGAAATAAGACGGTCTCTATTGAGCAGCCCTGCAGCTATCCTACGCATTAAGGAGTCGCTAAAACCACAGTCCAAGCGTGAAGTGTAGACGTTACGTCCGCAGAGAAGAGCCGAACCCAAACAGCCCAGAAGGCCAGCGTCCTAGAATTGGAGTCCCGCCCCCGGGCGGACCCCAAATTCTTACCCGGAACCTGGGCGCGGCTGGGCTGTGCGACTGGCGCGGGTGGGGGACCAACAACAGAAAAATGCCCGCGACCGGATTGTCGTTGAAATGCCCCACAGTGTCTCCGGAGTGAGGCTTTCCAGTTCTAACAACGTCCCTGGAGTCAGCGCCTTTGCCTCTCTCCCTGTCACTCACCTACCGCGCGGTAGTTTCTTCTCCGTTGCCCCTTCCTTGCCTTTCCTCTTGGTACGCCCCCGCCCAGTCTGGGAGAGGCCGGGCGGCCGCCCGCGTGGCCACTGCGCATGCGAATCCCACGGCGAGGGTGGGGGTGGGTGAGTGGGAGCACGGACCCCGCCCCTTCGCTGCTCCACGCGTGACGTCGCGGGGGGCGCCGGCCTCCGCCCGGCTCCGAGCGGTGAGAGCTAGCGGCAGGCGGAACCGACGCCGCAAGACCGGGAAAGGGATGTTGCGGGTGTTGAGTTCATGCAGGAGGGGCTTGGGGCGGGGGGAGGGGAGGCCCAGGGGCACCACCAGCCGCTGACCTCGGGCTCTGCCCTCCCCCTTCGCGCTTCCTCCCTCTTTCCAGATGTGTCGGGACGGGAGGCAGGGCAGGGGCTGGGCATTTGGGACACCTGTATTTCCCTGGAGCCTTCCTTCTCCCCCCACCCAATATGTTTATCCCGTCTTCCAGATGTTCCTTTTCATAAGACTGTTGCTTCTTGCTTGGCAAAGGGCACTCTCTCTACCTGGAAGCAGAAAACGGGTTTCAGACCTTGGCCCTGCCCTTCCTCTGTTAAAGTCCCCGAACCTCAGTTTCCACCACAGTGTTTTTTGCTTTGCTTCACCTAGTTTTAAAGATCATTATGACACAGAGAAATAGAAAGAAAATGGACATTTGTTGCGTCCCTGCAAGGCCCAAGTACTGTGCAAACTGCTTTATTTGTCACATTTAGTCCTCATTATTTGGTGTTCTTAGAACCACCCTTCACCCTCCTTCCCTTCACAGATCCTTAAGCTCACAAAGGTTAACAGATTTTTCTCACATAGCCAGTGAGTGGCAGAGGAGGCTTCAGACTGAACCGTTTTGCTCCAAAGTGGAGTTCTTTTCATCAGACACTTCCTTTGTCTAGGCTATTGGCTGGAATTGTTCTTCAGCCAAACCCTAACCCCAGAACAGCTGCTTCCTCAATTTCTCCCCTTGAGAACTCTCCATTTGGGTTCCGTTTTCGAGCACAGTGTGCTCTACTTTGCTTCTGCATTGATCACATCAGAAATGAAATACAGCAGACATTTTTTGAGTGGTGCAGGGGGATGAATACTTGGAGTCAAGAGCCTTGGGTTCTTGTCCTGGCTCTGCCACTATTGGCCGTGGAGCCTTGAGCAAGTCCCCTGTCTTTTCAGTGCTTTAGCCTCCCTTTGAATAAAAATGGGTAAGTGCCTTCTGACTCTCAGGCTCTTGTCCAGTTCTTCCTTCCTGTCCTCCAGCAGGCTCTCCGTGGAGGCCCGGACCCCTCTCCTCCCCATGGGCAGCTGCCAGGCAGGGCACAACCTGCATCTCTGTCTCGCCCACCACCCACCTCTGGTCTGTGCCACTTTGATCCTGCTGCTTCTTGGCCTTTCAGGCCTGGGCCTTGGCAGCTTCCTCCTCACCCACAGGACTGGCCTGCGCAGCCCTGACATCCCTCAGGTGAGTACCTTCATCCTTTCCATACAGGTCTGCTCATGCTGCTAATGTCTCACCTCTCACCTTTCTTTTGCACACAGGACTGGGTCTCTTTCCTGAGATCTTTTGGCCAGCTGACCCTGTGCCCCGTGAATGGGACAGCCGCACGGAAGTCGCGTGGATCTCACGTTGTAGGCTTACTGACCACCTTGAACTTCGGAGATGGTCCAGACAGGAACAAGACCCAGACATTCGAAACCCAGGTCCTGGGTAGTCATATTGGATTGAAAGGTGAGATCAAGGAGGAATAGGGTTTGGGCATCAGAACACTTAGGGGTGGGCCCTGTCTCTGACCTCCCCAACCTGGTGACCTTGGGCATATCCCTTGGCCTTAGTCACTTCTGCTGTAGTAAGGGCTAGATACTTTCAGTGAACAAGTGTTTTCTTTCTCCTCTTCCGGCTCTGAGGTGGGTTTGTTTGTTTGTTTGTTTGTTTTTGAGAGAGTGAATATGAGTGGGGGTGGGGGCAGGGGGGAGAGAGAAAGAGAGAGAGAGAGAGAGAGAGAAATTCCTAAGTAGGCTCTGACACAGAGAGTGCAGAGCCTGACATGGGGCTCAATCCCATGACCTTGGGATCATGACCTAAGCTGAAATCAAATCAGACAAAGCCATCCAGGTGCCCCTGAGGTTTTTTGGTTCCATCCTTGGAGGTGTAATGAGATGGGGTAGATTTGACCTAATGTTTTTTCTCATCCTTCTTGATCTCTACCGCTTTCTCCTATTGGAGGCTACCTTCTTTCTCCTCGGGGATATTCAAGAAGCATGTCCTCCTTCAATTAAGCAAGTGTCCTAAGTTTCTCTTTTGTTCTTACCACAGCTCTATGTGCTATGGATGATACAGAAAAAAATTAGGCATCTCCATTCCCACAGAGCTTAGAGTCATCTGGGAAAATGATAAGAGAGAGAGCGAGAGCGAGAGAGTGTCAGTTTATCCCTGCATGAGATTTGGCCTCAAGTTCCTTGTCTGAAACTGGGGAGATGAAAAGGGAGGAGAGAAAGGTGGAACTGTGTGGCTTCTGAGGTCCTTTTCGACACTATCATTCTAAGCATCTCTTGTGAATTACATATGTAGCTGAGTGTGTCGCAGGAGAAGGTCTCTTATGTCCAGGTATACATATGTGTGATCAAAGGATGAGAATAAAGGCAGGTGTCTGATACATACAGACTTGGGGTGCTTTTTCCTGTGCTTTTTATTTTCTAAATATATATACGAGAGCTTTGTTGAGATATGATCACATACCATAAAATTCACACATTTAAAATGTACAATTAAATGGCTTTTCACATACTCACAAAAGTGGGCAACTCTCACCACTGTCAATTTTAGAACATTTTCATTGCCTCCAAAAGAAATCCTAAACCCATTATCAGTCACTCCCCTTTTCCTCCTAACCTCCCAGACACAGGCAACTACTAATCTTGCTTTTTCTGTAGATTTGCGTACTGAACATTTCATACAATATGTGGTCTTTTGTGACTGCTTCTTTCAACCAGCATGTTTTCAAGGTTCATCCATGTCGTAGCACTTACCAGTGCTTCATGTTTTTATTGCCGAATAGCGCTCAGTGTATGAATAGTCCATCTTTCATTTATCCATTCGCCAGTTCATTGACATTTGGATTGTTCCTACTTTTTTACTATTATGAACAATGCCGCCATGAACATTCTCATGCAAGATTTTGTGTGATCATACATTTTCATTTCTCTTGAGGAAAATGAAATACTAAGGAGTGGAGTTGCTGGATCATATGGTAACTCTATGTTTAATCTTTTTTTTTTTAATGTTAATTTTTATTAGAGAGAGAGAGAGCGCGCATGAGCAAGGGAGGGGCAAAGAGAGAGGGAGAGAGAGAATCCCAGGCAGGTTCCATTCTCAGCTTGGAGGCCAACACAGGACTTGATTTCACGACTCTGATCATGACCTAAGCTGAAATCAAGAGTCAGACACTTAACTGATTGAGCCACCCAGGTGTTCCCATTAAATCTTTTGAGGAGCTTCCAGGCTGTTTTACAGCAGTGAATGAGAATTCCAATTTCTCCACGTCCTCACCAACATTTGTTATTGTCGGTCTTTTTTATTCCAACCATCCTAGGCAGTGGGAAATAGCATCTCGCTGTGGTTTTGATTGGCACGGCTAATGATACTGAACGTCTTTTTTTCATGCACTTATTTGTCTATCTCCTTTGGAGAAATGTTTATTTGGAGTTTGCTTGTGAAAAAATAATTGGATAATTTGTCTTATAATTATTGACTTCTAAGAGTTCTTTTTTTTTAAATTTTTTTAATGTTTATTTATTTTTGAGAGAGACAGAGACAGAATGCGAGTGGATTAGGGGCAGAGAGAGAGGGAGACACAGAATCCGAAGCAGGCTCCAGGCTCTGAGCTGTCAGCACAGAGCCCGACGCGGGGCTCGAACTCACAAGCTGTGAGATCGTGACCTGAGCCGAAGTCGGACGCTCAACCGACTGAGCCACCCAGGTGCCCCTATAAGAGTTCTTTATATTTTCTGGATACAAGTCTCTTATCTGAGGTATGATTTGCAAATATTTTCTCCCATTCTCTGGGTTGTCTTTTCATTTTGTGGATGGTATTCTTTGAAGCACGAAGGTTTTAATTTTGATGAAATCCAGTTTATCAATTTTTTCTTTTGTTGCTTGTGCTTTTAGCGTGTTGGTTTAGCAGGCTTTGCCTAACTCAAGCTCACTAAGATTTACTTGTATATTTTCTACTAAAATTTTGTAGTTTTGACTTTACACTTAGCTCTATGATCCATTTTTGAGTTAATTTTTGTGAATGATGTGAGGATGGGATCCAACTTCATTGTTTGCAAGTGGCTATTCAGTTGTCCCAATACGTTTTGTTGAAAAGGCTATTCTTTCTTACCGAATAATTTTGGTACCCTTATTGAAAACCAGCTGAGCATGGATGTATATATGAATTTATTGCTGGACTCTGAGTTCTATTCCATTGATCCATATGTCTATCCTTATGCTAGCACCACACTCTTTTAATTACTGTAGCTTTGTATTAAGTTTGAAATCTGAAAATGTGAGTCTTCAGGGTGCCTGGGTGGCTCAGTCAGTTGAACATCCAACTTCGGCTCAGGTCATGATCTCACAGTCTGTGAGTTCAAGCCCCGTGTCGGGCTCTGTGCTGACAGCTCAGAGCCTGGAGCCTGCTTCAGATTCTGTGCCTCCCTATATCTCTGCCCCTCCCCGCCTCAAGTTCTGTCTCTCTCTGTTTCTGAAAAATGAATAAACCTTAAAAAAAAAAAAAAAAAGAAAGAAAATGTGAGTCCTTAACTTTGTTCTTCTTTTTAAAAATTGTCATTATTCCAGATTCCTTTAATTACTATACGAATTTTAGGATCAACTTCTCCAGTTCTGTTTTTGCAAACAAGCCCTTGTTCTTTTTATAATGGTTAGAACCAGAATAATATCATGAGAGATTACTCTGGACAAAAATAAAATATAACCCACCTATGATTGCATCACCTAAGTAATAATTATTGAGCACCTATTATGTAGCAAGCATGGGGAATATAGAGATGTATAAGACCTAGGTCCTCACTCCAAGCTGCTTACAGTCTAGCAAGGATACAGACATGAACAGAAGTAAATACCTTTCTTTCCTTTTAATTTTTATTTGAGAAAGAGCTAAAGCATGTGCACAAGTGGGGGAGGGGCAGAGGGAGAGAAAGAATCTCAAGCAGATTCCCTGCTGAGCCAAGTTGGGGCTCAATCCCACCACCCTGGGATCACGACCTGAGCTGATATCAAGAGTCAGATGCCCAACCCACTGAGCCACCCAGGCTCCCCAAAGTAAATACCTTTCAATGTATGTAGTAGCACACAAGATACAGTGGGAATAGTTAGGAGCCTGCCAAGCAGGGATAGTGAAAACAGGCTTTTCCAAGGATTCAGTGCCTGAGCTGGCTTGAGGGAGGTTTAGGGCTTTGCTCTTCCAGCCAGAGGGACAAGCACATACAAAAGTATGCAGATGGGGACCGTAATGGCATGTTTGAGAACTTCAAGGGGTTCATTTTGGTGCAGGGGAAGGAGTGTTGAGTGAGTGGCAACAGATGGACTGGAGAGAGCAGACAGAATCCTATGGAAGGTCTTGTGTGCCAAGCCCAGGTAGTTGAACTTTAGTACGTTGGGCAAACTCACAATTTTAGGCAGAAAAATAGTAGGGTTTTGTTGTTGTTCTTTTAAAAGATCACAGTCTGTTGGCTGATTGTCTGGTAGGAATGCGCCCAGATGGAGGAGGACCAGTTAGGAGGTGGTTGCAATAGAAAGATGATGAGAAGGGGCACCTGGCTGGCTCAATTGGTGGAGTCTGCGGCTTTTGATCTAGGGGTTGTGAGTTCAAGCCCCATGATGGGTGTAGAGATTACTTAAAAAAAATTAAATAAAATCTTTTTTTTTTTAACATTTATTTATTTTGGGGAGATAGAGCGAGAGAGAAGCAGAGAGAGGGGGAGACACAAAATCCAAAGCAGGCTCCAGACTCTGAGCTGTCAGCACAGACCCTGATGCGGGGCTCGAACTCATGAACCGTGAGATCATGACCTAGCCAAAGTCGGATGCTTAACCGACTGAGCCACCCAGGCACCCCTAAATAAAATCTTTGGAAAAAAAAAAAGAAGATGGTAAGAAAAACTGAGCTAAAACAATGCTGTGAAAAACCGGGACTGATCTAAGAGACATTGGCAGTGTGGGATTGACAGGACTTTGGTAATTAATTTGATCTGGAAAACACTGAAAAAGGGGCATTCTCTTAGAAAATTTTACATGTACATTTCTCAGTTCTCATTATGATATATGTACTGGTTTCTATTTCTCTTTTTTCTCCTTATGACATCATTCTTTTTTCTTACTGCCCAGCCTGAATGTTATTATTTTAATGGATGTAAGGTGATCCATTAAGTGGCTAGGCCATCACTTGTAATGCTTTTCCTAGTGTTAAATATCTCTACTGTTTCTTATTTTTTGGCATTTTTTGTGAAATCACAATAAACGTGGCATTTCCAATATACGTGGCATTTTTCTTTTGAATCCTTACCTTAGGATTAGTTTCTACAAGTGGTATGACTGAGTCCAAGGGTATGGACCTTTTTTTAATGGACAAATTCATTTTGTTGTGGATTTAGAGCACATAGAAGTATACAAAGCAGGTGTAAAAATCTTCCTTGCCTCAGGGTGCTCGATGGCTCAGTTGGTTAAGTGACTGACTTCGGCTCAAGTTATGATCTCACAGATTGTGGGTTTGAGCCCCCCATCGGGCTGTATGCTGTCAGCATGGAGCCTGCTTCATATTCTCCATCTCCCTCTCTCTCTGTTCCTCCCTTGTGTCCCCCCCACCCCCTACTCTCTCTCTATCAGAAAAACAAAACAAAATATCCTCCTCATCTCCCCTGCACAGTCCACAGTTTGATGGGCATCTTCCTAGTCCCTCTCTGTACCCATTTGAAATTATGACAGAAACAGCCAAATTGTATTTTTCTGAAAGGTGTCACTCATTAAAACTGCCCATTTCCCCACATCTTCAGCAATTCTTATTATTATCAGTCTTTTTAATTTTTACCAATTTAATGAGCAAAGGAATTACCTGATTGTTTTAATTTACTTTCTCCCGATTATTAGTGAGGTTGAACATCTTTTGGTTTATTGGCCATTTTTGTGCCTCCGTGAATTTCCTGTTCATATCCTTTGCCCATTTTACTTTTATTTGTCTTGCGGTTTTGTGGGGGGGGGGGAATAAAAAAATGGTTTACCTTTATCTTCTTGATTTTTAGAAGATCCTTTTACATTCTGTATAGTAAACCTTTTTGCCAGTTAAACATAGGTATTTTCATCCATTCTGTTACTTTTTTTAAGTTCTCTTTCACTGTAGAGAAGTCTTTAACTGTTATGAGTTGTTTATTGCTCTCATTCTTTACTCAGGCTTTTAGGTCTTGTGTCTTTTTTAGGAAGGCCTTCCTCACTTTAAAATTAGAAAATATTCTTCTGTATTTTCTTTGGGTTTTGTTTTGTTTAGTTTGTTAGTATAGGTCTTTAGCACATCTGGACTTTATTTTATAGTGTGAGATGAGTCTAACTTTTTTTTTTTTTCCACAAATGGAAATCGTTCCAAATTCACTGACTAAATAGGCCATCCTTTTCCCGCTAATTTGAAATGGGGTGTGAACCTTTCAATGGATTTTGGTACCTAGTAGAAAGCTACTTTCTTAAAAAGGACAAACTAGTTTATGCAGACTGACATTGGCAATGTGTATCTGCCCCAGTTTCACTGCAACTTTGTGAGTACTGGTATGATTACTTTATTGATTGTAAGCTAACTTAATTTTTTGTTTATATTGGTACACAGTTATTGTCATTTCTCAATGACATGATGATGGCACATAGAGTACTTTATTGAATAGCCTCAATGCCAAAACACCCGGTACTGTAGGAAGCCTTAGAAATGAATGTAAGTCTGAAGATGGATGCCTTCCAACCCACCCTCCATTTTCTTCCAACCCCTCTCCTGTGTCTCTCATAGGATCCTCTGCAACAGAGCGGGTCCTCATTACAGCCAGGGTGACCACAGAGAGGACCCCAGGAACCTGCCTGTATTTTAGTGCTGCCCCAGGAATCCTGCCTGCCAGCCAGCCCCCCATATCCTGCTCAGAGGAGGGAGCAGGAAATGCCACCTTGAATTCTAGGATGGCTGAGGAGTGTGTCAGGGTCTGGAGCCACGAAGGCCTTGTGCTCACCAAGCTGCTCACGTCGGTAAGAACCTCAGGTTGTTGGGGTTTCATAGACTGCCGTGCTGAACGCTGTGTCTTGAAGGCTTCTGGAGGCAGTTTTACCTAACAGAAAAAGGCATAGGGCTCTATAATTCTGCCTCAGAGGGGTTGTGACCTTGAGCAAGCATCTGAGCCTCTCTGAGTTGTAAAAATGGAAACATCATCTGTAAAATGGAAAACATAATATTATCTCCTGATTCCAACAAATAAAGATGAATGAGAATTAATGTCAAGTGCTCAGGACAATGCCTGGTACATAACAGAGATTTGGATAAACGACAGCTATTACTATTAACTTGTCTTTAAACAGAGTAAAGGAATTTGGAAGCTGTAAGAAGGGGCAGAATGGGCTAATTGCTATCATAGAGATGTGAGCAAAGTGTTATTCAGACATGGAGTAAGGAGCAATTAACCCTAACTTGAACATTTATGGAGAGTGCTTCACAGAGGAGGTGGCATTTAAGAAAGGGAATTGTATACAGTAGTTTATAATGTACCAAGTGCTTTCAAGTTCATTATCTCATTTGATCTTAAAATAGCCTTTTGAGGTAGCTGTTATTATCCCATTTTACAGATGAGGAAACAGGCTTAGAGGGAGCAAATTGCCCAAGGCCACACAACTGGTTAAGTGGCAGACACAGGATTGCAACCTCTGCCTTCTGACTGTAGTCCCAGGCTTTGTCTGCCCTTTCACGGTGACCCTTGAAGAGGAGGAAGATGTGGATAGAGAATGCAATAGAGGGGGTTCAGGAGAGGGGGAACGCATTTCAGGCAAAAGGACCGGCACAAACACAGGCCTAGAGATTGAAAAGTGCTTGGCCTTCGAGGGCACTCCATGCTGAGGGGCTTAGGAATGACTGAGGGGAAGAGACAGAAGGGATGCAGAGGCCTGATTATGAGGTACCGTGATGCCAGGCTAAAATGCTACAACTTGACACTGTAGGCCAGGGGGTCCAGTGGTGCTGTGTGGAAGGAGAGAGACCAGTTAGGAGGCTGCTGTGTACTCCTTCCTCACACTTGCAAGGACCCTGGTGAGGAACATCACCTGGGAGTTTAGAACCAGAGAAAATACTTGTTTCCAGACCTGGCCCTACTTGAACATATTTAAAATGTGGATAGTAGTGGACTTTCCTACCTCTTGGAGACATTGTGGGATTTCACGTAAATGGCTGGGCAAGAAAGCAGTTTGTAGACCATCGAGACAATTAGCTTATACAGAAATTACATTTTCTCTTTGGGTTCTCCTTCTCTCCTGGATGTAGAGAGCCCTCTCCCCCATGGGGGCTTCTCTCTGTAGTTCTTGGCCTGGGGATAAGATGTCTTCCCAGGGGAAGATTCTCCACCCTCCCTCTCTCATTCATGCCTCCTTCCCTTCCTGTGCCCATCCCTAGGAGGAGTTGGCTCTGTGTGGCTCCAGACTGTTTGTTTTGGGCTCCTTCCTGCTTCTCTTCTGTGGCCTTCTCTGCTGTCTCACTGCTGTGTGCTTTCACCCGCGCCGGGAATCCCACTGGTCTAGAACCCGGCTCTGAGGGCGCTGGCCTAGTTCCCAACTTGTTCTCAGGTAAGGTTCTTTGCCCCAGTCCTGTGGGAGTAGGGGATGGAGTAGGGGTGGCAATTATAACTGAGATAGAGTCATTCCTTAATAATATGGTTTGGTTTTATTTTTGAACTTTATGTAGATGGAATCACATGCATTCTTTTGTGACTGACTTCTTTCAGTTAACATTCTGATTTTTAAGATTTCATGCATAGCTGTAGTTCACATCCAAGTTTTTTGGTAACAGTGGGAGTCAAGAGGGTTCAAATTTGATGATGCATCCTGGATGCGAATTAGGGTTGTCTTGCTTTTGTCCTGACATCCTGATACCCATTTTTATGATGCAGCTTTTGTAAAACTCAAATTGAACAGCTCAAAAGGATCGGTGATGCCCATTTACTAGGCACATACTTTGTGCCCAAGCATTTTACATACACCTCTTTTCCATCAGCCTTCACTGCATTTAGAAAAAGTTGATTCTGCTAACAGGATCTTTGGAGGAACACACCTCACAAAGGTAGCAGTGGGTGGGGGACATATTGGCTAACCATTTCATGTGTCAGCTCATTAAAGAAAAAATTTTTTTCTGTAAAAAAGTCTCACTCTGTCAGATGGATCTCACATAATATGCAAGTTACCTATTGTGCAGCCAACTCTTAAACTATTCTCAGCTTCAACAACTGGCTGCTGTGCCCTAGGAAATAACCTTGGGAGAAGCGGCAACTGCCCAAGCCCAGGGAGGGGCTCTGGCCAAAGGAACTGGATTGCTGAAAATCAACCTTGCTTATTTTGCTCAGGGCTAGACTTCACTGCCCTATCCATCTGCCTGGGATGGGAGATGGTGGAACTCTCTTAGCTTTTCTTAGATCTGAGTGGACTGGGAAAGGAAGCCTCTCTGGCTCCTGGCAGATTCTGGGGTCCTGAAGTTATCCACCCCAGTCAAGATAAGTGCTTGTACCTATCTCTAGCTGCCATTGCCTCTGCTCCTTACTTTGCAGCCATCCCAGAGCTTCCCCCAAGGGCCCTGTGATCTGCCCTGGTTTTTAATTTTGTTTTTCTCCAGGTGTGAATCAACTTCTCTGGCCTTTGTTCTAAGTTCGAAGAGATGTTACAAAAAATGGAGAGCTGGAATGTGGGGGGAAATAAAAGGCTTTTTTGCCCAATGTCGCCCAGGGTGTTTATTGGGGATTGGATGGAGGTGGGAATTTCAGGGCAGACAGGTTTGGGGGACTTTACCTTGTTGAATCTTCAGTTTGGGATAGAGGCTGGCAAAGGGCGTGGATTACTGCAGCTCTATCCTCCTTTTACCTTTGGAAAACACCTTTTGATCGCAGCTCTGCCACTTTATGTCTTGTTTTCTTGTATGAAATAAGGTTGATAGTTCCCACTAGTTGATAGAATTAGGTGGGTATGGTCATGGAGATGCTCTGACATAAAGGCTTTGTGACCTTGGGCAGGTCATGCAATTGTGAGATGCCTGCTTCCCGAAGGGATTTGACTGAGTTTTCCTAGCAGATTCCTCGAACTTAGGAGCCCACGTCCTGGCTGTATGGTTACTAACCAGAGCAGTCCATTTTCCCGCCTTTTCCGAGCCCAGCAAGCCTCCCTCCCTTGCCCCTCCCAACAGCTACCCTACACGCAGGCGCAGATCACGGCTTCTTCTTTCCTTCCACTCGCGCCCCCTCAAAGCTTCCCCTAGCAACAAGCTCGGGCTCTGCTCTGAGGAGGAGCGAACGCATGCGCCGAAGCCCTCTCCACCGCCAGTTGTCGGACTGCGCGCTGAGCTCCTCCCCCTTCAAGCCTAGCCCTTCTCCCCGCCTCCTTCCATCCCAGGGTCCGCGTGGCGGAGCGCGCGCGCACTCCGGCTTGGTGGCTGCACATCTCCCTGGCCGCGGCAGTAAGGATAGAGGGGCGGGGCTATTCACTTAGGGCTCCGCCCCCTTTGGCCCGGCGTCCCTACCGCGCCTGCGCGCTCCCGCCCGGTCTCCATCTTGGAATTGGGAGGAAGAGAGAGAGGGAGACCGGGACGAGACCGGGGCTGTGGTGCGGAGAGAGGCTGAGGCTGAGAAGAGGAGAGGGAGAGAAGGCGCGGGGACCGCCCTTAGCTACAATCTTTCAGCTGCCCTCAGGAGAGGAAGGGGGAAAGGGAGGAGACCGGGGCGGGAGTGAGGGCTGTCACCCTCGGACCCCGGCGTGAGAGGGGCCGTGCGGCCGGACGTCCTCGGGGTGGGCCCCCTGTCGGTGGCCGAAGACCTGGGGCTCAGGCCCTTCCGTCGTGAATTTCCGGGCTTGACTCCTCGCTTCTCAAATATCCGGGTATCAGCCCCTCAGATCCCACATATCCAGGACTCGGGTCCTAACCTCTCTAAACCTGGGGCTCCGTTTCATAGGATTTCAAATATCGGGTTCAGGTCCCTGCGTGCACCAGTATCCGGGGTTCATTCCCCACGCGTTCAGGTATCAAATTCAGCCTCCCTTCGTTCAAATATCTGGGGTTCAGACCCCACAATCAGAAATCAGCAACTGTCGCCCTCGCGGAGGAGGAGGACTGGACCGCGAGGTCAGATCAGGTTGTCACCCCCTCCCCTCCAGGGGAGGCTTCCCGGGCCCGCCCCTCAGGAAGGGCGAAAGCCGAGGAAGAGGTGGCAAGGGGAAAGGTCTCCTTGCCCCTCTCCCTGCTTGGCAGAGCCGCTGGAGGACCCCAGGAGGAGGCGGAAGCGCTGGGGCACCATAGTGACCCCTACCAGGTGAGACGGGGTGCAGGGGCGCGGGTCCCTGTGTCTAGCATTGAGAAGAAAGCGTGCTCCTTTTTGAGGAACTGGGCCTGGGTAGGCCCTCTCCTCAGAATGAAGCCCAGTGGGCCAGTGGTCAGCCTCTGGCTAGCCGTGCCTTCTGCTGCCACCTTGTTCCTCTTCCTTCATAATATCTGTTTCATGGGGGACCTCAGGTGACAGGGTCTTTGATGTCATTGGGGGTCACGCCCTAAGGTGCTTGAGCTAATTAGATGGGTTTGCACTCTTTTGCTCTTCTCCCATGTTCACTTTGTCCCTCACAGCTACCTGTTCTCCATTATACCTCTTTCTCCTGATTGCCCTGGGGTGTTGATTCCCTTGCCTCTGATCTCTCTGATGGGTCCACTTAGCTTTTTTTTTTTAGACATGATCTGGTTGGATTTCTTGTCCTTTGAAGGAAGTGTGTGTGTGCATTTGTGTTTGGGGATGCCTGGCAATATTTTCCCCCACCTGTATTGTTACCTTCCAACCTCCTGCTGATGGTGATACATTTGTCAAGCGGTCTGTCATTTACAAGTGTTTTATATCTGTTCTCTCATGTGACACCCCCCCCCATTCACCCTGTGGGGGCCTCTTTTATTGCCGTCTTCCCATTTTACAGTTGAGAATATTGAGGCTCAGAGAGGTTGCTCAAGGTCACACAGTAGCAGAATCAGGATTTGAATCCAGGTTCTTGATGAAGTTTTGCCCCTGCTCCATACCTGTCTCTTGCCGTCTCTTCTTGGCCAGGGGTCCAAAGGGGAATGAGTTGGGGTGAGATAGAAGAATGGGGGGTGGGGTGGGGAGAAGAGCTTCCTTTTTAGGAGGACTGTACTCAGAAGCTTTCCCTGATGGGAAGCTCTGGCTCCTGTCTTCTGTCTCATGGATTTTTCTCCCTACTGTGACCTTCATCTCTACCCTGATTCCAGTCTTTGGTCTAGGTTCCTGAGAGGGTTCTGTCTTTTGACAAATGATAGCCATAGTGGTGTCTCTTCACAGTTAAAGCCAAGCTGCTGGGGTAGGATGATCCCCAAAGTCTTAAGTCCTTTTTGTGGTGACCCTGGAGGCAGGGAAGGAAAAATCCATATGCTGAGTGTCTGCATAGTGTTCTTAAGGATGAGATCTCATTAAAAATCTCACAACAGCCCTATGCTGTAATCCGTTTTACTGAAGAGAAGACCAAGCATAAGGAACTTACTCAAAACCCTGTTGCTGTATGTTGCCGATGAGATGTACTGTTAGTGTAGTTTAGGGACAGACAGACTTGGGTTTCCCCATCTGCAGAATGGTGATAACATTGTCCCTTGAGAAGGTGGCTGTGATTTAGCACAGACCTTGGTAATTGCTCAAATGTTCATTATTTGAGGAAGAGGCCCCGTGTGATATTTTGTTGGCATCCTTACATGTGGCCTATGGTCCTGGGTTGACATTCTGGGCTGGGTGCTGGTAAAGAGGTCAAGAAGATTCCTTTGGCAAGTTGTGAGCACCTGCCTTTGTGTGTGGGTGTGTGGTGGGGGTGAGGGGTGCTTGGCAGGGTTGCTGGCAGGAGAATGGAGAAGGGGGCCGATTCTGAGCAGCTTGGGAGCTGCTGAGGGCTTGGCTGAGGGCAATCAATCAATCTCCTAGGCTATTCTGAGCCCTCTGCACCCTGGGGGCCCACCGGAGAGTCAGGCTTACTTCTTGCCCTCCAGCTTCCAGTTGGGCTGAGACAAAATTAACAACACAACAGGAAACAATGCCCGACAGAATATAATTACATGCTAAATTGTTAGGTGCTTTAAAGGAGCTAGAACTCTGCCCTGGGAGTCCAGCTCTGCTGAAGGCTCTTTTGTGCCTAAATTCCAACAAGTGCTTAGCCAGGAGCTTGGCCTGGCATTCCCTGGGGAAAAGGGGCGGGGTCCTTGGCTACCAGGTACTGCAGGCTCTTTCTCTGGGTGTTTGGCTGGGTGCTCTAGGAGCTCTCCCCAAAGGCTGAAGTGGTCAAGGGAGGCTTCCTGCAGGAGGAGGCTAAGAGAGTAATAAGCACACAGGCCTGACAGGAGAGAAGGTCCTCTTCTCTGACCTTGAAGAAGTCCTCCTTCCTTTCTATGCCTCAGTCACCTCATCTGTGAAATGGTGATCACTATCCTGCCCTGCTTGTTTCATAGCGCTGTTTTAAAAACAGTGGTAGAGGACCAGCTTTGGATGTCACTTAACCTTTCTGAGCCTGTTTCCTCATTGCAAGATAAGGGTACCCCGATAGTAATACCTCACAAGGTTGTGGCAAGGGTTGAATGAGAGAGATGCATGTAAGGTGCTTACTGTACATGCTCAATAAATGTTATTTGTACACCACAAATGTCCTGTACCTGTGTGTGATGCATATGCAATCGGACTGGTCAAGTAAGACAGCCCAGGTCACAGAGAGGTCCCCAAAGCCAGCCACCATTTCTGTCCCTGTCCTTCCCATCCTCCCTGCCACAATGTCCCTAGGCGTTTTTGAGAGCAAGTCTTCTGGCCCTTCTGGGCCAATACCCACTTCTAACAATGGCCGGATTTCCACTACCTCCGGCCTGGCCGTTTCCTGCTCTCTTCCAGGGTGTGAGAGGTTGAGGGAGGAGGGGGCCTCGACGCCAAGGGGAACAGGAAGGTGCCTGGAAATATTTGGGGTATGGGACTTGTGGGACAGGACACTTGGGAATCTGGGGTTCTGGCTAGGAGGTGGGATCTTTATTCTTAAGGGGAGAAGTAGGGGGCTTGTAGGGAAATGGATCTTGCTGAGGGCTGAGGGGGGTGGTGAGGATGCTTAGCTCTCAGTCTTCCTAGCAGTTTTAGGGACTCCAGGGACCCGGCCCCCGTGCTCTGGTTGCTAGGGCAACTTCATTTTTTTGGAGCTTTGATGTTGTTCCTAATCTCCCCCCTGCCCTTCCTCAGCGGTGCCTCCCCCTCATCAGGGAACTAGGGGAGGAGAAGGCAGAAATTTGAGGGGTCCCTGCCTCTCTCTGAGTGTCTCATCTTCGCTGTAAGGGTCCCCTCTTCATTCTCCAGGTCAGGCCCCACTCTCAGGGCCCCCAGGGGCCATCATGCCAGCTGGGGGCCGGGCCGGGAGCCTGAAGGACCCTGATGTGGCTGAGCTCTTCTTCAAGGATGACCCTGAAAAGCTCTTCTCTGATCTCCGGGAAATTGGCCATGGCAGCTTTGGAGCCGTGTACTTTGTAAGTTGGGGCTTAGGAGAATGGGGTAGGGATGGGCACTGCATTCTTCCCCCTGTGGACCTCCAAGCCTCCTTCTGCTCTGCCATACCACACCAGCCTTTCCTGCCCTCTCCTTTTGGGCCAAAAAATCTTCCTGCTGCCCAGTTCTGACCAAGGGCTTTCACCAGCTTCTGGTCTGGTCTTCTAGGCCCGAGATGTCCGGAATAGTGAGGTGGTGGCCATCAAGAAGATGTCCTATAGTGGGAAGCAGTCAAATGAGGTGGGTCAGGTTTGACAAAAATGGTAAGGGACAGAGCAGGGGACCCCAGGCTCAATGTGCGGGCTGAGTAAACCTCTTCTCCCCTGACCTCCTCTCAGAAGTGGCAGGACATCATCAAGGAGGTGCGGTTCCTGCAGAAGCTCCGGCACCCCAATACCATTCAGTACCGGGGCTGTTACCTGAGGGAGCACACGGCTTGGGTGAGCTAGCCCACTGAATCTGGCCTGATCTTTGCCCCCATCCTTGTCCTGGTCCAGTCTCTTAGTGGGCCCTGTTCCAGGTGCCATTATGGGGACCTTGGAAGGGAGGAAGTCTCTCCCAACGTCTTTAGTCCTCAGGCAAACCCATGGACAACAGTTTCTCCAGAAAGAGAGGCTGGTTTGAAGAGAGTCATAAACTGTTAGTAGTTGGAAAGGGGCATATGGGCTGGAGGAAATGGAGATATAATGGGGCTTTGAAAGGATTCAGATGGGAGCTGTGGTATCTTGTCTCCCCTTCCTAGGGGAGGCCCTGACTAGGAACTCTCCCACCACCACCACCACGTTTTCTCAGTTGTCCTTCCTCTTTGTCTTCACCCTGGAGGTAATGCCTGAGTGAAGAATAGGCAGAGAAGCTCTCTGTTTGGATCTCTGCCCAAGAGAGGTGGGCCAGGGGTGACCAGATGTGCTTATCTCTGACCCTTCACCCTTTCTTAGCTGGTGATGGAGTATTGCCTGGGCTCAGCTTCTGACCTTCTAGAAGGTAAGTGGCTCTTTGGCCAACAAGTGGGAGAAGTGAGAAGAGCAAAGAAGCTGTAGGGAAAGGGATCAGGGGAGCTTGTTCCAGCCCCACCCTTGGGCTCCCTCAGTTTGATGTTTTTCCCTCACTCCCCAGTGCACAAGAAGCCCCTTCAGGAGGTGGAGATTGCAGCTGTGACCCATGGGGCCCTTCAGGGCCTGGCTTACCTGCACTCCCACAACATGATCCATAGGTACAAGGAACGTTGACAATGGCTGGGAGGGGGTGCGCTCTACACCACTTATTCAGCTGGGCTGCAGCCTTCTTGGAAACCTGGTGCTAAAGCCCCTTGCCCAGCCTTCCTGAGATGTATGCCTCATCCTTGTGCTTCATCTCCGGCAGGGATGTGAAGGCTGGAAACATCTTGCTATCAGAGCCAGGCTTGGTGAAGCTAGGGGACTTCGGCTCTGCATCTATCATGGCACCCGCCAACTCCTTTGTGGGCACCCCGTACTGGTGAGTGGGATGGTGGTGAGTGGAGGGAGCCCCTAGGATGTTGGGAGCGATAGTTGGCAGAGTCTGGGCAGGTGATAAGCCTCTTTCTCCTGACCATTCTCCCAGGATGGCTCCAGAGGTGATCCTCGCAATGGATGAGGGGCAGTACGATGGCAAAGTGGATGTCTGGTCCTTGGGGATAACCTGCATCGAGCTGGGTAAGGACGACATCCTCTGTTTCTTCATCCTCTTTTCTCTCCACTGCTTTCTCTTTCTCTGTCTCTTTCCATCCCCATACCATTTCATCCTCAGGCCTCCAAGCTCCTGTCCATTTTGACTGTACCCTTGACCCCCAAGTCAGGCAGCTGTCAAATCCTACCAGTTCTTAGATCTAAGGATATCAGAGCATTCTTTTCCTGTCCACTACTCTAGTTTTACTTTTTTTTTTGAGTGCTAGCTTTGTACCACGCTATGCTAGCAGGTTTTGGGGGTATAGCAGTGAATGAGGTTCTTGGCCTTGTGGAACTTACATTCCAGTTGGGGAAACAGATGTGTTTTCTCTTACTGGGACAGAAGCTGAATGGAGGTTACAGGAGCAGTACAACCATAAAGCAAGAGACTTGATCTATTTCAGGGGCTAAGGAATATTTTACAGCAGATATCTAAGCAGAACCATAAAGTAGATAATAGCTGTTTGAAAGACTATAGGGAAGAGCATTCCAGATAGGTAAGAGCAGGCATGCGGAGCTGAGACTGGCTTCAGTTGTTTGAAATATTGCAGGTAATGCCATGTAAAGAGCAGTGAATGATAAGGCCAGAGAGTAAGGCTCACGTGAGTTCATGAGGCCTTGAAGCCTGTCCGGGTTCTCGTCTCTGCCAGCCTATGCTACTGAAATTAACTATTAGTGAGGTAATGTTTGTAAAGCCTCCAACACAGTGCGCGGCACAGACAGTTGCCCAAGAAAAGAGATGCAGTCTCTCTTATCAACAACTTCCTGCCATGATCTTTCCTACCTCCAGTCTCTTCTTCCCTCCAGTCTCTCTTATGTCAGAGAGATCTGCCCTAGCCGGGTGCTGTTGCTTCGCTCCCCTCCTCAGAGCCATCAGTGCTCCCCATTCCCTTCAAGACCTATGCCATCCCTGCGCTTCCTTCCACCAAGCTAAAAGCCCCGCTTTCTGAAAGTTGGCTCTCACCTTTATAAGCTCCACACCCTGAGTGTGCCATGAACTTTTCCACTTTCTTAACTTGGTTTGTATTTTGTCTTCTGCCCGAAGTCCGAGATTTGGACACGCCCTTTCCCTCCATGTCCACATACGTGCATTTGTCACTCGAGACCACAGCTGGGCAGGTGATGCAAATACATTGGAACAAGCCAGGTAGAAGAAAAATATAGAGCTGTCCATTTTATTCCTACTTTTTGGTAGAGATGTGGACGCCAAGAAATATTTCTCTGTTATTGAAAAGAAACCACCAGTCCTGGTTATAAGCAGATAGTGCGTATCAAAGAAGTAATGTGAAAAAGATTACGGCAAACTGGAGACTGCTGTTGCTTTGCTCTAGCCCATCGTTATGCATAAGTGTCGGCTCCTTTTCACCACATCTAAGTTTTTAGAAGAAACCGGACATTTAGGTTATTATTACTAAATTGCTAGGTTGGAATGTAATTTAAAAATTGCTATTTGGGCCAAAAACATAACAAAACATTTGTCTGGGCCTCGAGGAGCTCCTGGCTTGCAACTTCTAATCTAAGGCCCAGCTCCAATATCCCTTTTTCCAAAAGACCTGCCCTTAATCCCCTGCACACCTACCAGCTTGAGAACCCACATGCACTCCCAGCTTCCCAACCATTTTTCTGTCTCCCTCTTGTAACTTGATAGTACTTGTTGAGTTTTACTTAATCTTTCCTGTTAGGCTAGAGGTTCCTTGAGGACAGAGCCTGTCTCTTGTTTTTCCTTATCTTTCCCTTAACACTTAGCAAGTTTTTTGCTCTTACTTGGCACCTAATAGAATGTTAGTTGGGCTGATAACTGCTTCTTTCTGCCTTTGATCTCTATTCCGTTGTATACAGGGGAGAGGATGGGTGTTACATTTTATGGAGGAAATTAATTGAGATGATGAGAATTGCTCAGGGCCATACAGCAAGGAAGTCAGGGAGCTGGGGTGTGAACCCAAATCCTCTGATTTCCATTCCACTCCTCTGCCCATCTGCCACCTCTCACCTTCTCCCTGTTCACCTTTCTCTGTAGCGGAACGGAAACCACCGCTGTTTAACATGAATGCGATGAGTGCCTTATACCACATTGCACAGAACGAGTCCCCCGTGCTCCAGTCAGGACACTGGTGAGGACTGGGATTCCTGGGCCCAGGGGTTAGGCCATAGGGTAAGGCTACCTGGCTTATGGCCTCCCCCCCTTCCTCATCCTCCCATGACTTCTAGGTCTGAGTACTTCCGGAATTTTGTTGACTCCTGTCTTCAGAAAATCCCTCAAGACAGACCAACCTCAGAGGTTCTTCTGAAGGTAAGGGCTCACTGGCCTAGCATTCTCCTAGAACCGTTGCCTGTTAGAACCACAAAACCCTTCAGTGAAATTAGTGATTCCCAGCTCTTCCTCCACCAAGAACTTCATGTATGAATTCCCACCCGCATTCCCAGTGCCCAATGGACTCTGTGTTTTGCAAGATTTTGTCTACCAGACTGTCTTTATTTATTAAGTAATAATTTGTTTTCCCATCTTTTGTTAATCAAAGACGTATATAATTGCCAGCCAGAGCTTCTGGTCTGCGTGCGATAACCAGGGTTACCACACTGATCTGATGTAATTCAAGCCAAAAGCCTGGGTAGCCTTGTCATGGGTAAATGTATGATTTCCCTTAGGTGTGTTTTGAGATATCAAAAGTAGAGGGGCCCCCATTCCCTTCACAGATCCATGGGGCCTAAGGAGCCCTAGTTGGGAACTGATGTAGACAGTCTAGTTTGACCTACTTGTTTTATAATTGTGGGATACCTTATGAAATCCAGAGAGGCCTCATGACATGTCCAGGGGCACACAGCATGTTGATAGAGGACCTGGACTAGAATCCAGATCTCCTGACTGTTCTTGTCTGTCAGCTGTGCTTGGAGGAACAGGAGCCTGTCTGGGGAGGGGTGATTGGGTGGTGAAAATGTGGGGGCAGGGCTTACCTAGCACAAGGCCAGCATCAGCTCCTGGTGGGCATGGGCCCCAGGGAAGTTCCTCAGGCCAGAGGGAGTGTCAGGGCCCATGGGATACTTGGGGTGGGGGTAGGTGCTCTGCAGCAGGCCTCAGTGTTCTCTCCCCTCAGCACCGCTTTGTGCTCCGGGAGCGGCCACCCACAGTCATCATGGACCTGATCCAGAGGACCAAGGATGCCGTGCGGGAGCTGGACAATTTGCAGTACCGAAAGATGAAGAAGATACTGTTCCAAGAAGCACCCAATGGCCCTGGTGCTGAAGCCCCAGAGGAGGAGGAGGTGACCCAGCTTACCCTGCCACCCTTTTTTCCCCACTGTGTTTTGCTTGCCTCCTAGCAGCTGCTTGGCTCACCTTCCCTCTCCTTCCTCCTGCCCTCTGTCTCCCTGTGCTATCTCCATATACATACCCCTTATCCTTCCCCTTCCCTGCCCAACAGCCTGCGCCCTGTCCACAGGAGGCCGAGCCCTACATGCACCGGGCTGGGACGCTGACCAGTCTAGAGAGTAGCCACTCAGTGCCAAGCATGTCCATCAGCGCCTCCAGCCAGAGCAGTTCAGTCAATAGCCTAGCTGATGCCTCGGACAACGAGGAGGAAGAGGAGGAGGAGGAAGAGGAAGAGGAGGAGGAGGAAGGCCCTGAAGCCCGAGAGATGGCCATGATGCAAGAAGGGGAGCATACAGTTACCTCCCATAGTTCCATCATCCACCGACTGCCGGTATGCAGCTCACCTTCAGGAGGCCTGATGGTGACAAGGCCGAGCCCCAGCTCTCCCTCCCAAGTGTGATTGCTCCTCCTCTAAGTCAGACTGGGTCTCCAGGGATCTCCTCTTGGGCCCAGTGGCCTCTGAACCTTGGGCATCCCTTTCACCTTCCCTTCCTCTAGGGTTCTGACAACTTGTATGATGACCCCTACCAGCCGGAGATGACCCCAGGTCCTCTCCAGCCACCCGCAGCCCCAGCTCCCACCTCTACCACCTCTTCTGCCCGCCGCCGGGCCTACTGCCGCAACAGGGATCACTTTGCCACCATCCGTACTGCCTCCCTGGTAAGTGTAGCCATCCTCCCTCAGCCTGGATGCCCCAAACTCTTAAGTCCAGAGATGATTTGTTTTTCCCCTCTGGCACTGGATTAAGTTCAGATTCCGCTCTCACTTTTTGTTGCCGTCTTTCACTTTGTCCTCTCCTTGACCCTCTCCATTCTCTTCTCCCAACGGACTGTTTTGGTCACATTGCCCGATGTGGGTATTCCTAGTTTGATAAACTCTTTCTCCATTTTCATGGCTAGGCTTAAGTAGCATGTCCTGGGGTGCCTTCCCAGGCCCTTGACCAGCCAGGTGTATCACATCCCTGTGCTGTGGTGCTTCTAAATGACATTATGATAGGTGTGCTGGATTTTATGCTCCTGGAGGGCAGGAATAGTGGCCAGTGTCTGCCTCATACCATGACTGGCTCTCAGGCTCACACACATGCCTGAGTATTTCATCCTTCCAGCTCCTCTGGAGAGAGAGGGTATGATCCCAGTTGAGAGATGAGGCAGTGGTGACTCAGACATTCTGCTTGTCCAAGGCACTTGCCGAAACACCTTTGGTGGTTTTCAGATTTTCAAATTAAGCAAGACTGGTTTTCCTAAGATCAAGTCATGGTAATGTTTTTCTCAGTTCACAGGAAAAGATGGGTAGACTTTTCATAAAACACAGTCTTTCATCCATACCTTGAGTAAACCTTTAGATTTCATTCTTGCTTAGTTGCAAACACCAACATTAATTCCGTTATGGGCCAGTGATTGGTCTAGTGTATTCTTATGGGACAGCTCTTCAGATCCTGTGATGCTTAGTGCTTTGTTGTACTGTGTAGAGAGGTCCAGGGTTTCCTGGACCTGATTTCCAGGGACTTGGCCACCTGGACTAGTTGGAGTTGTGCCCACTTGACAATGGGACCTGAGCTCCAAACCTCAGATGTGGACATCCAGGCCCAGTGTTCTTGATACTCCCAACATCTCAGGGCCCAGATCCCAGCTGCATACCTGGGCTGTAATGAGTCCTCAGTGTTTGCTGAAGGGGAAGAAAAACAGTGTTTGTTAGTTCAGAGTGTTCTAGACGCTATTATGCATGTATCAGGCGTAATCTCCACAGCTTTCTATAAGGAGGTGGTATTGTCCCATTTAGCAGATAAGGGAACTGAGGCTAGTGTCATTAACTTGCCTGAGGTTACCTGGTTAGTAAGTGACCAAGCTGGGGGTTGGGCCCAGGTATGTTTGACTTTGAACTAACCTGAATTGTTGCCACTTTTGCATCGGGCCCTGCGCGCGGCACCTTTTATCGACTCATTCAGTGATATCAGCGTGTGAAATAGACTGTATCTCCATCATCCAGTGGAGGTGGCAGACTCAGAGGGGCTACGTGTGATGAAGGCACCAAATGAGAACCGAACCCATGAGTCTGAAATCTGTGTTCACCAATAGAGCATGAAAACCGTGTGAGTAATGAGATGAGGCCAGGACTGAGCCCCACTTCTCATCCTCTGTCCTGCCCCAGGTCAGCCGTCAGATCCAGGAGCATGAGCAGGACTCAGCCCTGCGGGAGCAGCTGAGTGGCTATAAGCGGATGCGACGACAGCACCAGAAACAGCTGCTGGCCTTGGAGTCACGGCTGAGGGGTGAACGTGAGGAGCATAGCGCACGGCTACAGCGGGAGCTTGAGGCACAGCGGGCCGGCTTTGGGGCTGAGGCAGAAAAACTGTCCCGGCGGCACCAGGCCATTGGTGAGAAGGAGGCACGAGCCGCCCAGGCCGAGGAGCGAAAGTTCCAGCAGCACATCCTTGGGCAGCAGAAGAAAGAGCTAGCGGCCCTGCTGGAGGCACAGAAGCGAACCTACAAACTTCGGAAGGAGCAGCTAAAGGAGGTGAGATGGGGCTGCAGCAACGGACAGGGCCTGTGGTGGGTGAGGTGCCCTGACTCCCTGCCCTCCGCATGGCCTTGCCCAGGAGCTCCAGGAGAACCCCAGCACACCCAAGCGGGAGAAGGCCGAGTGGCTTCTGCGGCAGAAGGAGCAACTCCAGCAGTGCCAGGCAGAGGAGGAGGCGGGGCTGCTGCGGCGACAGCGTCAGTACTTTGAGCTTCAGTGTCGCCAGTATAAGCGCAAGATGCTGCTGGCCCGTCACAGCCTGGACCAGGACCTGCTGCGGGAGGTAGGCCACCCCACCCTCCATCCCCCTCCCCACAGCACAGGCACCTATTTTTCCCTCTACCCTCTTTCGTGCTGTGGTTTGGCTTCTCTTCCACACCCCTTGTTTCCTCGTGCCTGTCACCCTGCTAGAGCTCCCTGGGCTTCCATTCCCAGGCCAGCCAGCAGCTTGGCTCCTTTACACCCCTCAGCTCCCCATGCTCAGCTCCCTCTGCCAGGGAGTTCTGGGGCTCTCTTGACACCAACAAGGCTTCCTGACTGAGCTCTGGGCCCTGCCTCCCTTCTGCCTCAGGATTTGAACAAGAAGCAGACCCAGAAGGACTTGGAGTGTGCGTTGCTGCTGCGGCAGCATGAGGCCACGCGAGAGCTGGAGCTACGGCAGCTCCAGGCTGTCCAGCGCACACGGGCCGAACTCACCCGCCTGCAGCACCAGACAGAGCTGGGCAACCAGCTGGAGTACAACAAGCGGCGTGAGCAAGAGTTGCGGCAGAAGCATGCAGCCCAGGTTCGCCAGCAGCCCAAGAGCCTCAAAGTACGTGCAGGCCAGCGTCCCCCGGGCCTCCCGCTCCCCATTCCTGGGGCTCTGGGACCACCCAGCACAGGCACCCCTAGAGAAGAGCAGCCCTGCTCATCTGGCCAGGAGGCAGTCCTGAACCAAAGAATTCTGGGAGAGGAGGAGGAGGAGGAAGCAGTTCCAGAGAGAAGGATTCTGGGAAAGGAAGGGGCTACCCTGGAGCCAGAGGAACAGAGGATATTGGGGGAAGAATCAGGAACCCCTAGTCCCAACCCACAAAAACATAGTTTGATTGATGAGGAAGGTTGGGGTCTGCCTGAGGAGGAGATAGAAGAGCTTAGGGTCCCATCCCTGGCGCCCCAAGAGAGGAGCATTGTGGGCCAGGAGGCAGCTGGGGAATGGAGGTTATGGGAGAAGCAGGACGGGAGCCTCCTGGATGAGGAATTTGAGCTTGGCTGGATCCCGGGCCCAGCGCTGACCCCAGTCCCCGAGGAAGATGAGGAAGAGGAAGAGGGGGCGCCAATTAGGACCCCGAGGGATCCTGGAGATGGCTGTCCCTCACCAGACATCCCCCCTGAACCCCCTCCAACACGTCTGAGGCATGGCCCTATTAGCCAGCTCCCTGGACTCCTGTCCCATGGCCTCCTGGCTGGCCTCTCCTTTGCAGTGGGATCCTCCTCTGGCCTCCTGCCCCTGCTACTTCTGCTGCTGCTCCCACTGCTGGCAGCCCAGGGTGGGGGTGGCCTGCAGGCAGCGCTCCTGGCCCTTGAGGTCGGGCTGGTGGGCCTGGGGGCCTCCTACCTACTTCTTTGTACAGCTCTGCACCTGCCCCCCAGTCTGTTCCTCCTCCTGGCCCAGGGCACCGCACTGGGGGCTGTCCTGGGTTTGAGCTGGCGCCGTGGCCTTATGGGTGTCCCTCTGGGCCTTGGGGCTGCCTGGCTCCTAGCCTGGCCAGGCCTGGCTCTACCTCTGGCAGCTCTGGCAGCTGGGGGCAAATGGGTGCGGCAGCAGGGCCCCCGGATGCGCCGGGGCATCTCTCGACTCTGGCTGCGGGCTCTGCTGCGCCTGTCGCCTGTGGCCTTTTGTGCCCTACAGGGCTGTGGAGCTGTGGGGGACCGAGGCCTATTTGCACTCTACCCCAAGACCAACAAGGATGGCTTCCGCAGCCGTCTGCCCGTTCCTGGGCCCCGGCGGGGTAATCCCCGCGCTGCCCGACACCCGCTAGCCCTGTTGGCGAGGTTTTGGACCCTGTGCAAGGGCTGGAACTGGCGCCTGGCACGGGCCAGCCAGGGTTTAGCCTCCCACTTGCCCCCTTGGGCTATCCACACACTGGCCAGCTGGGGCCTGCTCCGAGGTGAGAGGCCCAGCCGTATCCCCCGGCTGCTGCCCCGTAGCCAGCGCCGGCTAGTGCCCTCTGCCTCTCGCCAATCAGCGCCCGGGACTCTAATTGGGCGGCGATCCCGACCCCGCCAGTCCCGGGCCCTGCCTCCTTGGAGGTAACCGACTAGCTCTTCCCCTGCCCGAATCTTAGAGCATCGAGCACTTTATTTCCCACTACTCAGTGAGGTTTCTCGAGTTCCAGTCCTCTCCTCCCTTTCACCCCTATCTCCTTAGTACACTTCCCCACCTCAGCCCAGTCCTCTGGACCTCTAGACAGGCAGCCTCCTCCACCAGGAGTCCAGAAGTTACACTTTGTGTTCTCCTGACACTCCTCCCCACCCTAAGTTATTGCTGTTCTCCCACTGTGTGTGTGCTCATCCTCACCCTCATCAACTCAGGCCTGGGGCCAGGGGTGGCGGTGGGTGGGAAGTCATGTTTTTTTTTTCTCTCTTTGATTTTGTTTTTCTGTCTCCCTTCCAACCTGTCCCCTTTCCCCCACCAAAAAAAGAAAAAGACAAACACAAATAAAATATCTGAGCGGAACTGTACCTTTGGCCCAGGCTGCCTCTGTCTGCTTTGTCCTGCCGCCTAGCCTCCCCGGTATGCCCCCAGTCTGGACCCTCGGCCCCCAGTTCCATGACCTCTTCACCCCCATCTACGTTATCTTAACCCCTTTCACTCCTCAGCCTCATCCTCTCTGCCTTCATAGCTTCGTTGCACCATGACCACCACCAGCTCAGAGGTCTGGGCCCCTGTTGAGCTTCCACAGAACTTCTTGGCCCCACAGCTCCCCTGTTGGTGGGTTCTTTTCCAGAGAGTGTCCTTAGGTTCCGGGGCCTTTTGTCCTTATCACCTGCCTTTTGTCCCAGCCCCTTCCCTATGTGGTTCCCTTCTGGGAACTGAATATCTCCCCTGGCATTAATTAGGCTTTACCCTAGAGGGCTTGGGGAAGGGACTGCAAACTACAGTAGGGGGTGGTGAGTTTGGGGGGCCAGGCAGAGAGTGGGGGCATGGAAATGGGATTGGTTGTGGGCTTGGAGTGGGAGCTGAGTGTCTAAGGGGCTGGGCTGGGACGTGGAGATCTGGTCAGGGTAGCAGCTGCTGGCCCATTGAACCTGTCAGGCCCTTTCTGGCCACCTCCTTTGCCCCTTTCCCTTACGTGGCCCTAGATGGGGCCACCCCATCTTATCCATTTCTCAGCTCGGAGCTTATCCTCCTTCCCTCCCTCCCACCCTAAGGTGTTGAACCTGGGACTTTCTCTGTCTTTCCTTAGCTGTGTCGCTCTCTTCCATGGGTGTGTTATGTGACTTGGTTTTCTCACTCTTGTGCACGTTCTGTATCTGCTCACTTGGTTTCTGTCTCTGGGTTGTATTTCCTCTGTCTTTGCATGGTCAGAGCTTCTTGTGTGTACTCCGTACCCTAAAGATTCTCAGTTCTCTGTCCACGAATTCTCCTGCTGTTTCTTGTGTTTTCTACCCAACCCTGAACATGCTCTTGGAACATGCTCTTGTTTACTTGTATCTCTTGCCCATTGAGAATCTTCCTGATCTCTCTTCAGCACAATCCCATCTCTCCATGTCTGTCTGTATACAGCTCCCCCCGCCCCCTCTGTCTAACATGTTTTCTGTTTCTCTCCCTCTCCCTGTCTCTGCTTCTGTCTCCTCTCCTCCTCTCTCTCTTCTCCCCTTCTCCCCTGGTTGTTCCTCCTCCTCCTCCTCCTCCTCCTCCTCCTCCTCCTCCTCCTCCTCCTCCTCCTCCTCCTCCTCTCCCTTGCCCCCATCTCCCCTTGGTCCGTCCACTGCATAGTCTAAGGAGCTGCAGATCAAGAAGCAGTTCCAGGAGACGTGTAAGATCCAGACTCGGCAGTACAAGGCCCTGCGGGCACACTTGCTGGAGACCACACCCAAAGCTCAGCACAAGAGCCTCCTTAAGCGGCTCAAGGAAGAACAGACCCGCAAGCTGGCGATTCTAGCCGAGCAGTATGACCAGTCCATCTCAGAGATGCTCAGCTCGCAGGCGGTGAGGCCTGGGGTCCAGGGAGGGAGCGTGGTGGAGGCTGGCCTTTGTACTCCCGCCTTGGTTATGGGAAGTTGGAAGTGGGGGAGTGCGGGGAAAGATGGGGCTTTTGTTCTTGGGGGAAACTTGGATACTCTCCCACTGTTAGTATTCTCCACAATGGTTTTTTTTTTTTTTTTTATCTCTCTTGAGTATTTTCTTAAGGTCTTGACAAAGCCAGCCTGACTACTCTACCAAGAACCACCAAGGAAAGAGTGGCTATAATTGTTTCCTGGGCCTGAGTTAGTTTAATGTGTGAACAGGGAGCAAATCAAAATGATCGTGGCCCTTGGGCTGATTTACCCAGACTTCTGAGGATTTTGAAGATTGCTGTTCTAAAAGTGATCACACAACAACACTGGAATGGGCCAATTAAAAAATACCATAGCGTAAAAAGTGACAGTGCCCCTATTCATTGCCATTCTCTCACCCAATCTCATTCTCTGACCCAATCTCAGTTAACTGTTAATAATTGTATTTTAGGTTTTTTCCCTATGCATATTTGAAAGATTACACAAAATTATAAACAAAAGTAGGATTGTGTTGTACATACTGCTCTCTTCTTTTTCCACCTAGTATTTCTTGGACATTTTTCCATGTCAGTACACCTATCTCATTTTTTAAACAGTGTAGAATTTTCCATGGTATGGACGTACCATAATTTATTTAACCCATCCCTTATTGGTGGACATTTAGGTTGTTTCCAGTATTTTGCTATCACAACGCTTCAGTGAACACCTTCGAGCACATGTGCAAGTATACCTGGGGGATAAATTCCTGGAAGTGTAATTGCTGTGTCACAGGGTATGGCGACCTTTCATTTTGATAGATGTTGAGACTGGCTGCTTCTTGAAACCTTAGGGCCCAGGCCTACCTGGGGCAGGGGAGGATTGCGGGGGTGGGGGAGGAGGCCCCTAAAATTAGTTCTCCCTGTTTGCCAGCTACGGCTTGATGAGACCCAGGAGGCAGAATTCCAGGCCCTTCGGCAGCAGCTGCAGCAGGAGCTGGAGCTGCTAAACGCCTACCAGAGCAAGATCAAGATCCGCACCGAGAGCCAGCATGAGCGGGAGCTGCGGGAGCTGGAGCAGAGGGTGGCTCTGAGGCGGGCGCTGCTGGAGCAGCGGGTAAGGGGGCTCCGGCACCAAGAGGCGCTGGGGAGGGCAGGCTCCCCACCTCCTGCCCCCGGATGCGCTAACCTCTTTTCTGGGTGTCCCAGGTGGAAGAGGAGCTGCTGGCCTTGCAGACAGGGCGCTCCGAGCGAATCCGGAGTTTGCTCGAGCGGCAGGCCCGTGAGATCGAGGCTTTCGATGCTGAGAGCATGAGGCTGGGCTTCTCCAGTATGGCTCTGGGGGGCATCCCAGCCGAGGCTGCTGCACAGGGCTATCCTGCTCCACCTCCTGCCCCTGCCTGGCCCTCCCGTCCTGTTCCCCGATCAGGGGCACACTGGAGCCATGGCCCTCCTCCACCGGGCATGCCCCCCCCAGCCTGGCGTCAGCCCTCTCTGCTGGCTCCTCCGGGTCCCCCAAACTGGCTGGGGCCCCCCACACAGAGTGGGACACCTCGTGGTGGAGCCCTGCTGCTGCTAAGAAACAGCCCTCAGCCCCTGCGGCGGGCAGCCTCAGGGGGCAGTGGCAGCGACAACGTGGGCCCACCTGCTGCTGCAGTGCCTGGGCCTCTGAGCCGTAGCACCAGTGTCGCTTCCCACATCCTCAATGGTTCCTCCCACTTCTATTCCTGAAGTGCAGGGTGGATGAGCAGATGAATGGGGCAGGGGCAGGGGCAGGGGTGGGTGGAGCCGGTTCCTGGAGGGCTGTAAGCTTGAGGTCCACCCACAGGTGGGGATCAGGATGTTGGCTCCAGCTCCCCTTAGACCTCCTCATCTCATGAGCTTCTTGGGCTGGCCAGTGGCCCAGGGCCAGCTTGGGCCTCGGTGCCTCAAGGCTGACCAGGAGCCCTTGCCTCCCCACCATGGTGCCAGGGTCTCTCTCCATCACAGCCTTGGGAAAGGAGGGAGATGTGCGTGTCAAATATTCATCTGGTCCCCTGGGGGAGGGGAAGGGTGGGTCTAGATATATTATATTCAGAGAACTATACTACCCCCTGTAATGGGGCCATGGACTGGGGATGCCAGGCCCCCCAGACCTGAGGTGTGGCAGAGCAGGTCTGGGTGGGGAGAACAGAAGGAAAAGGCCTTCCTAGGAAAGGATCAGGATGTTGTCTTGGGGTCAGGATGCCTGGTCTCTCCATTCCCCCGTTGCTGTCTGACGTCCTGTGCCGTTTTGTCCTTTATCTTTTTTCTTTTTCTTTTTTTTTTTTTTTTTTTTTTTTTTTTTATTGAGATCAGAGCTGGGGCAGGGGAACAAGGGAAGGACCTTGGAAGGGGCTGCTTCCAGACCTGGGGGCAGTCGTGGTTACCCCTCCCAGCTATGGGGTTGGCACAGAGCCCCACAGCAAGCTTTTAATAAACTGTTGGTTATTCTAACAGACCCCGGGACTCACCCTTTCTGTCTAAAGTGTGTATTAAGGACTGTTCGTGGGAGGTGATAGTGTCATTTGTATTTAAAAAGAGAATTTATTGGGATGTGTAACTAAAAATTTCAGTGATTTTAATGACTTCGGGTAGGACTGGATCCACAACTTTAAAGGAGGTCATCCATCTCCTGACTTCTGCTTCCCTTTGTTTTGACTTCAAAGATTTCAAAAGGTTCACTTCACACCAGGCTCCTGGCAGCTCCAAGCCTGTATCTTCATAGCAATCTCAACAGCAAGAATGCCAGCAAAGTCCTAAAGTGACTTCATTGGCTCAGTCTGTAGCCAGAGGCCTGGGGTACTCCTGACCAGGTCTACGCCCTGTACCCACCCCTTAAAGGCTAAAAGAATTGGCTCAGGGACTAAATGGCTGTTTCCAGGGGGAAAAGGAAGACGTATACACTAGCTGTCCCCAAGTTCTATCATTATGTTCCTCACATTCTTCTTAAGGCCAGTTACTCAGACCTTCCTCCCAACTAGGCATTAGGTTATGATAGCTAAAAGCGTGATGATAATGAGGGCCCTGCTGGTCAGGCTGGAGGAAGAAGGGTAGGAGCCACCCTCTTCTCTGATAGAGCCTGGTGGCAGATTGGATGGCAGGGTCTGGAGGCTGGGACTTCCTTTGGAGAACCTGAGGGAAATGAAAGGGAATGGGATGGGGTAGGGAGGCAATGGCTACTCACCTTCCTGGCCCACGGTATAGGGGTAAGAGAGGGGACCGGTTTTTTGTTTCACTATTTTTTAAGTTTATTCATTTTGAGAGAAAGAATCTAAAGCAGGCTTTGTTCTGTCAGCACAGAGCCCTACATGGGGCTCAATCCCATGAATCATGAGATCACGACCTGAGCCCAAACCGAGAGTTAGTCACTTAATCTTATTTAAGTAATCTCTACACTTCGAACTCAATGACCCCGAGATCAAGAGTTGCACCTCCCAACTAAGCCAGGCACCCCCCAAGTGGGGACCAGTTTTGACCAAGTGATTCAAACAACTCCTTTATTGAGTCTTAAAAAATAATCCCTGTAAACACCTTAAACTGAGAACATGAAGCTGAGAAGTAGGATCCCAACAATTTGTGTCCTTGAAGAAAGTCCTCTGAAGAAAGCGGCTTCTGCTCTGCAGGCACAGATTGGAGCGGGGGGTTGGCGGGCGGCATATCTGCTTCCTACAAGTGGAAAGCCTCCTGGGGAAGGTGAGGAGCTCAGTTACTCTCCCCATCACTGCTGATGATGCCACGCATATGTGACCAATCTGGGGGTGGGGGGCGGGGCTGTTCATCCTCTGAGCCCAAAGTCCGGCGGTATAGCTCCCCTGGGGGATCTGCTTCTCCTGAAGGGTTCCAAGCCGTGCGTCTGCGTGGCCGACCTAGATTGGGGGGCAGGAAAAGATCAGTTGTCTGAGAAAACCCTAGCCCCACCTCTTGGGGAGTGGGAGGAAATCCCTCACCTGAACCACTGATGATGTTGGTAATGTCCAAGGAGGCTACCTCAGCCGCCTCCTCCCGCTGCTCCTTCAGGGCCCGACACTTCTCTAAGGAAGGATTGCCTGGGGCAGAAGAGGCTCATGATCCTCTCTTCCCCAGCAGCCAAGGCCCTCTCCCACAGCCTCCAGGGCACACCCAGCCTCACCCTTCATGCCCAGGGCTTCCAGCTCTGCCCGGAGGACACTGAGGCGCTCCTTGTGTGAGCGGCAGGGGCCCAGAAGCTTCTTGTAGTTTCGATGGGCACCACAGGCCCGAATGTAGCGCTTTAGCCTCATCACGGCTGGGTGGTCCTCACCACGGCGACCGGAGCCAGCCTGGCAAGGAAAAACAGCAGCTGAAGGCCAAACCTTCAAGAGTTTGAGGTGAGGTCTCCGTCTTCCCTAAAGGTGGCCTCCCAGCCCATCTTCACCCTCACCTTCCTGCCTTTGGACTGCGGACTGCCATCTGTGGAAGAGGAGGAGGAGCTTCGTGCCCGGCCTTTCCTGGAGCTTTTCTTGGAAGAGCGGTTCCCCCTCTCCCCCTTAGGGCTATCCTCTGCCTCACTGTCACTCACCTCCCTCTCTGAGTCACTCGCCTCACCACTGATACCGCCCGCTTTGGCTGTCTTTCCAGCACCTTCAGCAGTTGGTTTCACCTTTCTCCGACTGTCTTCCCCATCCTCGCTGCTTCCACTCTGCCTTTTCCCACCTTTCTGCGGGGTCCTGTCCTTGCTCTTTCTCTGCACCAGGGGCTCTTCATCTCCCCCGCTGTTATCCCCACTGCCTGCTGCTGCTTTTTCCTCTTCTTCCTCTGTTTCCCCCAAGTCTCCTAGTAGCCTGGCTGCCCTGCTTTTCTGCTCGCAGCTCCTCTCCTCCCAAGCTGACTTTTTCCCTCCACTGCCCCGGGCTCCAGCTTTCCAATCCTTTTCCTCTTTCTCTCTGTTCTCTTTCTTCTTGGCTATGGTGTCTTCCTCCTCACTGTCCTTTGCACTTTCCTGGTGGCTTTCAGCACCTTTCTTTCCCTCTGCCTTCTTTCTTGTCCTCTGGGCAGGTTCCTCCTCACTGTCCTCACTCTCTTCCCTGGCCTGCTTCCTACTGGCTGAGGTTTTGCCCGGTGCCTGCTTATTCTTTGTCACAGGTTTCTTCCCAATCCTGCCTCTGGACTCCTCCTCGTCCCCTTCCTCATCTTCCTCACTGCTCTCTTCCTTTGAGACCTTACTTGTTCTGGCAGAGCCCTCTTCCTCCTCCCCACTGCTCTCCTTCACCTCCCTCTCTAATCCAGTCTTTGCAGCCAGGTCCCTCTGCTGTTCCTCATCACTGCTCTCCTCAACTGCTTTCCTTGAG
Source organism: Lynx canadensis (assembly GCF_007474595.2). Classification (NCBI taxonomy): domain Eukaryota; kingdom Metazoa; phylum Chordata; class Mammalia; order Carnivora; family Felidae; genus Lynx; species Lynx canadensis. Next base: position 23,139,574 of record NC_044318.1, on the reverse strand, counting down.
GCTCGCTTTGGACTCTCCTCCTCTGCTGAACTGACTTCTGCTGCCATCCCATTCTTTGCTGAGAGGCCAAAACAGTCTGGACTGGAGGCTGCAGAGCTGGGCTCTGGAATATGGAGAGAAAAGAAGGTTGGGATGGGTTCCTCCTGTCCCTTCTCCCTCCACTTGGGATTGGTTACCTCTGACAGATGGAGGGAAGGGCAACAGAAAACACAGCTATCAATCGGTCCACCCTATTCCTGGTTCCTGACTCACTGGCCTCGTACCCTCATCTAATGCTTTGGGATATAATGCATGCACGATACTTTTTGAATGAACCAACTGTACAAAAGTCACTAACCTGACTCCGAATCGAAACGGAACCTTTTTCTCCCAGGGCCACTGCTGGGGGTGGGAGGCCTCTTAGCCTTCTTGGCAAGATCTGGCCTCTCTTCCCTGGCACCTGCTTCGTCTACCTGCGTGGGCGCAAGAGGTCAAAACGTGTAGGAAGGTTGTGTTTCCTACGCCATCCCAGGCCCCTCCTCCTCAGCAACAAACCCCGCCTCCCGCGGCCCAGGCTCGCGCCCACACCTGCACTTTCAGCAGCTCCTTCTCCACCAGCCGCTTTAGTGCTTGCTTCTCGTCGGGTTCCAGGTGGTCGCGGCCCGCGTGAGCCAAGAACCTCCGCCGCACTATGGAGTGCGTGAGCGTGCTGCGGAGACATGTGTCAAGACGGAGTCCCCGTCCCGCCCCTGCCCTTTCCAACCCCAATTCCAGTCTCTAATGCACCTGAGGTCCGGGCGGCCTCGGAAGAAGCTACGGATGAACTCCTGCATCTCGTTCTCCCGCGCCATTTTGCTCCACCTGGGATTGGTGGCTCCCGCCTTTTTTTCTTCTCGGCCTCCGTCACCGCGTTTGACAGGAGCTTGCGCACTCGGGAGGGTCGTGACGCGGTGAGGGGAGGGACGGTTGGGGGTCGGTGGCGGGTCGCTTGGACCGAGAACTTTGCCAGACAAAACTTGTTTTCCTCGGGCAGTTGGAGGGTCTCGCGGCTCCTTTTCTTAGGACCAATCGTTTTTTTCAAGTTCTCGTTAGAAAACGACTGGGCGCCCGCAACCTTTGGGTGTAACGTAATCAACCTGCGACACTGCCTCCTCTCGTGGTCACAGGCCCTAGCTAGGCGACTGTGATTTCGAAAGACAGATGGAAAAGGATATCCTCGCCTGAAAACTAAGAATCCCTGGAGGCAAGTCTTGCGGCTTCCGATTGCTAAGCACATCTGGAATCAGTAAACGCGCCTCCGTCGTCCGCCATCTTTATGACCTCATCGCGTCGCTGCGACGCCATCTTCAGCGTAGTCCCTGGAAGCAAAGTTCCTTTCCCGGTGTTCCCTTAGAGGGCAGCCCCTGTGGTTAAGATCCCTGGGCGCAGGGTACGCCGGGAGTTGTAGTCCCAGCGGACACAGCCTTGCGGAGTCTCCGGAAGTGGAGGCGTGAGAAGCCGGGCTGAGCAGGCTCCGGGTAGCGGGACGCCCGGCTACTGCTGGGGCACTGCTCCCGGGGCAGGTCATGAACGGGCCGGCGGACGGCGAAGTGGACTACAAGAAGAAGTACCGGAACCTGAAGCGGAAGCTCAAGTTCCTCATCTACGTGAGTGCTGGCGTGAGAGGTTGTGGGGGGTGAGGCCTGGAGTCTGTAGGACCTCAGTTTACCCACGTGTAAAGGGGAGTGGAGTGAGCTGTCCCCAGGTCCCGGGCGTCTTTACGGGTGGCCGTTGGCTCAGCGCCCCACCTTGCCTGTGATACAGGAACACGAGTGCTTCCAGGAGGAACTGAGGAAGGCGCAGAGGAAGTTGCTGAAGGTGTCCCGGGATAAGAGGTGGGACACGGTGGGGGTGGGGGAGTGGGGGGAAGGGGAATGCCTGCGGGTGATATGGCTCCTGTGGATCTACATTCGGACCCTGTCCTTGGAATTAGGCCACAAATGCATGGCGCCTTCCTTGGGGCTGTTGCAAGGATCCAACGGGCCGGCTGGACGGGACAGGGTTCCGGGAGAATGTTACTGAGATGGCAACAAACACTCTTGTTCTCTCCGCCTCTTCCCTTAGTTTCCTCCTAGACCGACTTCTGCAGTACGAGAACGTGGATGAAGATTCTTCTGGTGAGCAAGGTCATGAAAAATTGTTGGAGGACATGGCTCCTGGCACTTCAGCAAGCCTCCTGGGCCCCTCCTTTTAGGCTGCGGAGGCTGATAAAAACCTCCGGTGGTTCTTAAATCTATCAGTTATCCTTCACTCAAGCATTTATTGCTTTGCACAGGGGATACAGTGGAATTCGCATTCTGGTTGAGGGTGATAGGAAAGCAAAGCAGCTAGGGTCTCAGATGTGAAAGGAATAAAATCAGGGTTGTATGGTAGTGATTGGAGCAGAGCAGGGGTTGATAAGCTTTTTCTGTAAAGGACCAGGTAATAAATAGTTCACATTTTGCAGAGCTGTTGCAGCTACCCAGTTCTGTTATGGTGGTGCAAAAGTAGCCAGAGGTGATCTGTAAATAAATGAGCTTGGATGTGTTTCAATAAAACTGTATTTATGGACACTGAAATTTGAATTTCATGTAATTTTCACATGTCATAAATAGCATTTTTTTTTTATCCCTGCCCCCAACCATTTGAAAATGTAAAAGCCATTCTTAGTTTGCAGACCATGTAAAAGCAGGTGACAGAGAGCGTCAACAGTGCTCAAGAAAAGCCTTTTTCAGGAAGTAATATTTGAGCTGAGACCGAGATAAGAAGCAGAAATCAATCTTGGAAAGATAGAAGGGAGAGATTTTCAGGTGGAAGAAATGACAAAGGCAGAGGGAAGAACGGACCAGGCTGTCTGGAGAGCAGCAGGGCTGAAGCATGTAGTGTTTCCAGACTTTGTTTTGAGCGTGGGACTCATTACATCAGACCAAGTCCCCCCGTGCATACTTACTTATAAAACAATTTAATGAAAAAACAATGTTAAGATCATTGTATACAATTTGTTCTGTTGGTGTGTAGACTTTTTTCTTTCTTTCTTCCTTTCTTTTTTTTTTTTTTTTAAACTTAATGCTGGTTGCAAACCAGTCAATTGACTTGATGACCCCACTAATGGATTGAGACCCACAGTTTGAAAAAGTACAAAGGTGGGCGTTTGTGGTCCCGTTCCAGGGTCCGGTCCATGTAACTTATTTGAAATACGGTCACCTCTTCCCCATGGTGCCTTTAAACACTGGTCTGGAGCAGGGGTGGGCAAGCAACAGTCAACGAGGCTGTTTGCTTTTGTAAGTAACGTTTTATTGGAACACACGACGCCCATTTGTTTATGTATGATAGGATGGTGGATGATGCGTGAGATCAGAGAAACAGGCAGGAGCCAGTTCGTGTAGGTCAAGGCAAAACGTTTGGCTTTTTATTCTTGTTTCTCATTGTCTATCTACTCCTTTCCTGAGATCTTCCAGTTAGTTTGCTGTTTGAGGGGGGACTTCAGGACAGGAGCTATGAGAAAACCAGCAAGTAAGTTCACGGTCACAGTGGAGTGAATCTGAGGGGTGACAGCCACAGCTGTCAGCCACCATTCCTATCCGGGAAAAGCCCACAGTCTGGTCAGGGAGACACCCACACACGACACATCTTAGCACAGTGTGAGGAAAACCATGACAAGTGAGAGTAGCGAGTTGTGGGAGAGCCCGCAATTAACAGCCTGAAGGATTCCAGAAGGATTCTTCCCAGAGAGGTAGCATTTAATCCGCTTCCTAAAGGATCTCTCTGAGCAGGGAAATTGGGAACAGCATATGATCACGGGTCTCGGGTTTTTTTGTTTCTTAAGTTTATTTCATGTTAGAGGTGGGGAGGGGCGGAGAGAGAACCCCAAGCAGGTTCCACACTGTTAGCGCAGAGCCCAATGTGGGGGCTCGAACTCACAGACTGTGAGATCATGACCCAAGCTGAAGTTGTCTGCCTAACCAACTGAGCCACACAGGTGCCCCTGTCAGCTATTTGGAAATGAACCGTGGGCCTTCGAGGTGAGGTACAGAACCGAGAGATGAATTTCTTTTTGAGAACATAGGTGGGCATGATGTGGATAGTACAGTTTGGTTGGGAGACCAGAAAGGTAGGTTGAGACCAGATTAAGAAGCACTCCGAGTGCTTGCAGGCAGTGGGGAATGTCACCAGAAAAGCCGTGATCGACTTTACCTTTAGATCATTCTGGAATTGAAGTACTCAGTGGGTGGAGGGAGAGGTGAGATTGCTTAGATGTGATTTTGATGGTGGCCCGACCTAATAAAGGCCAGTGGTCTAAAGTGGTCAAGGAGTCAGAGATGTGGGTTCAAGTCCCAGCTCTACACTTTGCTCTCTGAGCCACAGTGGCCTCCTATGGAAAATGGATGTGATGCCCTCAACTTCCTCCTTGGTTGGTTATGAAGACAGGGAGTAACAGTGGCCCAGAACACTCTTTCAGAGCCTGGCACACAGTTAAGTGCTTGACAGATGTATTATGATGGAGTCCAGGCAGGAAGTCCATTGTCAAGGACGTTTCAGGAAGCTGGAGAGGCTGTGGGCCTCCCAGCATAGCATGTATGTGCCATCTGGGGAGTCAGGTTCCCTGGGCCCCTTCCATAGAGTTGAGATTGCACCTCTCTGAGGTAGACTGGAACCCCCCTCCCCCCGCTGCCCCACTGATCAGCCCTCCCCCCTCACAGACTCAGATGCCACTGCATCTTCAGATAACAGCGAGACAGAGGGAACACCCAAGTTGTCGGACACGCCAGCCCCCAAGAGGTGAGAAGAAGCCATCATTCTTCTCTGGGGGTGGAGGGTAGGGGGGGGTACCTGGGCTTCCTAGCTGCTTCTGACCAGCCCCCTCCCCTGTCCTTTCTCCAGGAAGAGAAGCCCTCCACTGGGGGGTGTCCCCTCCCCCTCCAGCCTCTCCCTGCCTCCTTCAACAGGGTTTCCCCTTCAGGCCTCGGGGGCCCCCTCCCCATACCTGAGCTCGGTGAGTTGGGGTCAAGGGTGGGAAGTATAAGTGAGATGCCTGGGAAGAAGGTGGGCATCGTTTGGGCAGATGGGCCTCATGAGGGGTGAGGCCGGCCCAGCCCTGGGGGCGTCTGTCTGGGTGTGACCAGCAAGCGTTCCTTGGAGGGGTGTGAGTCGGGGCTGCCCGCTTCTCTCTGGCGTAGGAATGGGGGACAGACGTGACTGAGGAGAGCAGAGCTCAGGACAAAGTCCTGCTGCTGTCCCCTCCCCTTCTGTTCTCAGGAGCCACACTCATCACCATCTCTTGTTTTTCCATTCTTCCTCCTGTTTGCGTTTCTTCCCTTCACCCCCCACCCCATCCACTCCATTTCCCATCTCCATCCCCCTGACTCCTGCCTGCAGCTGGCTTCCCCCCCCTACCCCCCATTCCCTTCCGACTACCTGGCCCTGCAGCTGCCCGAGCCCAGCCCCCTGAGGCCCAAGCGGGAGAAACGGCCCCGCCTGCCCCGGAAACTCAAGGTACCCTGATTGGGGAATGTTAGGGAGGGGCCAGGATGGCAGCAGGACAGCCAGCTGAGGGAGGCTCAAGACAGGGGCTGGGGCCTGTCCAAAAACTTCCAGGGATTGATTTAGGGCTGCTGGGGGCCCAACCCAGGGCCAGGCGCCGAGGGCCAGGTCAGAGAAGTGCTGGCCCATAGGCTTGGTGAGGAGAAAAATGAGGGGTAGGACCAGCCTTGTGGGACTCAGAGTGAAGACTCCTGGAGACCAGTCTCGTTTTTCATAGCTGTTCTGTGATGCCAGGCAGTCCCAGGGGACAGGTAAAGTTGTGGACAGTCAAGTCAAGGCTGCACCAGTTAAAAACCACGTGACCGTGAGCAGGTCTCTCTGACCCTCTAGATCTCCAGTTTTGCATCTGTAAATGAATGAGTGATGAACAAGGGTTTCTGGAGCACCAGCTATGTACCAGGTACTGTCTTAGGTGCTGCAGATGCAGTAGTAAACAAAAGAGACAAGAAATCCCTGTTCTAGCAAGAGCGGGGGAAAATGGACCCGATAAATCGGTGCCAGTGCTAAGACATGGAGCCAGGTGAAGAGCATGGGAAACTCCAGGGTAGATAGGAGCTGATACTTATGGGGGTCTGGTCTGGGACGGTATTCGGTCAGAGGCTTAAAAGAAAGGAGAACCAGCCATGCGGCTCTCTGGGAAAGTGTTCCAGGGAGAACAGGCAGCGCGAAGGCCCTGTGGAGGGTGGGTGTTTGGCTTGTTCAGGGACCAGGAAGGAGGTCGGTGTGGTCGGAGGCAAAGGAGGGGTAGGTGGGGGAGTGAGTAGATCAGAGAAATAACCAAGGGGCAGGATTGTGGAGAGCTTTCCGGGTATCGTAAAGATTTTACTTGTGCTGCAAATAAAGCGGGGAGCCATGGTAGAAGGTCGGGCAGAGAGGAATCTGCTCCAGTTTACGTGGTTCGCTGCTGTGTGGAGAGTGGACTGGGGAGGGGCTGGGTCAGGATGGATGTGGGGAGACCTCCGGGGAGGCTCCTGCGGGGAAGCGGGTAGAGCCGCTGAGAAGTGGCTGCTGGATCGATTTCAAAGATTGAGCCATGGGAAGACCAGCACGGGCTGTGGGAGAGAGCAAAGGCAAGGGCGAGTCCAGGGTGTGGGTCCCGAGCCAGGGAAGAAGTGGGCTAGCCTTTCTCTGGGACCAGGAGATCTGGGAGGAGCAGCTTTGGGAGGGAAAACGAGTTTGGTTGTGGATGCATGAAGATGTTGGCTGGAAATGCCAGCCAGACAACAGAGGAACGTGAGCCTGGGGCTCGTGGGTGCGCGTTTTGAAGTCATCAGCGTGGAGGCGGGCGCGATTATTGGGTGAGAACGTGGATGGAGAACAGAAGAGGCCTGTGCACTGAGCCCCAGGAGAGATGGGGCACAGAGGACACAGTGCCCTCCCAGCTCTGAATCCAAGTGGAATTCAGACTGGGCAGGACAGCTTTCAAAGTGGGTAGACTATAGACACAAGGCCCTGGAGCCAGGAGCAAACTGAAAGGTCGCTTTGTGGCAATTAGGAGTGTGGGTTTTGGAGTTCACATCTCAGCTGTGTCTCTTACTCCTTCGGTGACCTTCGGTCTTGAGCCTGAGAAATGGGTAGATAATGCGTGATAATGCTGGCCCTTCGATCTCCTTGGCAGGGATTTTGCTTCTCGTCTGTAGGGCAGGATGGTGGAGAAAGCAGGGGTCAGCGAAGCCTGGAGCGGATGGGTAGGGGTGTGGCATGGCGGTTTGAGGCTTTCTAAAGTGCTGGGTCCTGAAGAGCTAAGTTCTGATCATACCAGCACGAGAAGGTTGGTTGAGAGAGGGGCTGGGATCTGTTGCTGTGGTGGAGGAAGGGATAAGTCGGGGAAGGCCTCCAAGAAGAGGTCATATTTGGGCCCAGGGAAAGTGAGATTTGGAAATTTGCAGGCTGAGCAGGAGTGGAAGGAAGACGAGAGACATGGTGAGAATATTGTTTGGGCTGACGCAGGAGTGAGAAGAGAGAAGGACGTCGGAAGGAAAGACAGGGTGAGGTGGGGCCGCAGAAGGCCTGGGTATCCAGAGCCAGGATGTCCTGTTAAGGGGTGGGGGTCACTGAACTTTCTGGTGACTTCGTCTGAGGAGACAAGAGACAGGCACAAAGACAGGAACAGGTTAGTTAGGAGCCTGGGCCTCAGTCAGACAGAGTGGGTTTGAGTCCCAGGTCCTCCAAGCACCCACCTTGTGACATTGAGCAAGTCATTTGCCCCTCTGAGCCTCAACTTTCTTCTCTGTTCAGTGGGGTTAGTGTAGGATAAAATGAGTTAAAGAAGAGAAAACACATAGCCCAGTGCGTGGTCTCTGGTAAGCTGTGGGTAAACAGGAGTGCTCTTGGTCACACAGAGGCAGCCATTGAGTAAGGCCAAGCAGGTATGGGCTGTGGGGACGAGGGTGGGGATCCAGTGGTGGCAGCCAGAGGAGGGAGGCTTCCTCATGGAGCTGGGCCTCCTGTCTATCACTGGTCCCAGCAGACTCTTGTACCTGGAGGCACCGACCAGGAGGTAAAAGCCACCGCCACCCCAAGGACAGCAGCCTGAGGGCTGAAAGTGTGAAAGCAATCCCAGGGACCACCGTAAAGACACATATAAGCGCTTCCTGCCACCCCGACCTGGGGCCAGATGGGACACACTGCCCACTGGGGTCCCAGGAGCCCTGTGCCTTAAAAGTCTCCCTTTGCAAGTCTCAGATTCCTCCTCTGGCCCATGACCTCCCCTCCCTTCGAGGGTGTTCGGAGTGGTCAGAGACCGTTAATGGAAATCACCTGGCACAGAGCAGGTGCTCAGTTTGTGCCCACGGGCAAAGGGTGAGACCCCCCCCCCCCAGAGCTCTCTGTGGGGAGGACATCCGGCGACGGTGAGGCTGGAGGGTCGGGCAGGACAGAGGCCACTTCTCAGCCTCAGAGGACAAAGCAGGACTTTTGGTAAATAGAAAAAGGCACTCCAGGTGGAGGGACCGGCCTGTTCTCAGGCACGCCTTACCACCTGTCCCAAGGGCAGCGAGGAGCCTTTCCCTTGTGTGGAGGAGTGACGTGCTCAGGTTTGTGTTTTAGAGAGCTCACTCTGGCTGCAGTGTGGAGGAAGAGCTGGCTCTGGGAGAGGCTGAAGGCAGGGAGTCCAGTTAGGAGGCTGGGACCGTAGCCCAGGTGAGCTGTGAGAGGAGGGCCTGGCCTGGGCCAGCGGCTGTGGGTATCCCAAGGAGGGGCCCATCCAAGATATAAGAGGTAGAAACCTCCCGCTGGGGGGGGGGGCGTGGGCAGAGACCTCGGACACCCTCCACCTAACCAGTGAGTCCCGAAGTAAGAGGGAGGAGAGGAGGCCAGTGCTGGCAAAGTGGGGTCTGGGGTGCCCAGAGGCGGGCGGGCAGGCAGGTACCGGAGGCTGACTCTGACCGGCTGTGAGTGCCGACACAGGGGCAGCCAAGGTGCCTCCCTGGAGAGGGCAGGGCCAGGCCTTCCCCTCCTGGTTTCTGTAAGACCCCTCACCACCACCACCCTCATCACCGCCTCCATCACCACCCCTCACCTCCAGGCACTTGCTGGTTCGAGGCTCAAGGGGCTGAGGTGGGGCAGGCCCCTGATTCCAGCATTGGCCGGCCCGGCTGTGTCCACTACCCCTTGGATGAATCTTTGCCCCCTTCCCCATCCCCCAGAACTGCCTTAGGAGGCACTGCCAGCCCCCTGGATTCCAGTGCCTCCCTGATAAGCCCACTCTGTGTTTCTTCCCCCTGCTGCAGATGGCCGTGGGACCCCCTGACTGCCCTGTGGGAGGGCCGCTGACTTTCCCAGGCCGTGGTTCTGGGGCTGGGGTGGGGGCAGCCCTGGCCCCACTGCCGCCCCCCAAGATGCCTCCCCCCACGATCCTCAGCGCCGTCCCTCGGCAGATGTTCAGCGACGCGGGCAGCGGGGACGATGCCCTGGACGGGGATGATGACCTGGTGATCGACATCCCGGAGTGACCCCCCCACCCCTACCCCCGGCCAAGCCCTTGCCCCGTGCCCGATGCCAGCACACACGAGCCCCCAGCTTCCGCAGAGACGTTTATTGACGCCCAGTTGCCATGCTGCGGCCACTGACACAATCAGAAAAGGCGTAAACATGCACGAACGTCCCCTGGAAGGTGGGTCCCCACTGGGGAGGGCACAGGCCCTGCCCTCACATCCCAGCCCCATCCAGGGGACAGTTATTTAAATGAGTGGCCAGGAGCACTGCCACCTCTCCGAGAGGCAGAGACCCTGCGGTGGCCCCCCACTTAAAAGGGCAGCTGTACAGGGCTAGGTTGGTTGGTTGGTTGGTTGGTTGGTTGGTTGGTTGGTTTTTAACGAAGATTCTGTATTAAAGGAGTGGCTCTTTTTTGTTTTTCGTCCTCTTTTTTGGAAACATTCTCCTCCTCCAAACCCCCCCTAATCCGACCTCCTCCCTGCGGGCCGAGGGGGACGGGGCAGCCTGGAGAGGCAGGAGAGAGGAGCGCAGCCCCCTGCAGGTGTGCACAGGATGGGTGTTTGCATATTTGCGTAGTAGCGAGTCAGGCAGGAGGAAGTTTGCATATGTGAATATAGATCTCCACGGTCCCTCACGAGAAGACAGACCCACGGTCACGCAGACTCTCACAAAATAAGACAGGTAGTGGGGGGCGGGGCTTCCACCCCGTGTAAACGTGCAACACACTCGTGCGAAGGTTGGGTACTGGACCTGGCCCTGGGGGAGGGGGGGGCCCTGTGCTGGGCAGGTGTGGTCCCGCTCAGGCCGAGGGCAGAGCCCCGGCCGCAGGGGGCAGCTCGCTGGTGAGGGTGTGCCAGCGTTCCAGGGCTGCGTCCGGCTGCTGCAGACAGTCACGCCAGTGCTTCCGGGCCTCTCCCCGAGCCCCAGGCCCCAGGGACACGCCACCTGGGAAGCAGGGAGAGGCAGGCAAAAGCAGGGCCCATCTCACTGCGGGTCTGCGCCCCCCCACCCCCATCAGCGCCACCCGGCAGGCTTCCCTCCTCACCGATGAAGTCGTTGGATTTGCCGATGTCATAGTCCCAGACTGTGACTTCCAGAGTCTTGGTGGCCAGAGCAGAGAGCTCCATCTCGTAGAAGAAGTCCTGGGGCAGAGCAGGCCACATCTTCCCTGAGGCCCTGGCCCCTGTCCCGAGCCCCAGCCCCCCTTGATTTCTGAGCCCTGCCCCACTTACCTCGTTAAATTCTGGATTGAGAGTCTTCTTCTTCACACACGTTTTATGCTTGGATTTTTTATCCACGTCAGGCCTCAGGTACCTGCCGAGGAGGGGGTGGCGGAGGAGTGGGGAGGTCAGGGGCAGGTGAGGCCCCGGGGGAGGATGGGGCAGAGGTCAGGCTCCCTGGGGAGGGAGGGGTGGGCTCACGTCTTGACGTAGGGGTCGGAGTAGCCATTGACGTCCATGGCGGCCAAGTGGGCGCAGCGCACGATGCCCACCAGCAGCCCCCGGCGCCGAGAGCTGTAGCTGAGACTCAGCAGGATGCGCCCACGCTCTTCCAGCAGCCCGGGGCCCTGCTCTGCCTGTTCCAGCTGTGGGGCAGATGCAGGGGTCAGCCTGCATCCTCACCACCCCCCCCCCCCAGGTGTGGTCCCTGTGAGGTGCCTCACCTCCTTCAGGTAACAGGAGATGCCCCTCAGCGCTGCTGACATGGAGGAGGGTGAAGCCAGCTGAGGGGGCAGAGAGAAGGTTCTGGAAACCGGCCTCCCCAGGGCCCGCTCCCCCCACCCGGCACCCCACAGCCCCACACAGACCGGGACCTGGCGCTCAAGGCAGATGTTAAAATGTTTCTTCTGTGAAGGCTTGAGGCGGCGGAGGGGTACTCTGATCTCCCCAATGAATTCATTGTGGCTCAGCTTGTCCTCGTCACAGACGGAGATCCTGGCAGGGAACTGCAGGGTCAGGGCCCCCTGGCGTACCTGAACCTGCTCCAGTGTGGGGAGAAGGGTCCTCCGACCAAACTCTGAGCACCTGAAGCCAGTGCTAGCTGTACCCTAAATACTCTGCGCCTCGCCTGTCTCACGGGCCGTGTGGTGAGCACCAGGCCCGGAGCTTGAGAAGGGTGCTTTGATTTGCCCTGTTCCTCCACCCCTCCCTTTCCAGCTGCCCAGGCCATCCCCGGTCCATCAGGACCTGCGCCGCCACTGTAGGAAGCCCTCCCAGATCTTGAGGCCCACTACCCTCCGCTGCCTCCACTCAAGAGCCTGGGGACAGGATCCAACTGAATGTGCCCAGGGCATGCACTGGTGGATGTGGGTCACAGATTCAGTATGTGAGGGCTAGAAGGGCCTTGAGCAGCCTTGCGCAGCGGGACAAGGATCCCACACCTCCTCTGACGCTCCTGTCCTTTTCTGCATGGAGCCGGGGAACCAGCCTGGGAGGGATACGGGAGCCCAGCCATGAAGCAATGGTTGCTTTTAGTTCCATGCGTCCCCTTCTGCAGCCCCCTGCACTTTCTTGAGGAGCTATGTCCTGATGCTCTTGAGGAGCTATGTCATGTAGGGATATTTATACCCCAGCTCTGCCACTTGCTGGCCACCTATGTGACCTTGGATAAGCCACTTAAGCTCCCTCCTCTGTCACCTCAATTCCCACCTCTAAATGGAGATAATGAGTACCTACCTCCCAGAACTATTGGGATCAAGGGAAATAAATGTAAAGACGCATAGCCCAGGGCTGGGAGCACTAGTGAGCACTCAGTTATTGGGCCTAATTCTCTCCCATCTGAAAGATGGGCCAGCCTTCCTGGCGTCAGGTCTGTCCTTCCCTCCAGTCTGCCTCACAGCCAACATCAGGGCGATCTCCAAAACACAACCCTGACTGTGCGCCTGCCCCAGTACAAACCTTCCCCTGGTTTCCCAATTTGCCAAGAGCGCCGATAAAGGTCTCCCAAGCCTGGGTTTTGCTGCCCTTCACTCAGGTCGGGGACTACACCCCCCACAGCTCCCTCTCCTGGGGTGATGGAGCAGGTTTCCTGTCCTGATGGATGTTAGGGAGACACAGGCAACAGCATGGTTGCTACACAGGTCTGACTTGTCAGGGGCTCTGAGGAGGGGGTCTCGGTGACCAGAGAAAGCTTCCAGGAAGAGGCACAGCCTAAATTTTGAGTGGGATTTAGTCTGGCCAAGAGAGAGGAAGCAGGGAGCACTTTCCATGGAAGAGACACAACAGGCAAAGGTCAGGAGCATAGAACCTGACCACTCCGAAGACAGCAGCCCTCTGTTGGAGTAGCAGTAGGAGGAGATATTTGGGGGACAGGAATGCCAGGGAAACCTCTGGCCTACTGCCGAAGGGGATGGGGAGCCCGTGATTGTTCTTGAGCATCTGAGAGGCACTTAATGGGAGGCAGATCAGCCAAAGAAGGTGCCAACGACAGCTGTCCCAGAGGACAGCTGAGATGGAATCCTTGGTAACAGGGAGAATGGAGCGCTCACCTGAGCACCTTGTGGGTGATGTCATCATCCGTGATCCCACTGTACGTCAGATCTTCATTCCACACGGGATTCAGCGTGTTCCTCTGAGTCTTAGTTTTTAGCTTATTGGCCTGAGGTGTGGGGGCAAACGTTCTCAGGACATGTCCCCCTGACCCGTGGAGGCTGAAGGTAGGGGAAGGTTGGGGGCAGACCCACAGGCCGGGTCAGGCTAGGGGAGGAAGGAGGACGTTACCTTGCAGGCTCCAGGCAGCAGGTGCAGCTTGACGTAGGGGTCGGCCAGGCCATTGAAATCCATGGGCTTGAGGCCCTGCAGGGGAGCGGAGGGAAGAGGGCTGTAGGCTCCCAGCCCTCCCTCTCTCCCTCCCTCCCTCCCTCTGCAGAGTGGTTGTGGAGAGTCAAGAAGAAGGGTGCTGGGGGATAGGGGGAGGGGGAAGGAGAAGGGGTCCAGCCCAGGGAAGGAAAGGTGGAAAGTCACCCCTCCCAGGGTGCGAGGCAAACAGGGCCAGGGCTTGGGGGGGCGGGGAGAACCCACCTTGGCCCTGAGGATACTACAGTGCAGAGTGCAGGAGGCCTGGTCGTAGAGAAGGTCAAACTCCAGCATGCCCAGGGCGGCTGCAGAAGAGGGAAGAGTCAGTGTGTGAAGACAGGTGTGTGAGACCGGTGGGCAGACGGGCTGTCGTGCTGGCGGTGAAGGTGTGTGCCCGGCTGTGTCTGTCAGCCTGCGAGTGTGTGCGCGCATCTGGGTCCCTGGCTGGGCCGTGACTGGGGCTGTGTGGGTGGTTGAGTGTCTCAGCAGAAATATTGAATATTGAGCCTTGCTGAAACTGTAGCCTCCACACTGACTGCAGCCGTGGTGGGCCCGCCTCCCCCAACGCGCCCAGCAGGGCCCCAGCCCCTTTCCACAGCCCTGAGGCGGTCCCCCCCCACCCCCCCCCCGTTAGCCCCAGGGCCCTTCAAGCCCCCAGACTCACTGGTATCATCCGAGTCGTAGCTGTCCACCTCGGCTCCCTCCTCGGGCGTGGTGGCCCCAAGGAGGGCTGCAGGGGGGGCCAGGGCCAGGGGGGCCAGACGAGCAGGGGCCTCCCTGAAATCCCTGCCCCCGCCTTCGGGTCCTGGTCCCCGGCGGGGGAAGTAGTCAGAGATCTGCCGGATGGGCCGGATGGGCCCGGGGCACACGTTGATGGCCATGTGCTCCTGGATGTTGATGGTCATGCGGTCGCCCCTGCGGCCCCTCATGCAGCACCCTTGGCTGCGGGAGGGAGGTCCAGGAGAGCATGAGCCCAAGACGGACTCCTCATACCTGCTGTCTGCTGGCTGAGGGCCAGGCGGCAACCTCCCCAGTTGGTGGGGCCCTCACTGGCCTCCCTTCCCAGGTGTCCAGGGAGAGGGTGGCCTGTGCCAGCTGGTGGGCAGGCAGGAGGCCTGGACCCTCCAGACCCCAAGCTTTGCTCCTCAGGGGCTGGCCTGCCAGCCCTCCCCCCCACCCCATAAGTCCTGGCGCCACCTCAGCCATGCCCACATGCCTTTGGATTGTCCCTATGTCATCTTCCCAGCTCCTGCCCCTCCTCCTGGTCGGCCGTCTGCCCCCCCACCCCACCCCTGGGCTCTGCCTGCTGGGAAGCAGCCCGACAGGCCCCCTCCTCTATCTCTCTTAAGCTCTGTCCATCCCTCTGCACCAGGCGCTCCTCTGGACCGGGTGTCACCTTCCCTCTAGGCTTTCATTGCCCACTGCCCCTTCATTCAGCCCCAGGACCTGCCTGCCTGCCTGCTTGGTACCACCCCCCCCCAACCCTGCAGCCCAACCCCGGGACCCCTGCCTCCGATGCCTCCTCCTGAGACTGGCTCTCCAAGAGGAGCCAGAAATTGCAGCCTCCGGGGAGCTAAACACCCCGTCGGCACAGAAGCTAGCACACACGCTCGCTGTCACCCTCACGCCCCCCGGCGGCCCAGCCCTCTGCACCTGTGTCTCTGCCTCCAACAGGTGCCCAAGCACTGGGGGGATGGCGGGTACAGGCTGGGCGGTGGCAGCCGGCGATTCCCGGGGCGGCCAGCGAGAAGAGCGCGGAGTCCGGTGGTGAGAGCCGAGAGGGAGGGAGGGAGAGCAGGAGAAAGTGCGAGGAGGAGGGGGTGAGCGAGGTGGAGGCGAGGAAGCAGCCGGCGCAGGCGGCGGGGGGCGGGGAGGGGCGGCCGGAGGCTGGGGAGGGGGCGGGACTCTCCCACCGGCGTCCGCCGGGCACACTTAGGGGAGCACGCGAGTGCACACACACACACACACACACACACACACACACACACACGGGCACTCCCGAGCACACGCCTGCGCCCACGTGTGCACGCTCGCACACATGCACAAACCCACCCCGGAGAACTTCGCATGCACACACTCGGAAACACACGGGCTCCCTGCGCCACCGGGAACCGGCAGCGAGAATTGCCCGGTGTTCCCCAACTCCCCGGGGACCCGGGCCTCCGCCCCCGCCCCCGCCCCCGCCCCCGCGCCGGGCCCGCGGCCCTCTCTGCCCTGTGGTCTCCTCGTTTCCAGGCCGGGTCTGCTGGGCCCGACCACCCGCCCGGTTGCCATGGCGACGCCCGCTCCTCCTCCCCCTTCCCCCCCCCAGTAGCTTCACGCCCCTCCCCCACGGAGAGCGTGTCGGGGAGGGAGTAGGTAATCAGGCCCCCCCCATCCCCAGACCCGTAGGGGCGGGGCTTAGAGTTCCGCAGTGACCCAGGGGTGGGCAGGGGGAGGGGATCTGATCCGCCCGCGGCCGCTGGCCTGGGATCTGGGGGTCCCCGAGCCAGGCTTGGGGAGCCTCACCGTCTGAGGGAGGAAACAGGTCCGAGCCTCTTCTCTGTGGCCGTTCAGGCGTCTCTCCTTGTGGCCCACCCTAGCCTCTGAGGGCCGGGGTCCCCTTCTCAGGGATGGCATCTCCCTTGGGGATCCACCCTCCCTCACCCCACCCCCTGCCATCTCCGATTCTGTCCATCAGGCGGGAAGGGCCGTCCGGCTTCGCTCTGAATGCCCCTGAGCCTTGCAGTTCAGCTCCACACCAGCCTGCCATTTCCCACCTGAACCCTGCCATCTGCCTGTCAAACTCCAGCCTGAGATCTTTGCTCTTCCTTGCCCTGAACTCGCCATCCCCCAACCCCACCCCCGCCATCCCTGCCCAAGACTGAGTCCTCAGAGTTCTCACAGTGGCCGTCAAGGCCACCCAGCCCAAGACCCTGGCTTCTCCCATCTTGTCACCTCCATGACCTTTGGCTGGCTGGCAGGAATGTTCTTGCAGTTCCTAGAACACACCTGGATCCCTGAGGTCTCTCGACCTTTGCTCACAGGACCTCCACTGCCTGGAAGACCTTCCCTTCCTTCAGGGGTCACCCTCGGTCACCTCTTCCTTGGAGCCTTTCTGGAGCATCCCCACCACACCCCCTAGCTCCGAATGTGCTTAGACTCAGTTCTCACCACCTGGTTTGTCATGTCTCCCCCACCCCCCACCAGGGAATGCCATGGAGGCCGCCCCAAGCAGGCCTAGCACTAAATTGGCCTCCCTAAGTATTGTGATTTTAAAGTAAGAGAAACGTGGCTGCACAGTCATGTGAATATACTCAACAGTACTCAACCGTATGCCTGCAAATGCTTAAGATGGAAATATTGTTGGGGTGCCTGGCTGGCTCAGTTGGTAGGTCATCCAACTCTTGATCTCGGGGTCGTGAGATTGAGCCCCATGCTGCGCACGGAGTCTACTTCAAAAAAGAAAGAAGGAAAGAAAGAAATACCGTTATGTGTATTTTTTTAATGCACGATTTTTTTTTTTTAATGAGAGAAAAGCAAAGTCAAACCACACTGAGATAGCACTTAGCACCTACCAGATGACAAAACTCAAAGCATCTGTTAACACACAACGTGTGCAACGCTGTGGGTAAATGGGCACCCCCCTCTGCGGAGGCCATTCTGACGGTGGATACCAAGATGACGAATACACAGACTCTTCCACCCAGAGATTCTGCTTCTAGAATTTTATCCTATAGATAAATCCTAGAATTTATCCTCATGCTGGCCCATGAGCAAAACCGTTGGAGTTCAGGATTATTAACCACAGCGCGTTTACAACAGCAAAAGACTGGAAGCAACCTAAGTGTCCACGGGCAGGGGATTCATTCAATCAGGGATGACACAATTTCATACGATGAAATAGTATGCAGCCAGGACAAAGAAAGAGGCCCCTGTGCTCGTACTTGTAGAGTCATCATGCGGTCTCAGGTTAACTTAAAGTAAAGTGCAAGGCAGCACGTACAGAATGAGGAGAAGAGAGTTCATATATGTTTGTTTATGTGTGCCTAACTTATCTCTGGAAGGCTGCCCAAGAAAGTGGTAACTACATTGACCTCTGAGATTGCTGCGAGGGAGGTTTGGGCAGGAATAGGAAAGACTTACTTTCCATCCTTTGTACCTTTTGAATTTTGTACCATGCGCATATCCTGCCTATTCAAAAGAATACATTAAAATAATATGTATTTAAAGGCAACCATCAGGCTGCCTTCAGGGATGTCCAGGACCAGAGAGGAAGTAGGACTCAGAGACCCTGTCCAGGACCAGAGCCGGCAGGTTTGGAGCGAGGCAGATCTGGGTCTGCGTGAGAGGAGGGGCAAGCTGGACAAGAAGAGAGCGGTCCTGCCTCCTCCACTGTGGCCCCTTTTCACAGCTTAGCTCAGGCCCAGAAGCCCAGCTACACAAAGCCTTATTGGAGGAACACAGGGATAAAGCTGGAGCTCAAGCCAATAGCAGGGGAAATGGCAGACAGTGCTGAGCCCCGGCATGTTCACAGGTGGAAAGGTTTTCTTCCATCCATTTAGCCGATAAATATTTATGGAACACCTACTGTATACTCTGGTGACAACTGTGACCAAGATCAATGATCTCTAGCTTCACGGCCTTGTAGGGGAGGTGGACAAAGAGACACCTCCAGTGCAGTGAGATTGATGCGGTGACGGGAGATGGTCAAAAGGCCGTGGGAGTTCCCTTCCCAGGGGAAGTGTTTTCTCAGCTGAGACCCGGGAGATAGGAGAAGTCGGCCGGTTCAAGTGCGAGGGCAAGCGTGTCGTAGGCACAGGCGTGTGCAAAGGGTGGCATGTGCCAAGGGAGGGAGGTCGCGGCAAGAGCTGAGGTGGGGAGGTGGACAGGGCTGGGCAAGAGCCTTGCGGGTCAGGGTAAGAAGTTCATAATTCACTAGGCATCACGGGAAGCCATTGGAGGGTTTTAAGTGGTGGATCCGAGTGTTCTGGTTTGTTCTCCCTGAGGGAAGAGTGAACAGAGAGAAGTCAGCCAGTCTACAGGCTGTTGAAATACCAGAGGAGGCATGGGGTTGACAGTGGGCAGCAGCGGAGGGGGAGGGAAGTGGGCGAACTTGAGATTCATGTTGGAAAATTGAGCCAACAGGTCCTGATGATGGCTTTGTCAGGAGGTGGGGGGGGGGGGGGGGGGGGGGAGGGGTTGACCTGACTCCTGGGTGTTTGTGTGGAGCAGAGCATCTAGATGAACAATGAGACGACCGTTCGCAGCGTTGGAAAACAGGAGCCAGTTTGTGATAGGAGAACCAAGAACTCCATTTGGGATCTATTGAGTTCGAGATGGTTTTGGACGTACAGAGACACGAAGCAGGAAGTTGGGTAGAGGAGGCTGGAGCCCAGAGGAGAGGACTAGGCTGGAAATATACATTTGTGAGTCACCAGCATATAGATGGTATTTAAAGCCATGAGACTGAATGAGATCACCTAGGGAGAGAGAATATAGACAGAAAGGAGAAGGTCCAAGGCTGAGCTGGCTGGAGAAGGAGGAACCCTGAAAATTGGTGAGGCAGGGACAGGCGCACCCTGCTGACAGACAGACAGAATGGACAGAGGAAGTAACCTTTAGATTTGGCAAGTTAAAGGGTCATTTGTAGACTTGGCAAAAGTGGCCTCAGTGGAGTGGTGGGGACCAAACCAGGTTGGGAGGGGTTGAAGAATACATTAAAGGTGAGGGAGCGGAGACAGCGAGTGTAGACAGCCCCGAGGGGTTGTCCGTCTATACTCTGAGTTCTCGCCCCTGTGATCCCCGAGGTCAGAGACCGTGCCCTGGCGATTTCTATTGAAGCCATACATGGAGCCCAGCACATAGCAGGAGCTCAATACATGTACCTAATGATTGGATGAATAAATGAACGGATAATTCACTGCCTGTGTCTAAAGGGCCTTTCCTGGTAGAGAGGACAGCTGTATCCTTTTGGGGCAATTGAGAAAACTGTAAGATCCACGCCAATGGCCAAAGGCTCTGGACCCCTTCTCCCAGCTAAACGAGGGAGAGGATGGGGAGCAGTTGCACACAGGCCTGGGGTGGGAACCCTGCTCCACCCCCCCACTCCTCCCCCCAGCCATCCCCCTGCTCCTCCCATGCCTGTGACTTTGGGGAGAGAAGTGAAGGGGAAACAGTCCCACAGGAGGTCCCATAGATGTTAGTCTGCCTCTCCCCCCCCCCCCCATTTTCTTCTCTCTGGGCTTTATGGTTTAGGAAATAGAAGTTGAGCACGGCAAGGACCTCCCAAGACTAAGGGGAGGAGACTAGATGGGTAGACCCTGAGGGCAAGAAAGATGAGGGGTGGGGATCCAGTGGAGGGGGGTGCCTCCATCATAGGGCAGAGGACGTCCCAACCCACCACAGACCCATGCCTGGTGTAGGGGTAAGTCCTGGAACTGCCACTGTCAGAGATTGTTGAACAGGCAATTGTGTAGTCGGAACTGAGGAGACCCTGAAGTGTCCTTGGGCTTGGGTGGGGCGGGACACATCTGTGACAGACAGGCCCACCTGCCAATCCGAGGGGAGCTAACTCTTAGAGGCTGAGACGGGCCTGCAGGACGGAAAGTGGCTGTTGGGAAGTGACAAATAGAGAAAAGCAGGGACTGGAAATGGGAAATGGGAGGGCCCTTGGGGGAGCCCACCCAGAGAGCGGAGCCCGCGAGGGCTCTGTGGGTGACCAAGAGACCCGCGTCGAGATGGGCGGGGGGCGGGGGGCGGGGGGGTTCCTCTGACAACCCTCGCGCCTGCAGTACCTTTCCCTGCAGCACCTGCGGGAAGAGGCGGGAGGAGGGCTTGGAAGGGCTGGAGCCGGGCCTTCCCGGGTGGGAGGGAAACAGACAAACGTGGACGCTGCTGCCACCTAGTGGTACAAGCCTGTTATTTCTCTTGGCTGCCAACCCCAGGGTCTTCCTCAGTGGACCCCTAAGAGATCCCTAGGCCCTTGAATTTGGTGACACAAGGCAAAGGGGAGCGTCCGAGAGAAAGATGCACACCCCTGGGAAGTGTGCATTGCCTACATTGCTTTCTTTGCTCCTCTTTGTCCCTTTTCTGTATAATGCAGGCAGGCTTGCTGTGATGGGTAAATAAGTCGTCTGTGTTAAGCAGTGGATCCAGGGGTAACTGGAGGTGTTTATCCCTGCCCTCCCTCCAGGAAGAACTGCCTGCCACACACAAATGCACCTCTTCTTCGTCCCAGCTTCCAGTACTTTCTCCCCTCAACCCGGAGTTCCTGATCAGAATGGCTCCAGGCTGTGACATCACAGAGCCCCCACCCCTGTCACAGGAGGAGAGGAGTCATGAGGCTGTGGCTATGGGCTTGGGTGTGGGTGTGGCTGCTGGGGCTGGGGGCCATAGAAACAGGTGGGAAGCTGTCCCGGGAGCCGCGGGAAGGAGAAAGTCTTGGGGGTTAAAGGGCCAGTCTGCCCGAGGAGCTGGGTGGCCAAGGCTGGGCCTTCGTCTTGCCCTCCACATTTCTCTCCATCCAGCATGGGCCTTCTCATGGAGAGCTCAGTTGATCCTTGAGAGATTCCTGGAACAAAATCAAGCCCCTCCATAGCCACACTAAGGCCGTGTGGCCTGACAGGGTCCTGGGTTGGCTTCAGCTTCTTGGGGTAGAGGGCATGGGTCTGCTGGATTCTTGAGGTAGACTTTGCTCCCTAGCACCCAGCCCACAGAGGGCCAACACCTTGACCCGGGGAGCAGAGTCTGTGCTCTTCCTGGACAGACCTGACTTCTTTGATTACCCGGACTCAGACCAAGCCAGGCTCCTGGCCGTGGCCCGGTTTATTGGAGAGAAACCCGTCATCTTTGTTAACTCAGGTATGAACCAGCTTGAGAGGGCCTCCTTCCTCGCCGGGGTCTGGAGAAGAGCTGCCCTTGGCCCTCCAATTGGAGGTGAGTCCAGGGTCCCCATCTCCCCCTTCTTGTCTAACAGGATACAACTCTGAGTTCTTCTATCACATCCTAGTGGGTGCTCTGGTAGTGGCCTTCCTCTTCCTCCTTTTCCAGTTCTGCACACACATGTAAGCACCCCCCCCCCAGCCCCTACCGGCCTCCCGCCCCACCCCAGCTTTCCTTGGGAGAGGCTGAAGGACCCCAAAGCCTAGGGAGGCAGGGCGTGGCCTCCCACTTCTGACCTCATACCCCATAGGAGCTGCCAAAAAGGGGCCTAAGGAGCCGGACAAGGGCCTTGCACTCTGCCCTGAGTGCCCAAACCTGCCCTCCTTTCCCGCTGATGAATAAAAGTCTGCTTTTTTCTTCCCTGACTGCTCGGTAGCCATCCAGGGGGTCCTGCCCCGTCCTGTGGTCATCTGTGCTTTCTGTCCCCAGACCCCCCCCCACCCTTCCCAGCACCAAAGAACTGGGTGAAGAGGGCCTTGGTGGCGTTCACGCAGATCGTCTTTATTAGCGGTCTGTAAAGCACCTCCCAGGGTCCCCTGACCCCAGACTGGAGGAAGCCTTGAGAGGTCTGTAGCACCAGGGACATGCCAGGGCCCGAGGGCAAGATGTGCAGCCTAATGGGGAAGGGACTGGGTGCCCCTCGCCCGCCCCCGGGGTTGCTCAGCACTGGGAAGGTTGGGGGGTAGCAGCCACCTCCCTCCCCCCATCCCTACAAACTAGTATGAATTTGGGCAAATAAATAAAATAAATAAGATTCCTTAGGCTGGCCTTCCCTAGGGAGGAGCAGTGGAGGCAGCTAGCCCCAAGCGAGGCCTGGGGTGGGGGTGGGGGGGATAGTTAGGGTGTCCCCTCCCTCCCAGATGGTGGGGAACCGAGAGGAGTCTGCAGCAGGGGGGCTGGGATGGCCTTGACAGCAGGGCCTCCCCCACATTCTCCGAGTCCTGGTCCCCTTGAGTCAGTCTCCCCACGGCCCTCTAGCCCTCAGTGGATAGGAAGTGATGCCCCCTTCCTCTGGTCCTTTGCTCCCCCCAGAGCCCCAGGGTTGGTGACGGGAGAAGGGGGGCCGCGCAGGAAGGGGCTTGCTACCCTCAGCTCAGGCACTGCTGGGAGAAGAGGTTCCCCCTCCCTGCCTTCCTTTTCACCTGGTCCCTGACCCTCTGCCCCTGAGGGCAGATGTCCCGCCCCTCGGCCCCTTCAGAGTCCATCTGTCAGTCCCCGGGCTGTCAGGGCAAGAGGCCCCTGGCTCCCACCCCCTGCCCAGCGGCCCCAGAGCCCCGTCCCCAAGGGGTGGGATGGGGAGGGTCCCCCGGCCCCACCCTCAGTCCTGGGTCTGACAAGGGGAGGGCGGAGGGGAGCCCCGGGGCCTGAAGAGGCGGCAGGCCCCGCGGCAGATGAGGAAGAACCAGTAGAGCTGGGGGGCCAGCAGCAGCGCGGCGCCCAGGTTGACGTGGGCCGGGATGGCGAGGGGCACGGCGAGCAGCGGCAGGCCGGCGTGCCGCCCGTAGGCCCAGTACAGGTAGGGGAAGAGCAGCACCCGGCAGCAGAGAAAGCTGATCAGCATCAGGGCCCCGTTCACCTTGTGCAGCAGAGTGTGCTGCTGCTTGTACTGCGGGCGGGCGGGGGGCAGAGTGAGCGGGGCGAGGGGCCCCACCCTCGGCCCACTGCCCCCACTCAGCCCCCCAGGGCCCTGCCTCCCCCGACCCCGGCCTGTAGCCCCTCCCAGGTTTGCCCTCCCGTGGGGCCCGCTACACCCTCAGGTACCCTCTCACCTGGATGAGGATCTTGCCAAGGCAGACGAAGGGGGTGCTGACCTCAGCCATCAGCAAGCAGCCTAGAAAGAAATCTCCCTTGCCCTGACGCCACACCTGCGAGGAGAGGAAGGAAACAGCTTGGCCTCACCCTGGACTCCCTCCCTGTCTCCTCTTGGCCACTTGCGGAGATGCTTGACCCTGAAAGTCTGAACACGTGCGTATAGCAGCAAAGCTGCGAGCATCACTCACTGTATCCCTCCAACCGTCATCCTGCAGGTGAGATCGCTCTCCCTTATATCACAGATGAGGAAACTGAGGCTCAGAGACATGCAGCCACAGGTCCCAAGCACCACGGCTGGGCATGTCCAGCCCAGGCCAGGCTGACCCCACACCCTCACGCTGTTTGGGGCCGGTCTGGTGCTCGGGAAACCCTCTGTGGAGACTCTCCCGAACCTGTCCTGCTATTGAGACCCGGCCACAGGGCTTCCCCGGTTCCTGCTGGCATGAGCAGGACAGGAGACCCTGGCTTTCTACACCCCGACTCACCACCGACAGCGGGAAGCATACGAGCACCATGACGGCGTGGTGGAGCACCATGAGGAACTCCTTGTGCAGGTAGCCACGTGCCACGGCCCAGGTGCTGCCTGGGGCTCTGGCCCCCCCTTCGTCCCCTCCGTGCCCCTTGACCTGGTGCTTGTGCCAGTGACAGAGGAACATGGCGTAGATGTCATAGATGAAGTAGGGCACTGCAAATTGCGTGTAGGCAGAGGAAAGCCAGTGTCTGTTGGGCAGAGAGAGAGAGAGAGAGAGAGAGATCAAAGAGGAAAGGAGAGGGACAGAGCAGCCACCAGGTGCCACAGTCAGCACTGGATGTGCCACATGAGTCAGATCTCAAGTGATATTCACAACAACCCTGAGGCGAGAGTGGACTCTCAAATTACATGACAGAACCCAAGGGTAGAGGGCAAGAAACTGGCCCAAGGTCACACCGTCACACCGCTGGTAGGTAGTAGTGCTGGAATTCAAACCCAGACTGTCTGATCTCAGAGCCCACCCGTTTTTCATATTCATTCATTCATTCATTCATTCATTCATTCTTCTCTCTCTCTCTTTCTGCAATATGGTAGGCAAGAAAAAGGAAAAGATACCCAAAGACAGCCACAGACTATAGGGCAGTGTGAGAGTGAGAAAGCAAGTTCCGGCAAGATATGAGAGACAGCTGAGGTTAGGACAAATAACAGCAGAAGAGGCAAGAGCAGTGGAGAGGGATCATAGTGGCCGACATCCATTGACTGCTTATTACAAGCAGGCGCTGTCCTAATAGCTAAAACCCTTCACATACATAGACTTATTCCCTCCCCACAAAAAAACTTCATACAAAGTAGGTATGGTTATCACCCCCATTTCACAGACGAGGAAACTGAGAGATTAGGTAACTTGGCCAAGGAATAACCATGAGAGAAGTCTGGTTCCACAGCCTTCGCCTAGAGCCCCACTGTCTCTAGAATATTCGAGACAGGTGTCACAGACGGGCCTTTGCTAGGGATTTGGTGGTGCTTTCAGTGCTGGTTGTTCCGCCTGAATGTGGTCCAACCTCTTGCTTTTTCAGGTACAGCCAAGCATTAAGGCGAAAACGCTGAGCGAAAGGAGCCAAGAGCAGAGAAAGTTCTGTGTACTTTGGGAGTAAACAAAAATGAAAAGTGCATGAATGTGCAACATTGCATTTTTCTTCTTGACTCAGCATGTTGGACACTGTCTCTTCAATCCTGTAGCCCTGTGGCAGCTCTGAGGTGGGAGTGGGAGATCAGGGAGGTAGGGCCCAGGGAACTCGCCCAGCAAGGCGGAGGGATGAAAGCAAAGTCAGCCAGAGTGATGCAGAACGAGAGTGGAGACAAAATATGAGGAGCTGCTGTAGGGAGAAGGGGAATGAGGCCTGGTGGGGGGGGGGGGGGAAGGGGGGCGGTAGCGCAGCGAAGGATGGAGTGAGATGAAAACAGAAAACAGAATGCAAGCCCTGGGCCAGACTGGCCTGGAGGAGGACAGGCAGCCCAAACTGTCCCAAGAGAAGTTACAGTAGGAGTGGCTGGGAGAGCTGGCCCCAGGAGCTGAGTGGCTTGTGGGGAGGGAGGGCCAGGACCGGCGCTGCACCCTGAAGAGTTAAGCCCATCCCCACCCTCTCAGCAGTTAGGTGCTCAGAAGTAGGAACAGCTGTTGTCCCCGCATTAACCCTGATCTTGGACACCCACCTGAGGATTAAAGGGGGAGGGACGAGAACAGACCTGAGTTGGGGGAAGGAAACGTAAGAGCCAAAAGGTGACCTCTGTGTGAGAAGGCGAGAGCAGGATAAGCCTGGGAATCCAGGCTCATCTTAGACCCAGGGGTGGGGAAGAAGCGAAGAGGGCAAGAGGAACCCAAGTCACCAAGATGTGAAGGAAGAGTTAAGCACCCACTGTGCGGCAGCCAGAATTGCTCTAGGCATTTGACACACAGCTCAGTTCCTCCTCATGGCAGCGCTTCCAGGAAGGGATGTACCTCACCCCACAGATAAGGGAACTCGTCTGTAGAGAAAGAGGGGCACGCCAGGTCAGGGTCATCCAGACAACGTTCCTGTGGCCCCACAGTCACCAGAGAAGGGGGTCAGGGCCAGAAGTGAGGTGTGGGGGGTCTTCAGCACCCTCCCAGGCAATTCTGCAGCAGCCCGTGGGTCGCCTGGAGCCGGCCCGTCAGCACCACGGACAGGGCCCCTCTCCTTCCTCTGGCCGCCCCACCTCCTCAGGCCTGGGCTTTTTTGGCAAGCACCGGGCACTGCAGCAGCTACCAGTGCCAAATTTTGGCCTCTTCACCCTTCTCCTCCCCCTCCCCCACTGCCTAACCATTAGTGGCCTTGTCTCTGTCATCTCTCTCCTCTGTCTCTCTCTTGTACCCAGCGCTGGGACTGGACACCTGGGTTCTGGGAGGAGGTGAGGGGTGAGCCCAGCATGAGGAGGAAGGCACCCCATGTGGGTGCTGGTTAGAAAAGGGGTCTGAGGGATGTAAGGGTGGGAAGAAGTCGGGAGGGAAGGACACACAGGACCTACTAGTATGAGGGTACGAGAGGCCGGGAAGCCTAGGGGCTGCTTTGACAATCCTTTCTGATCGCCACTCCTTCTCCTCCTAGTTCTGACCTTTAAGGACAGGACAAGGATAAATTTATCCCTGGGTGTTGAGTTGCAGCTAATGCAGTTAACTTGCTCAGTCCCAAGTGAAGGGCTCGGGGACCATTGAATGAGTCCCGTAGAAGACCTGGGGTACTCGGGAGTCACACACACACACAGGCTGCTGGAAACTTGGGCAAAGGCGGTCTCATGGCACTTACTGGTCATCAATGATGTGCTTGCAGGAGGTGGAGACGATGTAGCCAGCTGTGGAGGCCATGACGGCTTGGACAGAGGACACTAGCCTAGGGCGAAAGAGGGAGCCGTGGTAGACAAAGGAGACGCAGATCTCAGTTTCTCCTCTTTACTGTCCACTTACTGCGCTTCGGACTTGGGCACCTCTCGGGCCATTCTCTGCCCATCTCTGCCTGAGGCTGGCTTGCCCAGGGCTTCCCCCAGCCTCAGGCTGGGGGACTTGCCCAGCTGCTACTCCTCAGTCCACCCAACTCCTCACTGCCATCTTCCTTCCCTCAGTTGTGGACACTGAGTCGCCCTCTTCTCATGACCAGGGAGGTCATCTTGAGGTGAAACGGTGCTGATAACGAGGTCTCTTCCCAGGGAGAGGCAGGAAAGGGACAGCACTGGATGGCAAGGGGGAGCCCTGGGCCTGTTCTTGCAACATTCAGCCACCCAGTCATGCCACTCATCACCTGGCCCCTCAGTGACCTCAAGTTCCCCCTGGCCACTTTCCCACTCACTCTTTGACTGCCCCCGTGCTCCCCTCCTCAACTCTGGCCCTTATTCTGGGGTTGTACTGAGTTGAACCATTCACTCCTCTGTCCCTTGTGCCCTCAAACATATGCCCTGAACAATAAATACACAGCTCTCTGCCCCTTGCCTTATTCCCTAATATCTTAGAGGAATGTTTCAGTCACACGCTGGCCCTGTTTTGGAGGCTGGGAGGGTGAATGGGGGAAAGGAAGGAAAAGCAGTCTGGATACTAGTAGACCAGATGGCTGGGTTTGGACGAGGTCTCCTGGGACGGCGAGTAAGGCAGTGAGGGAGGAAGGAAGCTTGGAGATAAAACCCACCAATCACTTCAGGAACCCCCAATCCCCCATGAGCCAAGGGTCCAGGGAAGGATGGGATCCCTTCCACCCCCATAATGCTTGAGGAGGGGAGAGGGGCTGAGACGAAGGGAGGCGGTTTACCTGGCTGAGACAATGACCGCGTCGGCTTCCTCCCAGCGCAGCTGGGGCAGCCGCTGGAGCGTGTTCTTGGAGAGGAGGAAGAGACCGGGGAACACCACCCCCCCAGCCACCATTGGGGTCAGCATGGTGGCTCAGGCCTCAGGCAGGGAAGCGAGAGGCCGTGAGGGGGCAGGGAGGCCGAGCTGAAGGGAGTTTGAGGTGGAGAAGGGACACCAAACCAGGGAAGGAGAGAGAAAAAGAAAAAGGGGCACAAAGGGGACAGGGCGGGGACGGGATGGGGCAGGCGAGTCAGACCAGAGGAAGGGAGAATGGGAGTTAGATGAGACTGGGGAAATGGGGAGAGGCTGGGGAGAGGGAGGATCCGGGAAAGGGAGCGGGAGGAAGCTGGCCAGAGGGCTGGAAGCGAGACGGGAGGAGAGGACTTGGTCAGAGGACAGAGAGGGAGAGGGTACCGGAGGAGGAGGATGCGGGTGGGGGAGGGGAGGGAGAGAAGAGGCAGGTGGGGAGGGGGGGCTTACGTGGAGAGGCTGGGAGGACCCGAGAAGGCGGGGTGGGACTGTGGTGCCAGCCCTGAGAGGGAGGGAGAGGGAGGGAGGGAGGGAGGTGGGAGGGAGGGAGACAGAGGAGTGGCCGGGCAAGTGGTCAGCGGTCAGCACTGCTCTCCCGCCTCTCGCTGCTGCCACGGTCCCCGCTGCCCGGCCCCGGAGGCTGCACGGGGCATTATAGAGAGTTCGTGCCCAGCCCCCTGCCCCCTCGGAGGGGAGGGGGAGGGGGAGGGGGAGTCACCAGCTTGGGGAGGGCGGGGGGAGGGGTGGGGAATGATGGCACCGACCAGACACCAAGAAACCGGACCTGCAGCGCGTCTCCCATGCAGCTCTGAGCCACAGCAGCGGCTGCGACAGAGATGGGGGGAGCAGAGAAAGAGGGAGGGGGAGGCCCTTAAAGAGACAGCAGCTGCGGCGCAGGGGGCTGCTGGGGACAAGGGCCAGGGGAGGGTCAGCTCTCCTCTTGGGGAGAAAGGTGGCCCTGGGGTCCCTGGCTAGCTGGGAGGGGGCTCTGAGCCGTCAGATGGGGGCTCGACCCTGTTTCCCACCAGTACATTTGCAAATGCCTACCATTTCTTCCGCTGCCAATGCCTCCCGACACTTGTCCCTCAGTGACCCGCTGGGGTCCCAGTTTAAGGGTGTCCCTCCAGCAAAGAGAAAAAGAGGATTCCCTGGAGGAGGGAGCAAGACAAACTGGTGCATCTTGCTGTCTCTGAAGGATGAGTTTAAGGACGCATGGGAATAAAAACACCTCAACACAGCATCCTTTCAGGCTCTGAGACCCCCCTCCCCCCCGCCAACACACACATCCTTCATTCCAATGGGAAGAAGAAAATTCTAGGTATACATGAGGTGTCTCCTGACTGCTGCAAGACTGCCCTGTAATCTTGTCTAACTATCATAATAGCACTGAGGTGACAGCAGTTATCCCTTTTTTACAGGTCAAGAAATGGTCCTGAAGCCTTCAGTGGCCCTCCCCAAGGTCCCATAGCTAAGAAGAGGCAGGAACCTTCTCGTGCTGGGTGTCAGAGTGGCTGCAGGGTTTGAAGAAGAACACCTGCCTCTCTGAAAACCCACCTGGAGCACAAGGACGCCCTGCCCCTGTCCTTCAGGCTGCCTGGCCTCTCCTGGCCTCCCCTAAGCACTGGTCACTTTGCTTTTTCTCCCGGTTTATCATCTTCCTGGCTCCCCTTCATTTTCGACTTCACAGAACAGCCCAGTTTCCCAGAAAAGGACCTCAAGGATTCGCTGGTTCGAGCCCCTCATTCAAGCACAAGGAAATCAAGGCCCAGTGATTTGTGTGTCCAAAGTCCAGCTGGAACCCTCTGAGCGGCTTCTCACCCTTTCGTGCTGCCTTCCTGGAAGTTGGCCTTCCTGGCCTGCACCCAACTGTCCTACGGACTTCTGCATGATGTGGGGCCTGTACCCACACCATACTTTCGTTTCCAGGCCTGTCCTAAGGTGCACCTCAATTAGCAGCCCTACGATTTGCTTTTGCCTGTCCTCAGACCATTCCATTTCCTCCCCAAAAGAGAGGCAAAAGGCTGGATTTGCAATTTTATGCTGCCCTCTAGTGGCACGAGGAAGGAACAGATCCTGAGAGGTCTCTGGCCTTAGGCAGAAGTTGGGGACAATTTAGAGACAATAGTGGACCCAGCTTCCTGACTCCAGGGCTTCCCTTCAGGGGGAAAAGAACCCAACTTTTTTTTAAGTTTATTTATCTTGAGAGAGGGAAAGAGAGCAGGGGGAGGGTCAGAGAGAGGGGAAGAGAGATTCCTAAGCAGGCCACTATCAGCACAGAGACAGATGTGGGGCTCGATCCCATGAACTGCAAGATCATGACCTGAGCTGAAATCAAGGGTCGGAGGCTTAACCGACCGAGCCACCCAGATGCCCCAGAACCCAACTTCTTGAGTGTTCACTGTGTGCTGGGCATGAGGCAAGGTGATTTATGTTCATTCTTATTTAATCTCCCAAAATGGTAATATATGTTTGATGGACAAGAAACAGGTTTAGAGATTTAAGAAACAAAAGACAAAAAAACTTGAGCAAGATAACACAGCTACGAAAACTGGCAAAACTGGATAGCTCCAAAGGCAAAGAGTAAAGCCACTGAGTCTGGGGGAAGATGGGCACCATCCTGGGGGATGGTAGGGCACCATAACTACTGGAATTGAGCACAGCAAACTTGGCCAACTTGTGGCTTCTCTGCAGATGACATGAATTACAGCAGGCAGAGACACTTTTCTGTCCTCCAAGAATTCACCTAGACACCCAACTGAATTCTGCCTTCTGCCTGCTCTCTCTCCTACCTAAGTTTCCATGATAGGTCACATGTACATTAAGCTGTGTCAAACAGGTCATAAATTTGCAGTGTAAGGGCCCCAATCCAGCCCACAGGCATGCTTTGTTCGGCTAGTATAGAGTTGCCAATACAGAATTTTCTGAAATTCCAAGTTCTGTGTCAGTGTTTGAAAATTAGGAGATTTCCCACCAAAGCTCAACTTCCTTTAGGAAAGAATCCAAAGGCCAGACAACATGGAGCCCACGTTCTAGGTCCATACTATCTGGCTGGAGCTGAGCAGCCGCTGCCCCATTTGATGAGCTCACCAGTCCTCACGGAGCCTGTGGCCTTCGTGTGACTTGCAGGAGTCTGCAGCCCCGACTTCGGAGATAGGAACTCAACCGACTCAACTCAACCCAACATCTCCACAAGGACTGGATGGTGGGTGTTCTTAGTAAGCCCGTTTACAAGTGAGGGCTCTGAAGTTCAGAGAGGTGAAATGACTTGCAAAACATCCCAGAGCCAGTTTTTTTTTTTTTTTTTTTTGACTCATCTCCCCTGGTGCGCGTGCACGCGCACACGCACGCACACGCACGCACACGCACGTGCGCACGCGCGCATACTGGGCTTCTGCTCTCACCGCTGACTCTTCCTGAAAGCAGGGGATCAGCTCCACCAGCCCTGGCCCCAGGAAGGATGCCCTCACTCTGTCCTCTTACTTGGACGCCACCAAAACAGCCTCTGGTCTCTCCATCCGCAGGTGGGAGTGGTTCTGCAGGCCCCAGCAGAGGACAGTGAAGCTCAGTGGGAAGAAAATGCAGCCCAGTACAAAGAGCAGGGGCATGCCTGTGGGGGAGGGGGGTAGAGAAGGTGAGAAAAGGTGACCATGAGAACGCCTCAGCACGGTTGGCGTCCCTCAGCCCCAGACACCCCTTTCACCCCAATAACTCAACAGCCCATGGGATCCACCCATCTGTAAGCACCAAAAAC